>NW_013952470.1:157710-171718 GCF_001266775.1 Austrofundulus limnaeus
ATATTATTCTCATAATATTATGACTTTAATTTCATAATATTACAACTTTAATCTCATAATATTATGACTTTAATTTCATAATATTACAACTTTAATCTCATAATATTATGACTTTAATTTCATAATATTACAACTTTAATCTCATAATATTATGACTTTAATTTCATAATATTACAACTTTAATCTCATAATATTATGACTTTAACCTCGTAATATAGTATTACAATATTATTCTCATAATATTATGACTTTAATCTTGTAAAATTACGATATTATTCTCACATTATGACTTTAATCTCGTAATATTATGACTTTAATCTTGTAATATTACAACTTTAATTTCGTAATAATACTTTAATCTCGTAATATTGCGACTTTAATCTTGTAATTTACGACTTTATTTTTATGACTTTATTCTCGTAATAAAAAAAATCTCGTGTGGCCCTAATACTCCGTCGTAGGTGAGTGGGTCAGAGCGAGTGAGAAACTTCACGAGACAGTGGCAGGATTTGTTCCTGCTCGCGACAGAAGTGGGGAGCAGATGATTAAAAAAAAGGAACAGCCTGGCTTGGCTTAGCACCTCGCCGCCATCCCCGCAGTACGCGTCCTCCTCGCTCTCACTTCCCGACAGGCGCGCGTGGCACCGGTCGCGATGCCCCCCCCCCCGCCTACACCGGCCTAATGAAGATGTCTCTTTGTTGCCTAAAAACAATGACATCTCAAGGATCACTGCTGCTTTCTTCTCATTCTCCCTTCCCACCTTTCCCGCCCCCTCCCTTCCCTCCCCCGCAGCAGATGGACCGAGGTGAAAGCCAAACCGTGCTCTTTCAGGAGCATCTCCTCCTCGCCGCTGTGTGGTCAAGTACGAGCTCATGAAAAGGGAATTTATTTTCTTATAGAGCTGGCACTTTTAAAGCTAATCTGCAGAGGGAGGTTTGTTCTTTGGTGTTGCTGCATGTAGAGATGAGGGGGGCGGGGTGTGTGTGTATGTGTGCATGTGTGAGGACGTGGTGAACAACTCAAATGAAACACGAGCTAACGTGTGGCTGGTATTTGTCTCATTACCTTGCGTGATTTCTTATTTCCAGACAGCACATCATAGAGAAAGGAAAGAAAATAAGGAGGAAGAGAGTTATTTAGGGAAAGACTAGCAAGTGTTTGTGCACATAAAAGGCATGCGGAGCTAGGCAAGCTCACAAAACACACATAATCACCAATTATCTCACGAACACACATATCTGGAAGGGCATTAAAAATAGCTGCAGTAGCAAAAACAACAAATGCATAAAAAATWAAATATGTGAGAGATGCATTTGGTGTTATAGACACACAAACAGCTGTGCAGGAGTGAATACAGATAAGACAGTGTCTGAAGAAAGCTGTGCACGACGCAGATGGTGCCATCAGGAGCAGGTGAAAAAGATAAAAAYGAGAAAAAATAAGCATCATGGACGAGGCTGTGAATACTGCCACTTAACCCGAGCTCGTTTACCGACTGCTGCCATTAAATAAGACGTGSAGTAGATTCTTATTTCTCCTATCTGTACCTCTGAAAGTTTGCATCTCATTCCATCTGGCAGCCTGAGCACCGTTTGATGTGATGATTACTCCCTGAAGTGCAAACTGCATCCATAGGATTCCTGTGGGTTCGTCTGAGGAAGTCAGTAACCCTCCACAGCCCCCCCCCCCACTCTTGGTCCTTAAACCCAAAGTGGGAGAGAATAAGCTGAGAGCCACACTCTAAAGGCTCACTGTACTGAGCTTCCTAACTAGTGTCCTCCCCTCCCCTCAACAGACATCTTTGCTGTTTTTTTCTCTTTTCTTTTAATAAGATTTTCAGCCTCTGCCGCTGGAGTGAAACACAATTACCATACCCGTGACAGGGGAGAGGAGACCATGTAGATTATGATGGAGCTGACTGTCTGCTTGTTCACAATCACAGTTTACACGTTTTAATATAATCTAACTATTAGATTACCCTCATTTGGAAGCTGCTACCTGCTTTATTGGTCTAAATGCTGGATTTAAAAAAAAATCATTATCGTCTCCTCGTTGCCTACAACTCCCAAGCCACCAGTGCAGAGGTTTTTGATTTGGTTTCTGCTTTTTGATTCTGCCAAAGAYGGTGTTTTATCTCTAGGAAGTAAGCACGTTGAAAGGCTGAGAGTTAAAACAAATCTGAGACAGCTTGTCAAACCGGCCCTCGACATCTGAAGTGCTCTCTTCTATCTTTACAGACGTGCGGAGAGAGAGTGACACGTTTTCAGTAGAACCAGCCTGTGAAACCAGGTGGAAAAGCTCTGCCGAGGAGGAACATTTCTGCGTCTGAAGCAGGAAGCCTGGAGGAGCGATACGGAGGTTTGATGTGGCATTGATGGGTCATAAAAACGCAGACGGGTTCACGGCAGAAGCAAGGCGAAGCGTAAGCCCAGCGGTTCGGCATGCTGAAAGCCAGGCAACCATCGGCAGGAGCTGGTTAGCTTGGTGTTTCTTACGGGAGATTCTCCTCGGACAGGGTCCTTCTTGTTGACCATGATCTCTCCTTTGCGGAGGGAACGCTCCAGGTTGACGGTGTTCCACACRTTCAGCTGGATGGGTTCCTTACTCCTGGTTCACAAACACAAACACAGCCCAATGTGAGCTCGTTGGTTGCAGTTTTATATTCTGTCATTTCGAACGGACTCTTAAATGAAGTGAACCTGATAGTAGCCGGTCCCTTCCCCAGGTCGTAGCGAAACTCCAGAATCCCGTTATTCAAAGACAGAGAGATGAAATCTCCCTTTCCGTCCAGTTTTTGGCCGTTGTAGAAGATCAAACCGTTGGAATCGTTGGCCATGAGAATCACCGTCATGCTGATTTTTTGACTGCAGGGAAAGCACAAAAAACAAAAATAAAACAACAGTAAACACCCACTTCATTTAAAGATCAACAACCAAACCCAAGATTTAGAAAATGATAAAAATTTTGTTGTTCGCTGGTGAAGATAAGGTCATGAYCAACCCAAACAAAAACTGGTCTTTTATTCTGAAGCTGAAGATGTTTCACTTCCTGTCCAGGAAGTTTTCGTATTTCAATGTTTATTGAACTTTATAAATTACAAATGAAATGACAATACAAAAGTGATAAATCTTCAAAGGAGTGGGTAGAAGTATAAACTTAATAAAACCCACCCCTTCTCCAGCAACATCATAATTATGGTATTTTCCTATTGCAGCAATGTACCTCCATTCTACTCTCAGATTCAGTATTAATGTAGTACACTCAATGTAATGCTTACAATATTCCTATAATTAAGAGTATTAATAACAGTACCTCTAGTAGTATTAAAGGGGCAATATTATGTGTTTCTCAGGCATATATTTAAATTCTATACCATAATAAAGTATCTATGCCACCTTTAGTTGTATTAAAATGCTGTTTTTACATTTTCCGTTTCTAAACAACTTGAAATTGGCCTCTGTCTCTTTAAGAACCTCCCTCCGCTTCTGTCCCGCCCATTTCAGCAAGTGGGGTGTTGCGCAGTGATACGGAAGCTCGGCATTGTTTACTTGGCGTCTGAAAATACATTTCCTCAAAGGTATTTTGAATCTGAAAAGGGMTGCRCTGAAAAGTAGTATTGGGAGCTCAGCAGACAGTTTCAGTTTCACTTTCAGTTTCACACKTTGTTACTGCAGAGAGCCTGCAGGAGTCACAGGCGGTGGTGGGGGTGTGCACTCTGTGATGAGGAAGCTCAGCTTGGAGACACAGCCCAGTGGAGGAGCTGATCCCAAAAGGCGGTTCTAGTCCCACCCAGTCATTTTTTCTCCCTGCCTGGCTGCTTCAGGACACCACAGGATTTCTCAAACATGCATGAATGAGTCAAAGCAAGACTCTGGGCATGTTTTTGATGAGAGGATAACATTATAACATGATATAAAACTCAAAAAAGTTGATTTTACATGATATAGCCACTTTAACATTAAAAATGACAATACTGATTCTAATACACCATTTCCTTTTACAGTAGTTTGAATTGTTTAATGTTTCTCAGTTCATTTTTGAATTTGAGAAAATTTAGACTCAAATTAAGTGAAATAATCTACCAGTGCAGGAAAACTGTTGCAATTGGTAAGACTTCTTGAAAGAAGGAACATTTTCAGGCCAGTAAGATCAATAATCTAACACATTCTGCTCTTATTTAGTATACATTATTAGTCTCAAAACAAGATCGCAAATACTTTTTGGCTGACATAAGATAATAAGATTTGGTTAAATGGACAACTTTTGCAGTGAATTTCTATTTTAGGTCAATTTGACATGTGCAAACTTGACAAACATATAATCATTGATTCATTTAAAAAACAACAACAACAAATTCTATATATAATAAAAATAAAAATCATAAATGAAAGGTAGCAGAAGAAAAAAATCTTAAATCTATCCCTTTGCTCGAAAAAATAAATTTAAACAAAATAGTCTTCCAATAACAAAAGCAAAACAAAAAACACAAAAGAAGAAAATAAATAAATAAAATAAGGTTAAACTTATAGAAATATCTCATTAGGCTGCAGCTGTTTGAGACTAAAAGTTAATGGAAAACTGCAGGAATACAGTAATTTTACATTTCAGTAAGGTGGTGGCTCATTTGCCTCTTGGCTGGGGTTGTTTACATTTCTCYCCATGCAAACATGGGTTTTCTCTGAGGTACGCTGYTTGCAAAACAGCATTCTTGGTTATGCACTCTCTGTTTATCCACCTTCWTCCAGAGCGTACCCTTCCCTTTAACAGCCATTCATTTATAATTTAATCTACTGGACTACACCTTGGACTACACCTTAGAAAATTAAAACTGGACCCGTTTCTTAACATTTGTTTGTCACCGCTGCTGTGGTTCTTTAGACTTGAGAACTAGTTTTGTTTTCTATCAACAGTCAAAATGCATCTGTAGCACTCGAGTCGGACAAAATTCAGATGGGATTGCGACGCCTGCGTCAACTCTGTGATCATTTTGAGAGACGATTTGTCACAGAAAAGTTCTGAATGTGTCCAGCGCTCAGGCGGAAGGACCGCCCGCCTCTGGGCACTACTGCAAACACTGCGAGACCTTCTGGAGACGCACTCACGAATGCCGTTCACGAAGCGGTTGCAGCCCAGCGAGACGCCACCTTTAGATGTAATCCTCATTATCAATTCAGCTCAGGCTTAAGGAAGCCTCAGCGTGTTCTCYGCTTCAGGCACGGAACAAGCTCGGTTTATAAAAACAACATCATATTCAGTGTTCAGCCATGTTTCCAACGCCTCTCTCTGCARGTTTCACTCAGAGACGAGGGACTTACCGCAGATCATGGCCGTAGAGATGGAGCCCCTTCAGCTCGAGGTACGAGTCTCCGCTGAACTGAGGCATGTAAGCTCCTCTCCTCTCAACCACTGAAAAAACAAAAAAACAGAGACTAGATTCAGATCCAGGTCCTGGTGTTTTGTTACTGCCAGAATTAAAATGCAGGGATTGTTGTATATCTTTCAGGGACATGTCAGAGATAAAACTGTGAACATATAGCCCTCGGGATTAGGACTTTTTCTTCAACAGAGGAAACAAAAAAAAAGGAAAGAAAAGAATAAAAAGCAGGAATACTTATGCCAGACTGATTACACAGCATGTCACTGGATGACAAAGAACATTTGGAGACATGGAGAGTTTAACACACATCTGGGACCTGTAAAATAATGAAGCTATTGTATTTTGGCAGGCCTTTCCGCAAATTCATGTCTTTGCGACRCGTCTCAGCCTGGCAGTCTGGAGTCATTAGGACAGGCACTGTGCCATCTTCTAACAAGTGGCTTGACATTAAAAGTCATTCAAGTGTCACTCGGGGGTATGCTGTTTATGGCACAGAAAATGCCATCTTTCAGAGCCCTGTGATTTTCTAAACGCTTACATGAACACACGTCTGATGCACAGACTCTACCTATGGAAGCAGGCTGGGCAGGTTTATTTGTAATTGGCTGGGATTAGCTGAGTTGAGTCAGGATRGAGAAGGAAGACAGAGATGAGGAAAGCTAATTAGCTATTGTGCAGAAGACTGCTAATGATGATGGCACACATCACGGAGAAGAGGGAAAACCAGACCTGTAACCCCTTTACTAAACTAAGCTCTCCTGGAGTAAGAGAATCACTCAGAATTGACTGAGACAGCAGCTTTTCTCCTTTCCACCCGTTTGTTCCTCCTGATACACGGATCAATAGGTCAAGAGGTCAAGTTGTCACAGGAGCTGAACAATCAGGAAAAGACTCTGAGCTCGTCAACTAAAAGGTTTACCAACTCATACCTGGAGTATGTCTTATAAATGCCTCTCAGCTACCACGCCACATTTTAGTACAAAATCTGTGAAAATGGAGTCAATGGGCCTCATGCAAGAACGTTCGTATTTTTATCCTAAATTTCTCTTACTTTTTTTCTACGATAATGCCACGTCAGATTCAACAAACTTTTCTATCGTCAGGAAAAGTGTGTAAATGAGCAGCGTAAACTGATGAATGCATATCCAGCTGTTTGCGCACGAGGAGAAGAGATTAGCATAATCTATCACCCCAAAAACACCATATAGGCTACGTTTACTGCCCCACAGACCAGGAAGTGTCTGTTCATAAATGACATCGCAAAGTAAAAAAAAGAACTAGGAGTTCAGAGATTGAAGTTCTGCTCTCAGAGATCCAGAAAAGAAAATCTGTCATTTTTAGCAGAGTCAGCTGTGGAATTAAAGGAGCTGCTWAAAGCCGAGGAATGAAATGTGCTGTCGATGTTGTGTCTCCTGTGGGTCGTACGCAGTCACAGAAATAAAAATCTATATCATATTCATCTCTCTCTAGTCCTGCGCCGGTTTTCCTTTGGTCAAATTTTTTTAATTTAAGTGCAAACAACTGTGTTACATAGTTTTCATTTATTCAGAAGAGCAGTCGTGATCTTCAATCTAATGAAATATAAAGTTATTATGGAGGAAAACCTGTCTGGATAACAGCAGACTGACTGCTCGTAAAATATACGACAGGTCTGGACCACTCGTGAATTTTGTTCGTATCTGAAGAAAATCTTACAATACGTGAAAATTGGTGAATGTCACAAATTCTCATAAATCACTCGTACGCACAACTTAAGAACAAATCTGTTTGTAAGAACAGTTCTTGCATGAGGCTCAATTAACGTCTGAGYGTCAAGTCAGGGGCTGCAGTCGACGTAGGGGCGCATTTGGTGGCCGCTTATGTCACTGCGCTGCGCCGTAGGCTGACAAAACCCCCCAAAGCATAGGCTGCTTYTGAGTATCCTAAACGGCTGAGGATATCCCAGGATCCACTGTGCCGTCGACAAACTAAAAAGAAAAAACRAAGACAGCGGAGCAGTTTTTCTATTTTTTACAGAAGGTTTTGGATCACGCACCTAAAAAATGTGTTTTTAAATGTATGTTTAATTTTTACTGCAGTGAGATGTTAAATAAAATGYAATTACAGGYACTGATACTGGAGCTAAACTCAAATTRTCACCGCTTTTATTTATTTACGTGTAGCGTTTTTTTAATGATACTGGCTTTGGTGAAGTTCTAGCTCCTGTAGAAAGACATGTGAATACACAATCAAACTGAAAGTATGCAATATAAAACGCAACACATATCATCCAAAGACTAGACCGTTGTATGCAGCCTACATGGACCGCCTACGTGGGCTGCAACCCTTGAATTGAGACCCAGCTTCCATGTTTTCTAAAGATGGCAGCCATTTAGAGTCAAGCTGAATCCAGTAGTTGTATATTTAATGATCAGTTTCTGCAAGTTGCAACTTTATGTCCCTGTTGGCTTATGAGATCTATTGCTAATGCTACAAGCCTACAAATGCACACTCACAGGCAAAAACATAATCTCCTTCACCTTCTGCAATTCTGGGCAAAAAGCAACACTTATGAAGCGGTTCCAGCGATACTAAGGTTGATGCTTGAACAAGGGAGCCATTTTGTTTATCTTTGAGCAATGCTGGATCATTAGCACATGCAGTAAAACCCATCAAAACCCCCATAAACAAGGAGAGGTGATAACAAAGCAACTAAAATGTACATTTTGCCAGTTAAAAGACTTTGCGACAGCAATAACAATCAGCCCCTTAGATGCTGACGTTGTTTTCAGAGTCACGTACACTGAGCGGTGACTGATTTGTACTGTAAAGGCAGCTAATGGGGAATAAAAAATAAATAAAACAACTTGTTGAAACTGAAACGCCCCCTGTAGTTGATATTTCCATTGGTAAATGACAATAATTTATATTATGAGAGGGTGAAAGTAGGCCGTTCGTTACAACTGGAACACCCTTGAGGAAAGTCCTTAACTGTCGGCGAGCTGCACTGTTGAACCCCGGCTGAATTGGAAGGGAAACCTCAGCTCAGCAGGGGCTCTCACGCTCACTCGGATGCAAACGCTTCATTATTATGACGACGCTCACCTTCAGGCTCCTGACGAGTGGCCTCTAAGCTACCTGTCCTTTGAACTGTTCTGAAGACAGTCCTCGGAGTGGACGTCCGCCTGACTGCCTGCTTATCTGTGAGCTCCTGTCTGGGACCGACACTCCGGCTGACTGATGCTGCCATTAATCACCGCGGGCAGGGAGGACTGATGCGATTAGTCATCTCATTGATTCCTGTGTAAAAATAGCCTTTTGGAATGGGAGATGCTCTCGCTCACATGGCATCGATTTTGGTTCACCTCARTTTATTTTAATCACCTGCTAACTTGAGACTCAGTACTTGGATGGAGGCTACTCCCATCTGGTTTATTCCTAAATTCCTCAGGGGCTCAAGGAGGCATGTTTCTCTTTTGTTTATAAAGAGCACAACAGCACATTCTCTTTAATTTGCAGCTGCAGAAGTCAGCTTCTACGTGCATGCATGACAACATCTACAAAGGAGGGGAGGGGGGAAAACACACACACACACACAAGAAGACTTCAGAATGTGACACCACCGAAAACTTTTAATGATGAACTTCAAAAGCATCTGAGCGCCGCTACGGTCTTTTTCCCCCACTACCAGACTGGTTCTGCCATGTGAAACTAAGTACCAACAAACAAGTTTGAACACAACACCTGTGGGCRGAGAGGCAGAGAGGAAGCGAAGGTTTCTGCTTTCTCGCTAACAAGCCGAGCTGAGCTGATGGGGCGAACGGCCCAACGGGGCCAATCATAGGCCGCACTTCCGTAACAACCCTCCCCATCTGAAGCCTTAACCCCCCCCGTCTGCATCCGTTTCACCCCAGGATTGGATGGGCATGTCACAAAGTGGGAGGGAAAAGGAAAATATGCAAATACTGAGGAGAAAAACTGAAGTGAGATAGAAGAGTTGGTGTGATCACCTCTCTCGCAGTGTCTTCCTTCCCGTCCCATGGGACACTCGCATTTGTACCCTCCCTCGGGCAGCGCCCTGCACTGAGACGTCACGTGGCACTTGGTCGGCACGCACGGGTCATGGATGTCAGCACATGTTGGACCTAGACGGACAAAATAAAAAACAACAAATCTCTATTGAGAAAAATGACAAGGGGTACTTTAGGAGTTTCTTGGTGTGTGAGGGGAGTTTGTCAAATTCACGATTGGTCTGTTTGACTTTTGTGTTTGGATTTTGGTAAAAACATGACTGGTTGGATTTGACTACTTTGGGTGCGGTTTGAAGAAGCCCATGTGTCAAATTCAAGCTTTGGAAGGTGACTTTCGTCCGGTATGCCAGAAGGATCCRCCAATTTTTTTTCTTTTATTACCTAATTTAATATAAAAATAGTTTTTATATTTATTTATTTATTTATTCATTTCATTAAAACATACAACAAATAATATACACTCAACAAAAAAATACAAATCACAAATAAAATGAAAGGCAGCAGAAAGAAGAAAAAAAATCTTATTAATATCTGCCCCTTTTTTCAAACAGTAAATAAATTAAAACAATAGTCTATAATAATTTATATGTATAATTTAAAGTTTACCAATATATCAATGTATAATCGTTTTACCTTACTCAACATTAATATACCAATGTATAATTACTTCAGTTTACCAATATATCAATGTATAATCGTTTTACCTTACTCAACATTAATATACCAATGTATAATTACTTCAGTTTACCAATATATCAATGTATAATCGTTTTACCTTACTCAACATTAATATACCAATGTATAATTACTTCAGTTTACCAATATATCAATGGTAAACTTTAAATTTATGAATCAATGCAAGAAAAAAAATGTAAAAGGTATAGTATAATAATACTTGACTGGCCCCTCATCTGGTGGCTTTGAGTAATTGTGACCCGCTGAGAAATTTAGTTAATTAGGCCTAATTAATGCTTTAAACTAAACTGTTTTAAAGCAAGAGTTGACCATAAACTACGTCTCCCATAATGCATGTAGATTATGCAATGGAAATACCCMGTTTGAAAGTGGGAGAATTCAGAATTCAAGACTTACAACTCAACACTGAGTAAAACTTACTTTTACTTTGAATAGTATTTATTTCACATTTAGTCAGTTATACATTTAGTACTTTTTATTATTTATAAGAGGATGTGTTAAAAACGCTGTTTCTATGCAAGAAACACCATGTAGAGGTCAGTTTTTTTTCTTATAGCAGTGCTCAGCCATAGCAATGACATGCTGAACGAGACGTTTTCGGTTTAGGTGAAGTTAAACATGAAACGTTGAAGTTAATTATAACTGCCACCATAACGCTCCCGTGACCCTCGATGAAAATGTATTTGACTTCCTGCCGTAACGTTTTGGTTGGATGGACGATGGGCAGCTCGGTTGGTAGGTGTAACTCGGTCAAATTTTAGTCATAATTCCAGACAGGAAGGTGCTAGCCACACGGAATACAATAATTTTTACTTAAGACATTGTTGTGTCCTAAACTAAATAGACAGTCATTAAATTATATTTACATGTTGACAATAATATTTACAATTACAATTAATTCACGTTTTAACTTCCCCACGAGACAAGTCAATCTAACTAATCACGGTTTTGCAAAACTCCGCCCACATCCAAGAATCTCAGCCTATTGCTGCATCCAAAATGGCAGGCCGGGTCCTCAGGAGGCCAAATTTGTCGGCCGCATACGTCACAGCACCGCGACGAAGGCCGTCCAAAACCGAAGACTCCTCCGATGCGGCCGACAAATGCTTCCTTTCTTTTCCCCAATTTGAAGGATAGGTCCGATGGATCCTTCCTGGCCCAGTGTATCCCACAATGCATTGCGGCCCGACCGGAGATTTTTTTAAGCTAGTAATGGTGGACGAAGCGAGAAAAACGAATACGTTTTAAATAAAAATATGGCGATATAAAAATTTAAATTTTTTTTAGCGGTTGTAATTCTAATACTTTTATCATTTGTATAAACGTGTTTTTAAATATTATTTTTGTCATAAAAAAYGCGAAATAAACATGAACCTACAGCGGGTCATTTAGTTCTTCAAATGTTACCTTTAAGTTAATTTTATTGTTTTGTGAWATTAATAATGCTAATATATTTATATTTTTCTAATATTGATCTATTTTTGCTTCTGTTTAGCGTCGTCATTTTTGCTAGGTGACATGACGTACGCCGGGGTGGGGGGGAGGTTAGACCGTCCAAATTCACGGGCTCTTTTTTTTCTGGTCTTCCYGGTCTACCAAGGACCCGACCCACCTCGACCGGGTAGTCCGGATCCTCCGGAGGACCCGGCCTGTCATTTTGGACACAGCCTATATTTTAAACTGCCAAGTACGGTTAGGACAAACTCTGCCCACAGCTGAGAAACTCCCCCTTATAAACTACAGAGACCCCCTACCTGAGAAAAATCATTAATAAAATTGTAATTTTCTCCTCGATTTATTTGAGGCTGATAGAAGAGAAGTGAAGCATTTCCTCTCTGATACAGGTCGTTTTCTAAAAAAGATTTCGAAATATTACACATTCAAATTAAACAGTGGAGAGCCTCCCTGACAGCTTTTTTTTTTTTGAAAAGGCTCACACGCATCTGGTGGATGATGGGTTTGCCCTCTGCCACAGCCCTTCTGAATTCACCCGTCATTACTTCAGCAGTCAGAGCCTGTGGTGAGGAGCGCGTTAATGAACCCCATCCCCGCTGAGCTCACAGGGCTACCCGGTTTTCTTCACTCCCACTTTTATCCTCCACTCTCATTTCTTCCCCGCCGCATCACCCCCCTCTTCTTTTCGTTTCCACGACTCTTCCTTGAACTCTGATGTTCCCTCACCTCCCTCATTTATCCGGTTGTCCTGACATGTCCTCCCTTCTAACTACAGCCCTCCCCAATTATGTATTCCCTCTCTGCTCTCTTTCTGAGAACTCTACCCTTCCTTCCTGGAGATGAAAAATAAAAAAACTAAACTTGGACACTTTTAAATTGACATTATGATAAAATTAACTTGAGCGTTGGTCCGCAGGCAAAGGTCCAAATCTCATTACCACCATTCGTTTTGCCAACATAGCTCATTGCAGCATCCTATGAATAGACTTATTCATCTTTCCTCTTGAGCCTCTCAGTAACCAAACATAAAAGCTCCTTTTATATAAAAAACAAAGCGATTCTACTTAGATTCACATATTAGGCGACTTTGTGGTGTTCATTTACGCCGACCTGCATCTATTTAAAAATAAACCCCTCTACTTTTTAAGCATGAAGGTTAGATCTGATTATTTTCCCTGACTAAACTTTAATATTATATAAGCAGTTGACTACACCCTAATGCTGTCTAATCGTCTACGTTCAGCTTCTTCAAAGTCATTCAGCACTCAGCATTCAAACTGCGTTCTTGCAGAAAATGTATTTCTCAAATTTTGAAATGCTCTGATTTACAGCAGAATTAATGCCTCAGAGGTCTACAACACTTTATTTTATAATTCTCATTGCTACAATATGAAACCCTAACAGTAGGGGTGCAACAACACAGAAAATTCATGATTAGGTTCGGTTCAATACTTTAGTCTCACGGTTCGATTTTTTTCGATACAAAAAAGAGGTATTTCCATGCACTTTCTAACTTGTAATTTATTGAAATTAATTATAAACATTTGTTTAACCTCGAAATTAGAGTTTTTAAATTTAACGTTGCTGAAACAGCAAGTTTCTCAGTGGATCTGTGCTCGACAATGCAGCCTGGATAGAGTGGCCAAATGCAGATCCACTGATTTTTCAACACAGAGCATCTTCAGAAAATAAGCTGATAAAATAAATTAAAAAAATCTGTATTGTTCGATACAAGTGTGTATTGAATCTAAAGCTTTGTATTGAACGGTTCGAGACGGGTACATGTATTGTTGCACGCCTACCTAACACATCTTTGTCTTACCCCAGAATCCTCTGCGACACTTGCAGTGGAACATCTCGGCCTCCTTCACTTGGCATTCTGCGCYGTTCTTGCAGGGGTTCGGCTGACAGGGGTTGTTCCCGCATTCGCCAACCCCGCTGCCGAAAACACTGTCGCCGTCGCTCTCCTGAAGGTTGAGCATCCGGTTGTTGACGTCCAGCATGCGGATGCAGCCCACCAGGCCTGAGGCGACCCCTGTCCGTTCCCTCACACTGAAGAGACAAAAACGTCGCATCGCTCAGCCGTTTAAACGTACAGGAAGTAGGCTGCTAATATGACGACGTAACAAAACAAAAAGTCCTACTCCTGCTTCAGCTCCTCCGTCACGCCTCCGATGAACAGCTCGGTGTCGAGGTTGAGGCCGTCGGTGCCTGGGGGACTTACACCCTGGACCTGGGACTCGTTGTCGACGCTGAGGAAGGCGGCTCTGCGGTTGCGCGTTACCACCAGCTGATGCCAGCGTCCCGGACTGATCTGAACTTTGCTGATCAAAGTGCCTGTGCCGGATCCGGTGTTAAACCTGGAAGGTTGTGACAGAGCGGGTTCAGTGTCAGTGTACATTCAAGGATGTCTGTTTGTGTTTGAAACAAAACATTAAATAAAGAACAACCACCTCCCCACCCCCCACCC
>NW_013952470.1:171788-175847 GCF_001266775.1 Austrofundulus limnaeus
CCCACACACACACAAATTTTAGCTTTTTTTGTTTTTGTTTACTGGGCTAAAATTAGCCCTGTTAGAATCAGCCTTAGTGTTGTTCTTCACTTTGCTCCGTACAGAGGGTCTGGACTCTCGGCTGTTTAGAAGTGACTGCTAGAAGCGTTGAAGTTTCAAATGACTGGATCTGATTTTACCTAATTGCTAACATTTGGTTGAAACATGTAGTGCKCTAGCTCTACCGTGAAAGAAGCTATGCTAAGAAGCTAACCAGAAACTGTGTGCGCTGTAAGCAAAATGGAACTGCATAGGAAGGCAAGGGCCAGGCTAGTCTAAAAAGAAGCATTGGAAAACAAACAGATATCCAATTTTGTGCACTAAATGAAATTTAAAAAAAATAAAAATAAATACATAAATAAATAAATCAATAATGAGTGGTCACTTTCATTTTATTTTATTCTTTATTTAGACAAATGGCCTGAACTGGAAGTTCTCTCTGCCTCGCAAACACTTTGTAGTAAGCTGTTGGTGTACACGTCCAATCAAATCAATCAATCAATCAATCAATCAATCAATCAATCAATCAATCAATCAATCAATCAATCAATCAATCAATCAATCAATCAATCAATCAATCAATCAGTCAATCATCTTTATTTGTACCCGCAGGTAAATTTGTCTACAGTGAAAATGAGTCGGCCTCCTTCCAAGAAAAAGACATGACATGGACATGCAGTAGACAAAAGATGATTAAAAAGTGACCAGGTGCTCAATAAAAAACATAAATACAACTCCCAACTCAAAATACTATAAAAGACTGAAAAGAGAAAACAAGTTAAAATCAAGTAAAACCATATAAAACAAAGTAGATGACACACAAAAAAGAAAAAAAAAATCATATTATGTTATACTATGATAACTTGAATTTAAAAAGCTGATTGCAACAGGGACAAAGCTGATTTTAAATTGCTCAACATTACATTTTGGCACAAAGTACACACAACAAAAATTAATTGGATCATAATTACACAATGAAAACCTTATATACTAACTTTGTTTTGCATGTTGAAGAACAGAAAAAAGTCAGAGTGGTCGGTAGGTAATTAAAATAAACCAAAAGTGAGCGCTCATTATCAGTTTTTTTTTTATTATCCTTTGGAAAATAGGAAATCAGATAATGGTTAGTTATCCAAATTTTCATTTTGGAAAAACAAAACAATTAACTATTATTTTTTAATTTTTTTTGCTTTAACCAAAATAAATAAATAAAGAAAGAAATAAACAGCCAGAATGTACACTGACCATAAAATAAAAAAAATAAATAAAAAAGCCTCCCTACATCTGTGAACACCCACAGTTTAAACTACACGGGTTATTTCCTGGATTTTTTTCAAAACAAGCAATGACTAAAAGAAATATGTCCATGTTACTCAGCAAACAGATGGATGGATGACAGAAAAAAAAAAAAAAAAAAAAAAAAACTAAATTAGATGACAGAAATACAGCAGTTACTCATTAGACAAATATTTTTCACACCCTTATTTTCATGCAACCTTTTATCTAATGGGGTTTTGGTGAGGAAAAGGCCACATAATCATAGAAAAGAGCTGCAGTGTAAGTGCACCCACACATACAGCAGTATTAGCTCAACCTGAGAGCAATTATCTGCCACAAATAATTAGTTTTTCTCCCCACGTCTCGGATTTGCAAGGCTGTGGGTGGTAATCTCACAGCTGTATTTCTGGAATTGAGACCTCTTTGAAAGCACGACTGACTAATGATCCCCTTGAGTTCGCTATTGATTTCATTCTCAATAGATAAATCTAACCTGGTCAGGTTGGGAGAGACGCAGAGAGCTTTGAGGGGGTTCGAGGTGAAATCTAAAACCCAAGATAAGCAGACTCCGCTCGAAACAATGCTTCCAAAAACAGACATGGTACAGAATCTGTAATTAGCTTATGCACATGTCTTCTGGAGATGCTGCTAATCCAAAATAATCTTTATTCATAAAAATCTGTTGTGGGAGAAAAGATGAATACATATTATCATTGTCATTTTTATAATACTTTGTGTTGCAGCAGGTTTCTGGTGAGAAAATTGCCTTCTTGCTACTGACTGCTCCAATCAAAAGGTGAAACTCGATAATAATAAAACACTTTAAACACTGTACCGCAGGATGTTTTACCTGATATTTGACCTGCTTTAGTTCATCTTTAAATGATACGCTTCCTATACTTTATATCTTTCATTGCAGGATATTTTGACTATACAGCTTAGTGGATACAGCTAGCTGACCCATTAGCTAGCATAACAACTTTTTATTATCTTTAAAGAGCACCAGTAAATTAAAAAAGAGCTACTTTTAGCAGCTCTTTTTATTCCACAGCTGACCTGCTAAAAATGACAGATTTTCTTTTCTGGATCTCTGACAGACGGACTTCAATCTCTGAACTCGTAAAGTTTTTCTTTTTAGTTTTCGCTGTCATTTTCATGGATGGGCACTTCCTGATATCTGAGGCAGGAAACGTAGCCTTATATGGTGTTTTTGGGGTGGTAATTATGCTAATCTCCTCTCGCGTGCACGAGCAGCTGGATATGAACAGGTGGAATTTACGCAGCTCATTTACACACTTTTCCTGAAGATAGAAGAGTTTGTTGAATCTGACGTGGCATGTTCGTACGAACCCTTTGTACGAACAAAAGTAAAAGAAATTTAGGATAAGAATACGAATATGTTCTTGCATGAGGCCCAATGTGAGAGAGGGACTTTAGCTAAAATGACAACATCACCATAAAGGTCTCATTTAATAACGTGTTTTCACTGCATGTAAAGTTTCAATATGTTTCCGATTTCAAACAAAGTTGTCCAGAAGAGCCCATATCTTTATTTATTTGGAAGCGCTGCTGTCTCCTACATGTTTACTCACTGTAATTATTTGCCTCATTATCTTTAGCACTCTTTGTTTTGTTCTTATTTACATCCTCTCCCATGCTGCTGCTGCTGCAATGACCCTGCTCCCTCATGGGCACCATTAATGTTTCATGACTTTTCCCCTCTGATAAGGATGGACTGGAAGGATAAACCCACCTATTAAATTTAATCTGTCAAAAGCGAGCCGAGCCAATAAAAACCACGCTCGGTGCGCCTCTTAACTCACTTGAGCTCCACCCGGCCGCTGACCAGGGCCAGGGAGATGAAGTCCTTCTTCTTCATCTGACCGTTGTAGAGGAGGAGGCCGGTGGTCTCGGACGCTCGGAACTCCATGGCGATGCGGACCGTGTGGTAGGCGGTCATCGTCTGGAACGCCAAGTACGACTGGCCACCAAATGATGGGATGAAGTATTTGATCACTGTGGAGGAATGAAGATAATGAACCAATCCCGTTATTACCATGTGATTTGCTTTATCTCAGCCCAACAGAAGTTTAATGTGCATAATTACACATGAGTGGTTGTGATGAGTCACTGCCTCTTGATAGGGAAAAACAGCCAGCCGGTCCATCAGTTTATTTTAGGCAAAATAATTTCACTAAATGCTTTTGGAGACTTATAAAATGGAGGAAACCAAAAAAAAAGGAGGAAACGTTTGCCCACTTTCAGGTTCGCGGACCCTCACGCATGCACACACACACACACACACACGTTCACAAGATAGCTTTGCTTTTTAGCCACTCAACAAACATAATTTTCATCCATTTTCTCTGCAAGCCTTATTTTTTCTCCTTCTGTCCATCTGTCTTTCTGCCCATCTCTCTGAGGAGAATGGCAGCCGATCAGCTCCCTGTTTTCTAATGACTTGATTGATCTGGGGGAGGCTGTGAGTGCAGTGTGTGTGTGTGTGTGTGTGTGTGTGTGTGTGTGTGTGTGTGTGTGTTTGTGTGTGTGTGTATGTGAGTGAGATTTCAGTTAACCACTCTGATTCAAAGACACAGAGCAATTCTCATCATCTAATCCCCATCAAAGCAATTAGTGTCAATTATCTAAAGATGCAGCTGTGTGAGGTCGCTACTTGTTCCTCCAAATCCCAAAGTAGGGTAAGTGGGAACCAAAAAAAACCACACACACACACACACACAC
>NW_013952470.1:176907-185466 GCF_001266775.1 Austrofundulus limnaeus
TCATTGGACTGCTCATTTTATTTTTAACAACATATGTCCAAAAAGTTATTTTGACAAACTATGATTTTGGGCATTATATGAATTCTGATATTTTGCACATAGTCCACCAGGAGGCGCCAACACAAAAGTCAGAGACTTCACATGAGATTTGGACCATCTTGTGGGAGAAAAGCAGATTACTTCCTACTCGCGAGCACCCCCTCTGGTGGGGAAACGTTTTTTCAGGGATACAAACTTTTTCAGAACACCGGTAGATGGCAGCCATTACAGACGAACATGTTTGTTGTTGTTCGAGGAGTGGCTCGGTCACACGCTAATGTCATTAGTTCGCTATCATTACTAAGGTGCAGGACTGCTTATCCCCCCTTTTTTCACATCATGTCGCCTGCCTGAATCTGTTATTATCTCACTCTGAATCACGGAGGAGTGTCAGAGGTAAGCTCATTTCAACTGCTTTTCACGATGCTCATTTCCGGACTCAGTCATTTTGATGATATTTCAGTTAAAATACATAAGTGAGAATATTTATCCGAGTATAGTACTACCGCCCCAACTTTATGGATGATTTTATGGATTAAATTTTACGTATTATACTTGAATAAATACGGTAAGCTCAGATTTTAAAAGTAAAAAATAAAGACAATAAATATTTAATATTTAACAAAAACGAAGCTCYAAAGCTGTCTGACTCACCCTTCTCACACACGGCCCCTCCTCGACCAGAAGGACACTTGCAGCTGAAGTCGCTGCCGTCGTCCTCACAGGTGCCCCCGTGGAGACAGGGGTGGGAGTCGCAGGGCTTGGCGGGCTTRTGCTGAGGCGTTTTCCGAACGCCACCGGTCGTGGTGGCCGGCGGCAGCGTGGTGGTGGTGATGGCGTGGCGCGGCGTGGTGACCGGCGCCGCTGTGGTGGTSGTCCGCCTGTTGTTGAGCGGCCTGCGGGTCGTGCCCGGCGGGCGGCGGGTGACGTAGGGGGAGGTGGCCGGAAGCCTGGTCGTGGTGATGGGGGCAGCTGTGGTGATGGCCGGTGTGGTGGTGGTTGTAGTGGTGAAGAGAGGGACGCTGGACAGGCCTAAAATAATAATAATAATAATGATACCACTTTACAATAAGGCTCCCCTTATAGATGGCTTATAAATAATTTATRGATCGGTTATTAATTCATCTGTGAACACTATAAGTCCTTAATAAGTTTTTCTTATGCATTAATTAAGAATGGGAAAGAGACAAAACTGGCTGGTTTCCTGCCAAATAGTGAGCCAAATATTACATCTAAAATGTTATCTTTAACATTTTAGACTAAGTTTCTTCTTTGTAAGCACAATAATGTATTGGAAACACATATTTTGCACATAATGTTGTACTGTATTATACATTTCCACAATTATCAATTATTTATTAATGACTAATAAATGTATAAATGTCATAAGGAAACCTTACTGTAAAGCATAAGACAGTAGGTACACTATTTATTAATGACTAATAAACGTATAAATATCATACAGGAGCCTTAATGTAAAGTGTAAAATAATACACTATATATAAGGCTCCCTTATGACATTTATACATGTTTATTAGTCATTAATAAATTGTGTATCTACTGTCTTATGCTTTACAATAGGCTCCCTTTGATAGTTGTGGATATGTATAATTCAGTAATATAGTACAATATTATATGTAATAATATATGGTACCATAATAAGGATAATAGGACTACAGATGTAAATTAGCAACTATGCTATAAWCTAGCTCATTTGCAGTCTATACAGAAGTATAAGATTGTTCATTAATGTTCACTGTCCTGATTAAATAAATAAATAAAAATAACAAAAAAATAATAATTAGGGATGCACGATATATCGGCATTAAAATCTGTATCGGACAACGTTAGTCTTTTTTTTTTTTATATCAGTATCAGTCCAATAAGTAAAACTGGGCCAATATTAACGCCCGACATTGATTTTCTGCATGTTTCCCTTTGTGTTTCTGTTTCAGGATGGAAGATGGTTGGTCGAGTGTGTTGAGCAGATAGAAATAATTTGTCAGTTTGTGTATTATCGGTAAATATCAGTTATCTGCCATAACAGCAATATTAGTATCAGATATCCATATAGATGAAATTTTCATATCTGTGCATCCCTAATAATAAAAAAATGCTCAAGTATGCTGAGCCTGTTCGTGAGATTTTCTACTTAAAACCTGTGATAAAGCACTTCATGAATAACTCAAAGTCTTTTTTTAAATCCTTTCACATTCCTGTTAAATCCACATGATATTACCATAATTAGTGAAGCCAATATTCTCGTTCTCGGGCTTCTTCACAGAGATGCTGGTGCCTTTGGAGGCCTTTAGCTGTTTCAGCAGGGCCTCTACGATGTCCTCCTCGGTGTATCGTGTCTCTACAATAAACAAAAAGGTACAACCACTCAGGACGAGGCCTCTGAGGAGCACTACAAAGCAAACACAGGACTCCAGCTCCTTTAATGCTACAATGAATACATCAAACAGCCTTGTGTATGACAGGTGGAGGGCCTCCGCGGACCACTTGTCCTCCAAACACCGCTTGTCCGACTTTTTTCCAGATGAATCGCTCTCATAATGTCAGCCGCAGATGTTTGTTTTACAGGCCATGGAGGAGCGCCAYGTAAYGGCATCCGTCGCCCCACATGAAGGGTGTGAAGGACGCTAAATGTTGCTCATAAAAAAAWWAWWAAAAAAGGAAAAGAGGATGGAGGAGCCTCTGGTTTGGMAGCACATTACGAAAATTAAAAAATACATATTATGGTGCATCAACCAAATTGTTTAAATACAATGTAWGTAGTAATTTTTGCAGATATTCAGAATAAAGAAGAAGATGCAATACCTTACAATATCTTAAAAAAAGCTTAAAAAACAACTTCTTTACATTTCTTTTTTTAATTATCAAGCGCTTAAGAACACTTTTCTAAATCTCTAAGTTTTGCCTTTGATGTCTCACCTGGTCTGAAGTGGGCCTCCACCACTGCCAAGATGGAGCGGCTTGGTTTCAGGTTGCGGACGCGAACGCCCATAAAGTCTCTGTGCACCGCCGACTTCCTGAACAACTCGTTTAGCTGGAGCAGAGAGAGAGAGGGACAGAGACAAAGAGAGGTGATGAACGAGGCGTCTAACGAGCTCCGAGCATTCGGCCAACAAAACCACACGCTCGCCTCGTTTGGGAGAAAGACTGCCGCTCAAATTGGTCCGACGAGAGGAAAGCCAATGGGCGTGGGAGCAGAAAGTGACATTTAGCTGGCTGAGGTGACATTCATTTTAGGAGCAAGTTTTCAGGAGCAGCAAAGATAAATGCCATCCCACCCTTTATGTTCTGATTGGTTTCACTTCCAGTAACTCACAGTGTTTATGACCCAACAGGACGGACGGCTTGGAGAGGAAGCTAATATTGGAGAAAATTAGGCTTCTTTTAGCACTGATGGTGCAACACTGATAACGTTGTTCCCTTTCTTGATGTCTAGAGTGATGTTATTCACTCTAGCTTGGTCTCTGTTTTAAGTGTGGTTGTTTGTCCTATCTGTTATTACTTTCTTAGTATCCTTTAAGTGTTTTTTTTTTTTTTTTGTCTGGTTGTCTCTTGGCAAAGTAAGAATTTCATTGCTCGAGGAAATATGTTTCATCTGTGTATTTGACAAACACTTTGAATCATTAAATCTTGAAAACCCTGAAGGGCCACAAGGTTCCTTTACACCTTTGGAAATCAGACCAAAATCATAGCCAATTAAAACATTCTCTAACCATTAATACACATGGTGTGAAAGTACATTTATATGAGCATTTACATACATATACACAGTATATAGAACAGTTAATTCAAGCATCATGCATTATTAAACATGAATAAACAATGGGTATGTTGGTTTTGAAAGTAACTAACCTTTACGGTCAAAGCATTAATAAATGTGTTAATTTATAACTCATTAGGTTTGAATCATACTTTCAGGATTAACTAACCATTTAATAATGATTAAGTAAGGCTAAACAGGGCTAAAGATGCCAGATCTCATTTGATCTCGGAAGCTAAGCAGATTCGGGCTTGGTTAGTACCTGGATGGGAGACCAACTTGACCATGTAGGAGTTTTACCCACTTTATATTAGCAATAAAAAACCTTTGACCATAATAGGTCATAGGTTGCCTTCTGAAGGATGACAAGTAGTAGAAGTAAATAGTGGGTAGTTATACAGTATTAATTTAAACTAAAAAAAGAAACATAACTCTAAATCCTCTCTAACTGCATCAATACCGTATATCTACTTTTTGTCATTTTCCTTCAGCTGCACATCTAACGCCCTCTCTGATGTAAAGAGCCAAATTTACACATACTTTTCAAATATTTAGAGGGCACGCTTTAACCACTGTGTTTTCTGAAACAAATGCTAAACAGACTGCCTTTAAAGAGCTTTAAGCACCACTAACAGAGGACTTTTTTATTATTTGACGGATCAAATACGCGCCTGTATAATGAACACATCAGGGAAATGTGGGATTCAGTATCTTAGCCAATGAACTTGATTAGTAGACAACTTTCAAACCTCCTGAGTCACAGCCGCTTCGAAAGAAGTGAGCGCTTAATGCGAAAGGAAAGCTGCCGATTGGTCAGCGAGAATGATGATTAAGTGCATTTTGTCGAGCTTGAGCATTCGGCGTGTTAAAAGATTAATTTCTTGTGCCGAACGCCTCCGATTTGTGGACTGAGGCGCAACGACGAAGGTGGGAAATCCTCCAAAGCTGGATTAGAGCTGAAAGTCGCGGGTGCACAAAACTCTCACAAAAGACACGCTTCCTTCTTGTGTTCTTCCTCTCAAACGTTGCAGTTTATATATAAAAACACGAGCAGAACGCCGCGCCAAAGAAACGCGCCTTTTTTCATGTAAACGGCCCGCTTTTATTTTTCGAACGCACTTCAAGTCTGTTTGTGAGGAGCTCAGTTGGTGGTGCTGGAAGATGAAGAGGAGGGGTGGCTGCTGTCAAGTGCCACACCGGGCTTCAAGAGACCCACAGGCTGAGAGCGTTAACGAGCACTCACACACACATGCACAAATCGCTGTGAGGTAGCAGATTAGGTCCCAGTGGGGGCTAGTGACACCGATTTAACAGCTGGTACATGTGTACAGTGCACACAAACTAACAGTTCCCATTTTATCAGAGGAGCAAAGTCCTGGAACAGATACTTGTTCAAAGGCCTCAGATCTGAAGAGAAAACGGACTAATAGTGGACAAAGCCAGTGGTGGGGGGGCTCTGTGCCACTCTGACTTTGACTTGCTAACTGCTTTTTTTGTATCTAGTATTAGAAGATTCGCATCTACAAGAAAAAAAAAGGACTTTAAATCTTTAAACAGTTGCAAAAAATTTTAATTAATCTCAAAAGAAAAACCACTTTCAAGTATTGTGAAGTGTTCGGCAAGCAAACACACAGAGTCTACAGAGAGGCGTTAGAAGCGGTCTTATTAAACTCGGAGAGTGTTTCTTCAAGCCAAGCAAGCCAAAATCTATAAAAGTGCTTTAATTAATCAGTTATTTCTTTAAAAAGAAATAAAAGCTGGGATTACAAAGATACACTGCCAACGAGAGCGAGAGAAAGTTGAAAATAAGCAGTAAAAAATAAAAAAAACTGCAGTGAAAAGCCTTGTTTTTCCTTCTGATCCGCTGACCTGGGTCATAAAAAATGGAGTTGGATTGTGGAGAGTAATCTGTTCTGCAGATCACCTGATAGAATAGATTGCAGATATGTTCCTTTTTATTAAAAATCAAAAAAGAGCCAAGGCATGGGAGATGATGTATGCTCTCTGATCAGAGAGAATAAATGCATTCTTTTTTTTAAATTATGATTTCTGTTTTTCTATCAGACGTCAGAGAAACCGCTCGGGCTCAGCGTGTCAGGCTGATACTCGGCAGCTTCTGAGGTGTCGAGTCGGTAAACTGTGTGGCGATACCTGCACGAAAGAGCTGAAAGAGTTCGATGAGACGGGCTCTCCGCGAGGAGTTTCTTTGTGTCAGGACGCTTCGGAGTCGTCGTTTTCAGGAGCTTTTGGCCTCTTGATAAGAACAGTTTTAGAAAAAACCTTATACGTTCAGGGAGACTTTTTTTTATTTATTTTATTCTTCCAGTGGCCACAAAGTGACAACTTTGACTTGAGTCAGTTGTCAGCTGGACACTTGAGGGCAGAAAAACAAGCTGAAAATACAGCTTATTGAATTATTTCCAAACCTAAAACCTGTCATTGTTTGCTCTGCCTAAAGTTTTTTTTTTTTTTGCGGTTAAAAACAGCTGTCAGCTGCTTCTGGATATGCTTAGCTTAAGAGTTATGTTTGTGAGACTAAAAACCAACAAGTAGCKAAAGAAGTGGCTTTTAGAGCTGAGTGATACTTAAAGCTGTGATTGTTCTGTTTGTTAAAACAAGCTCTTTGTCTTCATAGTCATTGTGTGAATCAGTGCATTCACTCAGTTGCTTTTCTGCTTTTCATCTACATATTTTTTGTTATCTAAATAAATGCTTCTGCATACTTTGTGCTTTTTAGCCATTTATACATGCATTTACCTTTATTTTGACACACGCATTTTAGTGATTTTTGGCCAATTGCATCACAGAAATGGCTGCACCGACCAACATGAAATTTGGCGGGAMTTTAGATGAGTTCAAACTACACTGTGCCATCCAACGGTTTTATAATAGACCCCATACTTGAGGAGGGGGCTCCATCTAAAAAAAGGGGTGTCTGGACATATAAAAATGCTTATAACTCAAAAAAAAAAAACTATTCAACATAGGAGCTTCAGATTTTTCTTTTRTTTGTCGTTTAGCTCTGATGAGGGGCTATCCATTGGGCCCACCATTGAGCCCCCTCGAAACCCCACCCAAAACAGCAAATCCGTTCTGGTGAGTTCTGGTAAATTGGTGCTTTGGGAACATGCGGGGGTCATATATGCTACAGCTATGTGGTATCTAGTTTACAAATATCTTAATCAAAAGAAATACATAATTTTTTTTAACTTGTTACGTATACTTACACTATTTTTATTTTCTTATGCTACTCTTTAGCTACTCTTTGCTACTTTTATAGCTACGGTCTTGCAGCTTTAGCTAGCCTTTTGCTTTCACTCGTCAGCYATTTGTGCTTGCGTSKGTTTTCTCCGGGTACTCCGGTTTCCCCCACYCCTAAAAACATGTACAATAGGTTGCCTTCAGGCCCAGGCCTCCCTTGGARAAGAGATCTGAGATCTCAACGGGAYKTGCGTGGTTAAATAAYGGTAAATAATAAATAAATTTCTAGTTTTAACAAGCGTTCTGCTTCTTTCAGTTTCACCTTTAACAAATTTGAGYGAAGTTGTTCAGCATTCACAATGCAATTTTCCAATAAATTCTATTTCTCAAGTCAAATTTGTTGTAAATTTTGAATATCTAGTAGTTTAATGTTAGGGACTGAATACTTACTAAATAAAAGGGAAATTAAAAAAATCACATAAAGACAAAGRAGACAATGGAAAAGACTTGATAAAGGCAGGACAACAAGACGGGGCACTTACAGCGCTCTCTATGCTGCGGGCCGTCTCTCCAAACAACTCCGATTTTTGGTCGTCCATCTCAGGAGTGTGGAAAATCTCCTGCCCTTCCACCTGGTCAAGGTTCAGGAAGCCGGAGAACTTCATGGTCGCTGAACAGAGAAAAGGAGAGAATAACAGATATGATTCTGAARCCACACTGCAGCTTAAAGCCTTTTCTCCTACCCCTCAGCTCCCTCTGCCTTCACATGGTGCTCGTTTCGGGGATAGGGGTGAGTGATGGATTGTGTGTTTGCGTCTCTTTGACGGGTAAGGTTAGTGAGCTGGTTGCTGATCACCTGGGGGGGTGGGAGGGGGAGCAGCGGGCTGGAGTTTGGCCGCCAAAGGTTAAGGTGATGGTGAGGGAGGTTGGTTGAGGTGAAAGAGGTGAAGTGTGAAATGTGAAAGAAAGAACAAACGAAGGAAGGTAGAGGAAAAAACACGGACCAGTGTTACCAGATTCAGAATCGTCCCAAAAGTTGACTTTAGCACGGAGGGCTGGGTAAGAAGACAACAGGTTAGACAGAGGCACAAAGAAAAAACATTACACACGCAAAAAAAGAAAACAGCCTAGAGGCACACAGAGCAGCACCTTTTTCTATAAAGGGAGAGCCTCCRTGTGCAACCTTGGGGGGTTATGTTGTCAAACATATATCAGCTTTTTATATGGTTTCTTCATAGTGCTGCTGGTGAGACGAGGGCTTGAAATAAAGCATAGAGCATGTGTGTGTGTGTACGTGTGTGTGTGGTAAAGAGGAGCATGAGAGAGGCTGACGCCGAGCTTCCATGCAGCTTGTAATCAGCAGAACAAATTGCCCAAATCAATCACTGCTGCCCCTGCCTGAGCAACGGCAGCGAGAACGGGAAGAGCACTTGTATGATTATCGTGAGAGATAGTCGTAATTGTCTCCTTAATGTCGCCAGACCGATGACTGACACAGTCTAGTTAAAAATGCATGAAAAGGACAGCAGACACTAGCAACA
>NW_013952470.1:185503-191771 GCF_001266775.1 Austrofundulus limnaeus
ACACCCTCTTACTTTCCATCCATCCCCGCTTTCTTTACAGTACTTTCACGGGCTGCACACATTGATTCAGATGTGACGGCGGCCATAAAGCAGCGGCAAATGGCCGCGGTCTGGCTGCCAGGAAAGACGGTAAAGAAAGTGAGGGGGGACAGTGAGTCATATCGGACTTTTAATCTGGAAAGAAGACAAACAGAGAGGGTGATTTTCCAGCCCACTTCCATAACGGATGTAAAGAGAGAGATAAAAAACGAGGGATAAAAGGAGTAGGACAGAGCTGCTCAGCTATCAGATACTAGTGAACTGTTAAATGTAATGGATTTGTCAGAGTTCCCCTGGCATATGGAAGAGTTTTACTGTATAGTAGTGGAGCACAGTGTGTAATAACTCCTTCATGAGTACTTGCTGGACATTGTCTATTACGCGAGTGTGAAACACCTTGTTAAAATGTAACACATGGAGGCCTGCATTGATTTTTAAAAGGTACAATTTTCCAAGCAAATAAAACCTAAATTATCTCCATGGTTGGTTTCCAATATTATTATAATCCTGAGCGCTAAAACTCTAAAAACACACACAAAATCCTGCCACAGATGTCCTGACATTGTGAAAATGTGCATTAAACCTCAGGATTTGATGTCTCAATAAAATGTGGAACCGTGAATAATAAGCTTTTGTTCTGTGACTTTCGAGCAGATGTCAATAAGCTGAATTGTACAATGTGACGGCAGTCGAAGCATGAGGGACGTGTCATTTCACTTCTAATGAGTGGAAGATTGGCTGAGGCCTTCTCAGGAGGAGAAAAAAAAAGAAAAAAAATCCAGCGTATCGATCAACCAATCGCACTGCCTGAATTTATTGGTAACACTTGAGCTTAATGAAGTATTGATCCCCGTCGTGCCGCCATTGTTGACTGAGATAAATATTTACCGGCTTTTTTCCTGATTTGTTTTCCTGATTTGTTATCGGGGTGACACCAAGGGGGAGGCCTTGGAAGGCAATGGCCACCTCTCTTATTTTGCCTACAGTGGTTGACACAGCTAACCAAAATATTAGCTTCAACATCTAGACCGCTACACAATTTCCTTTGTTCTGTTAACAATAAAAAGGTAAATAAATACAAAATTTGAAGATGCTAAAGCTAAACTGCTAATATTTATTAAATTAACATCCCATGAATCAGTAAAATGAGTCATTGATTTGTTGATAAAATTTAAAACATATAATAGGATTTATACAAGCTGCTGTTTGAGTAGTAGTAATCTTTTTTTGTGATCTTTATTTATTTTTGTTTGTATCTTCTTTTAGCTGATCATTAGGATGTGAAATCGTATATGTATTTTTTGTTAAACGGGGGCAGATGTTATAAGATTTTTTTCTTCTTTTTGCTCCTTTTCATTTAATGATATCGTGTTTGTGTTGAAATTTGTTTTGTTTTTTTAATAAAAAATAAAAAGTCAGTTTCCTCTGGTGTCAGATTTAGTGTCAGTAACTAAACTGCAACACAAATATCAAACCAAACCTAAAATGTCATGTGATAAGTCAACACAACTCAAAATGCTTCATAGATCACAGATTTAAACCTTCATGTCTCTTTTGAGGGGAGTTGTAAGGAATAAGTTCATTTCAGTAAAGCCAGGAGGCGGAGCTACAACTGCTAACTGAAACAGGAAGAGCAGACGAGGGAGGGAAAAAACAAGAAGTGTAAAGTTACAGCTTTATAAATTGTGTTTCTGTTAATTTAGCTCTTGTATTTAAACAATATTAACACAAAAAAAAATTGACGTGTGTCTGTGTGACTCAGGACGACTGCTTAGCTTAGCTTAGCTCAAAGCATGTCACAAGCATTAAGCATGTCACTGTTGCACGTGAAAGGAAATATTGAATTTATTAAGAACATGATGTCAATTATAYGATTTTTAGTGGTAGGGAAAATAAATAAAATCATTTGTTACCTTTTTTTAAAAAGTTGGTGCAAATGCTAAACAGCTCATCAAAATATTAGTTCTGGTGTTAGCCGGTTAGCAGATAAACAGAACGGTGTCCACCTTATATGAACACACACAATATATGAATATGTCTTATATGAACAATCTGTTTATTACCAAAATATCTCATTATCCACTGGACTGGTTTTATTAAACCTCTCAGAAAGTTATAAGGCAGATTGGGGTCAACCTGATTCAAGATGGCCTCCACAACTAATCAATCTTACAGAGTCAAAAGACTGACCTACATTTTGGCGAAGAAACAGCTGAGACCATTTCTGACAACAGCAGAATAAAAGTCAAGAAATTCTGCCACTGTTTTTGGTTCTGACGTGCCAATCCAAGATCAACAGTGCTCCTACTCTTTGAAAACTTTCTGGAGTCACACCTGTCTTCCTCTCTTTCAACGAAAGTGACCCGCTTCCATCATCGGCTGGATTTGAAGTCCGGGGTCATAATTTTCACCTCAACACGACTCGTCTGTTTGGCTATAAATCCAGGAAGTGAAAATAAAGGTGGAAAAAGGCCAGAAGTGGCCTCATGTCATCGGATCATGTCGAGGCAGTAAACCGCTGGCTTTTACTCCGAAGGCTTTGGGACCTTCAACAAGCCAAAAATGCAACTCTACAGGCTAATTTGTGGCCTACGCTCTTTCAAGTCATGGCCTAAAGCTCTCTTGGGAGCCAGAGAGAATCCCTCTTTTCACAATCAGTCAAACAAACACCTCTAGGACAAAACGAGACGAGGACTTTGATGGGGCTGGGGGGGCTGGAGGAGTAAAGCGGAGAAAGAAGCCCTTTATCTTTATGAACTGACTGTGGCACAGAGCACTGATTGGTACAACGGCGCTCGTCGGCCCCTGGTAGTCTCTCGGCTCTCCTTGTGCTCGGCTCCGGAGAGAAATGAACTGATGCAAGACTGGATTGAGCTTGACTGGTTTGAGTGGGGAGGAAAAAAAAAGTGAGGCGTAGCTTGAGTAAAGAGCAGTGGCCCAGATGGTGTGTGAATGAAAGTAGAAAGGAAAAATAAAAAAAGGAGTTAAATAAAGACACAAGTGGGCATTTATCAACTTCAAATATAATGTTGTTCCAAACGTCATTCAAAAATCAGGGCAATGTGACAGGTACAGACTGTGTCCGATTCAGCTTATGGAATAAAAACAGTCAAACTTATTTTACTTTATGTATTTCTTTTACATTTTTGCCACCTGTTAGTAAAAGAAACTGCACCCAGTATGTGGCAAATGATCCAGAAAACATTGCAGCAAGGAGAACATTATTTATTTATTGTTTGAAGCAGATGGTTGGTAAATTAAATACATTCTTACAAACTAAAGCAGCAAACTGGATGCAGAGTTTCATAATCACAATATGTAGAATGTCTCCCCCTTCTGGCCGTGGCAGTAATTACCCAAATAAAAGACCAGAAGTGACGCAGCTTGATTTATTTTAAATATTTCTGATTCCTTCTTCGAAACGTAATTTTTTTTTATTTGTCCAGAACAGCTTAAACCTCTCCACTCTTTGGCTGTGACCATCTCTCCTCTCCCTCTAGCTCCAATAAAACTTTCATAGATGATATAAAATGCATCATCTCCCATGCAACATGTTGCAACATCTCTCCAGCATTTATTCCCTTAAACTTTGTGTTCTAAAAAGAGGCATATGCTATTAAGATTGGTTTGAATAAAACACGCAAATGGTAACCAGCTGCAGGTGTTGTTGCAGAGTAAGAACTAATTATAATTCGAGACTTTTAATTCTTTGAAGGAATGCACGTCGGCTGCTGTCTTTCATGTCAGAGTTTATACTACAGCTGCTTTTGGTCGAATCTCTCAAGTGTCTGCGGGTCGAGTCTCTCTGTGCCTGATCTCATGCAGTGTTGCAAGATCTCAGCTCGGCCACATCAAACTGTAGCTCAGTATCTGTAAAACTGGTTAAAGGAGGCATATCGTGCAAAATCCACTATTTTAGCTGTTTTGTTGTGAACTTGGAGTCTRTAGGAGGGCTGAATAGAAATCTTCATATTATGTTTGGGTCATATTTTTCAACCCGTTCGGTTTTCTTTATTTTCTATGAACTTTTCTGAACTATTGCATCACAAAACGAGTTGATCTGAGACACACCTCAAAAAAGGGGCGGGGCTTGTGGAGGTACAATAAGGAGGAATTCAGACCAAAGCAATGCAATTCCACTTTACATAGACCCCAAATGAATTATTTAAATGTGAAAAGGAAGGATTTARAAGCAAGATCCTTTACGTTATAACCACTTTTGTGTTTGTTAAAGTTTCTTTGCTGTGGCGGCTACAATGAATAGGACGAACTTTAAAACTCTAAAAGCTGTGGATGTTTATCTATCGATTACATTCTGAATTACTTTATTAAAATCTGTCCAGTGGTTCTTGAGATACTTTAGTACGTCAGACAAAGAGACCCTCACGCAGACAGACGTGGCTTAAAACATCACCAGCCTTTCACCTTTGGCAGTGGSCAATAAAAACATGCACAAAAACASCAAGTGGTCACAAAAACAGTCAATAAAGACATTTTGGAGAAAGGACACCAAGCTAGGWGGCTTGCCAAAATTGTTTTTTAATGGAGGGGGGTATATTGACTTACGGGGACAGTTGGCACCCTCGGGGGTGCTGGATGGTGTCTTGCCGTCGGGACAGCAGCCAAACTCTGTGTTGTCACAGGATGACCTGTCCTCCGCTGTGGGCAGAGGGACACTTGGCATCGTGGAGCCTGTGGGTGACATACAGTTCATCATAATAAACCATGACAAAACAAAGAAATAGTAAAACTGCTTATTTCTAGGATTTATCTACAACTCTTCAGGCTCAAAACGGTTTCATTTCTAAGAAAAAAAAAACAAAACCTCAAGTCTTTTATATGTGAATTTGCTCGTGGTTCCACAGGTGTTTGTGTGTTTTTAGTCTGCTGACCAGTGATCGAACGCTAATAGAGGCATCTGTCAGGGGTGATTATATGGCATTTTCATGGGCACTGATTTTTACAGCTGGAACTCATTTTGTCAGGCAGAGAACACTTAATGGGCACTGTTGCCAGTCATGTCACACGCAGAGCACTTTAAATGATAGGGGAGTGTGATAACTGCCGACTGGCTGGCTGTTACCCCGAAGGCGTCCCAGGGAAAAAAAARAAAAAGAAAAGAAAACACAGTCATGTTTGTGTAATCATTACTGTATCTGGAAATATTGAGATAGAGACGACATAATTGTGGTTTTCTTTCTTTGTCTGCATATGTACCAGCAGCATCCTCTCTTAATGATGGTGTCGGAGGGGAGTGGGGGGGTGCCTTGGTCGGAGAGGTGCAGTTTATAGCCGACCGGAGATTAGAAATAATCGTGGAGGCAAAGAGCTCGCGGCTAAACAAGCCGTAAAGATGTCAGGGGCCAGGGACGTCCTGCTCAAGGTCTCACGGTCAAGGAATGTGAGGGGAGAGAGACGAGGAGGAGGAGGAGGAGGATTGGGGTGGGGGGTGGGGGTTTACGGGGCATCTGTTGGTGTGTGGTCTGCAGATTTACAGATGCTGCACAATAGCAAGGGCACTCAGTCTGACTCTGCTGGGAGCCATGAGAGCTGTCAAACAAACACACATGGAGGCACACATAGCTGATTACAGAAGAGCACAGAAACAAAAAACATGCAAATGTCGATTTCTGACAAACTCACATTTATGTTCCTAAGGCAGTGACGTGTGAAAGTGGACAGACCAGGAGGTTGTTCAGACCTGTTGTTAAGAACGGTTCTAAGTGATTGGATTGGATTCGGATAGCTCTAAATGCAGGTCTGCACGGTCTTAATTGAAAAAGATGTCCCCTTAGACCATCTTCAGAGGTGGTCTGGACCCCTTTTATCTGCATTAGACTGGTAGTATCTAACTGTATGTACTGAATGTCAGGAGTGATTATCTGGAGCATCAAGGATAAAATAACTACTTAGCAGCTTAATGATTAAAAACAATCAATCAGTGTTCAGATCGTATTCATCAGAGTGGATTACAGGATGTTGTATAGGTGAGTTTGTGACTACTTAAAGGGATCCATGATTAGTTGTAACATTAAAAATTTTTTAATAAACAAATATTTTAACTGTTAAATAAAGACTGTAAAACTACTGTAGGATGTTCAGTTTTTATCATTTTTAAACTAAAAGTTTAAAAATATATTACACAGACAGGGCCATTTAATTTACACACAAAGCATTTTGGGTAAATGATGACATCAACTAGGTCATTGGCACTAGGCTGCTAGCGAGC
>NW_013952470.1:191952-199479 GCF_001266775.1 Austrofundulus limnaeus
GAGCTGCTTCATGGAAGAAGAACCTCAGCTTAGCCTGTTAGCTTTAGCATTAGCCCCGATGCTATCACCATATACACGTATTAGATTCTCCTCTCGTCATTGAGGTCCTCCATCCACATGACAGAGAGGGGAACGCAAAAATGACTCAGCCTGCAACTGAAAATATGCATGGAGGACCTTAGCTTGTTTGTAGCGCTAGCAAAGATCGACTGTTCAGCTTCGAATGGAGTATAACGAGCCCTCAAGTCTCCGAAACAATGGGGATTCAGAAAAAGGACCAGATCTGAGGTTATATTGGAGTTTGAGAATTGAACTGATCTCCTGCGCATAATTTGGTCTCTTCTAGACATGATCTTTCAGTACTATATACTATATATGATGCTAAATACTGTGTTAGTGATTTGTTAGTTCTGGTTGTTTTTGGACCTGCCACAGACACCACACATGACAACATGTACAAAGAGCCTCGAAGTGAGACAAGGAAAGGTAGAGAGGACAATTACACATAAACACATAMATACAAATAAACAAGCACAGTGTTTAAATTTCAGTATCCCATGTTAAAATGTGCACTGTGGAGCCCTCAGCCACACAAAGTCGTGTGCGTTACTGCTGCAGAATTTGGGAAACCAGGCTCCRGTGCACATTTGTTCACGCTCACACACATACACAATCTGACGGACACAGCCACAACACACAGRGTCTCCTTTGCAGAGAGGCTACATGCTCTCCACGTCACTGAGCACTGTGGTCAGCAGCTGACAAGAGAATAAATCTAAAACTTGGACAGACGGACCGAGCAGAGAGGGGAGAGAAGCTGGGGAAGAAAACACTGGAGCATGTTGTTTCATCCTGTCAGGCTGTCAGGCATCGAGGACAGACAGGTGGATGGATGGAATGCACCATCAGGAAAAATACCAATAAAAAAAAACGAGGTCTAATTGGGAAGTCTCAGTCATTCCTTGTTGTCCAAGAGGAGACCCAGGAGCCGGTTGTTACAGTCAGAAGGGCGTGTCAGCAGTGATTTGAGACCAGTCATGTGACGAGGTGTGCTGTCTACAATACACCTCGACCTCTCAGTCACATCAGTCTGTCAAGTCAGGCTTCAGAGATCCCCGGATCCAGGCCAACGGTTTCATCTCTCCGGCCTGCTGGGAGCGTATTTTACAGAGTCTGGGTTTGTTTTGAGAGCTGCTGGTGGAATGGGAGAGAAAGAAAATTAAGCATGGGTGATGTAGCGACAGTGAACCATGCAAATACATTCTTTTCTGTCTGAAATTGAGATATACATCTCTCGCGAGTRGAAACGACACTAACAGCGACTCTCTACAAAGATTTCTTTTCCGTGCCTGGCTGGCTTCGTCGTTTGTCTCCTCAAAATCAATTTGCATACAATTACCGAAGCCAGATTTCTATTTTTAGTTTCTAATTAACAGATGATGACATGAATGTGTTATGATGTCAGCTAAGGGTTGACTCTGAGTTTATCTAACCCATTCTTAAGAAAAAAAAAATCCCATCCCCCCCACTTTAGGTTTTATGGATAATGAAGTGAGAGATCAGGGATTTACCAACAGTCTTGTCTGCCCCACTGGCTTCTGGTGGGTTGCCACTACTGACATCCTCCGTGGGATCCTCYTCGTCGGCCTGGTCGTCACCGCTCGGCTCCCCGCTGCCCGAGCCCTCGAACAGGGCGGCGGCAGCGGTGGGGGCGGCGCCGCTGCGCGGGGGCAAGGTGGTGGTGATGACGGCAGCGGCGTTGGGCAGCAGCAGCCGAGGCTGGATGTGGATGGGGTGGTGGTGGTTGTGGGTGGAGGAGGTGGTGGTGGTGGTCTGAGGCTGCTGGAGGGACTCCGAGGTGGCCGTCATTGGAGGCGGGATGGCCCACACCATGTTAGGGTGGAAGGGGGCAGCGGTGGTGGTGATGATGGTGGCCGCGGCGGTTGAGCTGGGGGTGGAGGCGGGAGGGTTGGGGGTGGGTCGGTCTGCCGATTCGGAGATGGGTTCTGGCGGAGGGAAGGGGAGGAAGCAAGGAATGGATGAATGACTGAGAAAAGATGGAAATGTTTGATTTTGTTTCACCTAACCACAACAATGTCCCGAAACAATGCAGGTTTATAAATTTCTAAATCCTATAACCCAGAGATTCTTAWCCCATGGGCCGCGAGCGTCACCTTGAAGGCCTCAAAAGAACAACAGTTTTTAACTTTGGGCCGTGGGACCGCGTTGATTTTTAATAAGGTGCAACACACTTTCTCACCACTAGTAGCAGTAGTGCGCCACTCAGATGTTTAACAACTTTTTTAAAAAGTAGAAGAAGAACCTTAGAAACCTGCCGAGAATGGAAACCTATTTTAATTTAAAAGTACAAGCAAAAATGAAAGCAACTCATCAAAAAACACCAAAGTTTGTCACTAATATGAAGTGCAGCTTCTGTTTTTACCATGCAATATTTTAAAAGTTCAAAACATTATCAAATACAGTTGCAGATACAACTATATTTCAATTTTCACTTTAAATTAATTTTTTAGTTTATTATTAAACATTCTGAATGTATTTTAAAGACATTTTAAACTTATCAAAATGCTGTTGTTACTGTTATTGTTTGTCACTAAAATGAAAAGCAGCTTCTAGCTGCAAAAGTAAAAAATGCTGTTTTCATTTGTACTTTATCAAATTTATTTTTACATTTTTTTACTTGAAACATTTATATTAAACATTTTTAATTAATTTATTTTATGCCCATAATTTTATTTTTTGAATTGTCTATTTTTGTTATTGTTTATGTTGAAAAATATATATTTTTGTGCTGATAAGACCAACCTTTGTATTTGTTCAAATAATTGTTATGGGCAGGTTACAATATAAACAAATGTTTGTCATAATCACGTCTTGTGATTATTTGACAGGAGTTTTACTTTTAAACTGTAAGTGTATTTAATTTAGTTACGTTAATTATGATAGTTTAGTTATGATGTAAATACAATAAAAATTAAACCAAGATTTAGAGTAATTATCATTTTGATCCGTACATTGGTAATGTCTGACTGGGCCTCGTGCCACTTTATGTTCAACAAATTTGGCCCCGAGGTCAAAAAGGTTAAGAACCCCTGCGTCAGAATCATCATGAAGTTAGAAGAAAAGGATACAAACAGTTTTCTATGTCTAATCGCAACTTCTGATTAAAACTCCAGCAACGTGTGAAATGTCAAGAATATTTCCCTTACAAATTAGAGCAGTTACAACCTGCAGATACTTTTTTTTCTCTCTCAAACKACTCCAGTTAGTGTCACTGCAATACTGTATATGCAGTGTATTTGCACTTCTGTAGGCAGACATACGGCAGGACTTGGTGCGCACATATGAATGTGTTTTTTTTAATTTCATGCAAGCTGTACTCATAACTACGAATTACATATCCACAGTCAAACGCTGCCCTGCAGAAGCAAAAGCTTTAATCACCAACAGCCAGAGCCTCCAGTGATGAATGATTGATAGAAATGGGGCAAAAAAAGGCAGCTTTGCTCTGGCTTCAAAGATGGCAGGCTCCTGCTCGCAGAGAGCGCGAGCAACCGTCGGTGCCACCGCAAACTCACTGCTGTCAACAGATGCACACAAGCAAACACACAGCTTMGTTTTTTTTTCTTAACAAAAACAGKGGGRCTCGGAATGAGAAAAAGAGACGAGCCTCTGTGTAAAGAGACCATCATTACCAATGCAAAAAGCTCTGGTGCAAAAGGACAAACTGTCTGCGATGAAAGAACGATAAATAGGACAAAAACTCCTGAGGGCGACGAGCGAGATGGCAGGGAGACGCTAAATAAGAGGAGCGCTTCAGATTTAGCCGAGCGGCGGAGTGACAACATTGTTGTTTTTTTTTCCTTCCCTTTTCTTCTTTATTTCCCACGAGATTAAATGTGTCTAAGCGAGACAGGGAAGGAAAATGAGGATTTAAAAAAACAACAACACCATAGATTTGCACCTCATTAAGCACCACCTAACATTACTGTTGGAGTAAGAGTTAATTACACCGACGTGATCGGCAATTATTTACCGAGGTGCGAATTATAATACGATTTGTACGTTTTGTTGGAGTTCAAAGAGCGGCGATGTTATCACTAAGCACGGTGGCGTGGATTGCGTTTCCTCTTGGCCACGTCTGCCTGTCAGGTGCCAGGCCAAGCGTCGWGGAGCTCGCTCCGTGGAAAGTGTGCTCGGCTGCGTGCAGATATCTGCAAAAGCAAACTTTGCGACACTGGATAAGAGAAGATAAGCACTTCGTTTGAAATGGGCAGAGCCGGACTGTGAGCACCGTCTGTTCAGCCGATGCTTCTCTTCATCAGATTTAGAGCTCAAGTTCTCTTTATTTAAAAAAACAAAACAAAAACCTTTATTTCTGTTCAGAAGAACAATGGACGGTAATGTCACAGGGTTAAGAGAAGATAAAAAGTGTTCTCAGCGAGCTTCAGCCGTGTGATTACAGCTGAAAGGTGGTTATTAAGATTGTTGGTGATGTCAGCCGCCCTCTGTGATGACAAGGAGAACAGGGGGCTAGGGGAGAGACAAGGGAACCCACAGAGCAGGAAACAAAAAACAAGTAAAATAATAAAAAAAACATCCCTAAAGGGTTTAAATCAGAAAATAGTTGAAATAGGAGAACATAAAACAACTCAGAATGTGGGTTCGAACATCTAAGAGAAAATTTTCACAATATGCAATGGAGATGGTGAGAGCAACAGAGGGCTGACTAACACACACGCAGAGGGCTGAGTGTGACATATGCCTGCAATCGCTGCCAATTCACCACAAACCTGCAGGTGACAGCGCCACATGGGAGAGGCGGGTCACTGCCAACCCAACGGACATTTTTCTTCTGGTACAATAATCTGCTCATCAGTACAAATGCCTTCCCTCCGACAGGATTTTATGCTGTTTCTATACAAACTAAAATTAGGAATGCATGTCACCCATGTTTGCATTTATCATTTAAGGATCGTAAATGCAAACACAGCCGTCTGGGTCAAACCCTAAAACTAGCACTAGCATGATCTCTGGTAAAATCTGGTCACTTTAGATTAGTCTTGACGGCCATCATGAACTGTGTTGACTCCAAAATTATGATAATTTAACTGTAGATGTCTATTTAATGGTTACTTTCTGCAAGTTTTGTTGAGATTTRTCTAACGGTTCATGAGATGTTTCGAAACATGCACACATATGCAAACACTGGCAAAAACTGTGATAAAAGTTTAATTTAGCTCTTCTTTTGCTTAAATGTACTCAAAAACCAGAAAATGTCCCTTTGCATCTGTGCTTCTCAAATAGTGGGGCACAGCGAGCTGTTATATATATATATACAGTATATATAAATATATGTGTGTGTGTGTGTGTGTGTGTGCGTGTATCTAAGGGTGCAATGATATAGAAAATTCTTGATTTGGTTCGATTATTTCAGTTTTACGGTTCAATATTTTTTCAATACAAAAAAGAGAAATTTCCATGCTCTTCTTAACTCATAATTTATTGAAATGAATTCCGAACATTTGTTTAACCTCAAAAATACAGTTTTCAAATTAAATGTTGCTGAAACAGCAAGTTTCTCAGTGGATCTGTGCTCGACAATGCAGCCTAGGYGGAGTAGTCGAACACAGATCCACTGATCCTTCAACACAGAGCATCTTCAGAAGACAAGTTGATAAAAATAAATAAAAAAAAATTGTATTGTTTTGATACAAGTGTGTGTTGAACCTAGAGCACTGTACTGAACGGTTCGATACAGATGCATGTATTGTTGCACCATTACTAGATACATATTCATCAAGATACRTCACGTATCATAAAGTAAATATTTTTTTTCTTAATTTAGTGTAAAAATAAATTTTTAATCAAGTTTAAATTTTAAACTAATGATTCAATTCAGCAGAATAAACACATTTTGTAAAATTTTGAAGATTTCTGCTGCTCATCAAAAACTTTTTATTTCTTCGTATTGAGCCTAGTYGTGGTTACACCGATGAAACGTTGCGACAGATTAATGGTATCGAAGCATATCAGCGTTGGGTGATTTCTGCAGGCCTTTGGCTCCGATCTGTCGTTAAACCACAAAGCAGCTTGTTGAGCATTAGCACGCCGCAGCGCTGAGGCCCGGCGTCTGGAAGCCGTGCGTGTAAACAGCGGGTGGGAAAGCAGGCGAATCTGCGGCGTGGCGAGGGGTGGAAGCGGAGCAAATGCTAATTCGCACCCAGCCACACGTGAAATAAGCTTGAGATCTAACCCCCGAGCTGACAGCAGTGGCAGCCCGTGGTGCGACCACATCCGGGAGGAAAAAAAAAAAAAAAAAGATCTGTTGTGGCTGCCGGTTGAGCCCGAACGCTCGCCTGACTCTTCCTCTCCTGAGGGGCCTGATTGAAAAAGAGTTGGCTGGAAGGTGTCTTCGTGTCTTCCGTGTGCAGCAATCCTAGGTGAGAGATTATACACAACCCACATCTCTATTGCCAGGCAACAGAGGAATCTGAAACCAGGCTGGATTTTGGCTCATTTTTGCTTGTAACCCACCCACGGCACAGAATATGTAATTACCAGATGTTCTGGGACTTATCAAAGCCTTGTCTGTCTCTCGATGAGCATATTTTGATTTTTATTTTCATCTGTGTACCCAAAACTGCAACTTATCTTAGGCCATGCTGGCAGCCTGACCTCCAGTGGACGTGGCCTAATTTGTGCCACTCGAGACCGAAGCTGATAAATAAGTCATCTCTCGGCCGTTGGTCATTTGATTAGGGTCTACTAAACGTTAAGGCGAATGATTATAATTCCACCTGGCTCATAACCACAGCCACACAGCTGGGCCTCCTCCTCTCCCAGCCACTCGCCTGCATCTTTTCTAGGATCCTGTTGTGAAGCAAGCTGGCAGTTGGAGCAACAACTTCCACCTTACATGAGAGCTGTGGCCCTGGCATGGGGCCCAGCACCCATTACACCGATCCAAACAACGTCCATCAGCATCTGGGCCAAAGGGGGCAGGAGCTCTGCACCCCTCCYCGCCCCCACATCTTTACACATGTTCTCCACATATGCGATCACGTTCCAACAACATTGTGTTCTTGGCAGCGGAGGCCTGCAGAGGGACTGACACACATTCCTCGTCAGGAGGGTTTAAAGACGAAGCCAAATCCTAACAGAGGGACGGCGGAGCGGGGAGGAGGTGTCACTGCCGTCTCCCGCAGGACTGAGAAGCTCAGATTATGGTTTTCATATTTATCACCTGCTGCCATGAAAGCCAGGGAACATGGTAAACAACTTTTGCCTGGAAGTCTGTCAGCAGAATATCTCATGAACAACTGGTGCGGATTTCCAGTCSAGACATGGAGATCACCCAACTTGTACCAATTCATGGATGTGCACGATGCAATTGCATCAGTAGAGCTGCCGTGTACCGGAATAAATCTAGATGCATCAGTTTATTAAAGGGGCAATATCATGTAAAATCAACTTTTTTGAGTTTTATATCATGTTATAACATTATAC
>NW_013952470.1:199897-207750 GCF_001266775.1 Austrofundulus limnaeus
CCCCCCCAGCAGGAGGTGATTCTTAAAGAGACAGAGGCCAATTTCAAAGCGTTTAGAAGAGGAAGTGATGAGAAGAAAAGTTTCGATTCAAACATAAAAACAGCGTTTTAATAACAGCTAAAGGTGACATAGATACTTTATTATGGTATAGTGTTTAAATATATGTCTGAAAAACACAAAATATTGCCCCTTAAAGTCTTTGTAACAGATCTTCAGTAAAAAGGGAACATWTCCTGCAAAATCCATTTTTTGGCTGTTAAATACATTTTGTTGTGMACTTGGAGTCAACAGAAGTGCAGAAAACAGGAATTTAGTCTCTCCTTGTGCTTTGAAATCTTTTTATACTGTTTGAGTCATATTTTCAGCCCATTCAGCTCTTTCTAGTCTCTATGACGTTTTCTGAACCACGGAATGTTAAATAAGGTCTAAACKTACCAGCTACACTTTGGTGGTCTTCATTCTCCTCTGGCTCCAACATGTATGGCTGGATGGACAAGTCTTCCTTTATTGACATCTCTTCATTAAAAAAAAGGTTTCTGCACAGCTATATAGTCATAAACCTCTCTATCAAACTAGAATGCACTGCTCTGGAAGCTCGAGGGAGGCAGGGTGTGAAGTGCCTTGTTGGTATATAAAGAGACAGCCTCAAACYGAGTTTATCTAAGACACACCCCAGAAAATGGGCGGGGCTTTTTGAGTTACAATAAGGAGGAATTCAGAACAAACCATTGCAGTTCCACTTTAAATAGTTTTATTCTTTATAATGTAGAAAATATATTTTGCTGCTTACTGCTGAGTTACCAAAAGACTATTAAACACATCTGCTGCTGGTATGATTAATAATTTTGCACTAAGTCTTATTTGTGTAATATTTAATAACTATGAGTCAGATTGTATGGAAGTGTTTTGCCATTTTTAAACAAGACCTGTTTGTGAACAGACATTTTTTTTATTAAACAGTAAATAATTAATCTCAATTACTGACAATGTTATTCCTTTGCTTTGCTGAACTGTATTGCATTACAGCTCAATGTGTTGAATCAAAACTCATATTTATCTGCATTTTCTTGTGATTAACGTCTGAATCGTATCATATTGGGTTTTTTTTTCTGTTCATGTATGTCAGATTGTTGGGATTGTATTAATAAATGTGTCCTATTGGCCACAAACCAGAGATGATGAAGTCTCAAAACATAATCTGGACGTTCATCAACAACCAACAAACTCCTGGAGTCAACTGATTCAAGATGGCTGCCACAGATGATTAACCTTAATAAAAGCAACAATAGCTAATAATTCTGTCCATGTTATGGATATTTAATTAAAAGTTGTTACAGTCAACACATACTCTGCCACAGATCATGCAATAAATTGTGATATTTGACATTGTGCATAGAGTTATTGTCATTTTTCAACATAGAAAGAACATTTTTGTGTAAAACATTGACACAAAAATTGATGGAAATTATCCAAGTCCTAAAGAAATGCTTTGAGAAAAAAAAAATACATTCTTTCAATCCAGTAGGCAGTTCAAAACTAGGGATTAAGTCAAGGTTTCTGTCCAAGTTAAATCATGCAACACATTCACACTTCTATGTGCTCAGGTAAGTCTGTATTCACAGCACAGTTTTTCACTTTCTGAGACAGAGAGATGAATTGGCCGGCGGCACAGCTAATTATCTTTCTGACCAGGGAGTGACAACAGTTGTCTAACTGTGCATTGAGTGATGTATGGAGGAATCAACAAGGCTCACCTGTGCACTGTCCTAAGTGTTTCACTGTAATGTCCTTGTCCTGCCTACAGGCTATGGTCTTCAGCTGGCACTGGTYGGCGTAGGTCACCCCATCTGAGCCGCACACCTGCTCCGGTGACAGAGACGGATGGACGGGAGACAGGAACACATGTTAACTCCCCGTGGGCTACTGCAATAAGGTGCTTCTGTTTTTTTAAAGTATTTATTAGTGCAGGATCTTTGAAAAACCCACCTTGGATTTGTTTATGATATCGCAGTCAGGTAACGGGCACTCGCAGTGGGCTTGGCCGCTCACCTCAATGCAAGATGCTCCAAAACTGCAAGTCAACTCTTTACAGGATTTTGGGGCGTTAGGTCCTGTGGATGAAACATTTTAGTCATTTTTGACAGAACTGCGACAATCCGGTTTACCAAAACTGAGCACTAAACACATGCCGAATAAATTCTGTTTTCTATCAAAGTAATGCCAGAGTGAATGAAGCTGCTTTCATAAAATCGGTGTAATTTTTTAATTACCTCTGTTCTGAGCTTTTAACATATTCATATTGACTAATCAGAGCACAGCCGTCGTTTTTTTTTTTTTAATTTTTGGTTTATAATTCGGACAAACGATTTGTTTGATTTATTAGAAGTCTCTCCGTCGCCCAAATTAAACCGACACTGTTAGTTACAGTAGTAACAACTCAATTTCACAACCAAGTTATCTAGCTCCAACAGCTTTTTACTCTTAAATTAGCAGGAATTAATTTAAAAACGTTTAAACAAATTGTCATTCTTCTACTAAAACGTAAATKTATTATTTTTGCCAGAGGACGGCTTTGGTGTTTTAATGATTAGGGTGCTCTTGAAGTAGCCTGAAACCACTGGATTCCTTACTGAGTTCATTTATTTTTTTGTTTTGTTTTTTTGACTGGATTTTTAAAAGTTGGAAACAAGTTGCACTTTATTTTTTTTAAGTTATATACAGCATATATTATAAAAACACACAGATGGACCCAGTTTTTGTCACATGGTTGGTTATAATTTCATATCACGCTTTATGTTGTCTAGTTTGAGATGTTCTGCGCAGAATTTCAGCTGTTTTTGGGCCATTTTGGACAGAAAGCTCAGAGGATGAGGTCTGCTGGAGCCACTGTTCTATTTTTGGGTGGTCCCAGAACCGGACGATCCAATAATCCGTACCTTCTTGTGTAGCTTGTGGACCACCACAATGTTTGATTGGTTAGCCATCAGCTGTTTGAAAGTACCAAAATATCATAGCCCTGTCATTCTCCCCAACTCTTAGTGGAATTATAAAACCTAAAATTCGAACAAACTTGGAGGACCGATGTACTTCCCATTCAAGGAATAAGATTGTGGAATAATCTGGAGAGTGTTTTTAAAAATGCCGGTTCAATGTATTTCTTTAAGAGAATGATAAAAATAAGTTTGTTAAAGGAATATGAAATTGTATAATATGTATCAAAAGTTGTTGTTTGAGAAGCAATTGAAGCTTTTATTTTGTTTTGTTTCTTGATTATTATTGCTTGAAATTAATTACGGAAAAAAGGGGCAGATATAAAATTTTCTTATTTCTGCCTCCTTTTATTTCAATTGGGATTTGTATATTTTTGTTGTGTATAATTTTCTTTTGTTTTGTTTTTAAATGAAATGAATAAAAAATGAAATGAAAAATAAATAAAAAATCTCAACCTTGGACTGTGGGACTTCTAGCTCTAGTAGCTGGGCGTTCGGAGTTTGGAACTGGGGTTTCGTTGCACAACTTTGGTTTGAAAAATCAGGTGTTCGTGGTTCAAATCTCAGTGCGTAACAAGCATTAAACATCGAACTAATACAAATAAAGGCCTCCGCATGCTCCATCTTAACTCCCAAAATTGTATTGTCACAGTTGCGTGACAAAAATTGTGTCATTTTGTTCACATCTTCGAGTCTTCCACCCCTTCTTGACACAATGCGCTGAGAAAACTTTTCAGACGGAGTATGTGGAGGCCGAGGGCAAAAACGGTGCGGTTACTGCCTTTAAACATTTCCAGATGCTACCGGGGGCTTTTATTTTGAAAACAAGGGTGTCAGTTGACTTCCTCAAGTTCTTACCTTTAGTTTGACACCCTTATAAAAAAATGTTGAAAGGCTTTTAAAGAATTTCAGGGGCGACTACTGATGTTGGGGAACCAACACATTCTGAGGGGAAATGAGCTACTGGAACAAGACATTCATCGATGAGGGCAGATGTGTAAATGTGTTAGTTCTTATTTTAAGTTTCTAAGAGTGCAACAGCTGCATTTAAACAGCTCATTTTCTTGTTTGTGTAAAAGAGAACGTTGTGAATCATCTGAGCTCAAAATGCTCGCTTGAAGTCATTGTTGCAGCTGCAGCCGAGGAGCTGCAGCCTGAGTTGTAACTGTGTTCTCTGCATTGTTACAGCATCACAGGGGCTTCCAGTGCACCTACCACTTAGCTCCTGCTTTTTTTTATGCTGCACCCTCTGAGAGTCTGTCTTTTTATCTGGCTGTGTGTGTGTGGCGGAGTGCCTCACTACTGTGCCGGGACTGCCGGCTTCATTAAGCATTTGACTTCCAGTCGATGTCAGATGGTGAATCTTAATCAAGGAGCTGCAGGCCCCCACAGCAGGAACTAACCTTTCCTTCAACCGGTTTTTTTAGTTTGTGCAATCACTGGGGCGGTTTACATTATTAATCAAAAGCAATCGATAGTGCTTACACACAGATCTGGGCATATACATGTAGGTATTCTAAATCACCCCAAATACATTTTGATGTATAAAATTAAAATATCAATGGAAACTGTATCATGAATGACCCTTTTGTACACTTGACTATTTTCCTAATCACTATTGATTAGCTATCTTGCAGCCACTTCTTTCTTTGTCAATAAACCTGACGGATGTGAAGGAGAGATTGAAAACGGGCTGGCTGCTATAAGGCTTATCCGCTAATCAGATAAGTGAAAGACAGCCGCCCCAGAGTGATGGAGAGGAGGCTGAGGGAGACGAGCGTCTGGGTTTTTAAAGCTCCGCCGACGATGCTCCCTCTTATTACCGTTGTCGCAGCCGTTCATGCCCATCTTGCGTCCATCCGGGCACAGGTTGCATTTCAAGCCCCTCACGCCCGTCTTGCAGGAGCACAGACCCGACATCTGCTCGCAATCGTCTCGGACCGAGCCCGTTTGATCGCAGCTGCACGCTGTGGTGAAGAAGTGGAGAAAAGGAAACGTTTTGATTAGAAAAGAACTTACAGTCAAATGGACAGCGACAAAAAGGCGGAATATTTAGTTTATAGGGGACGGAGTGTGTTTCAAGCACCCTTATCCTCTCTGGGAACCTTCGAGAAGATTTATCGTTGCCTTAAAGGAGCAATATTATGTAAAATAAACTTTTTTTGAGTTTTATTTCATGTTATAATGCTATACTCTCATAAAAATAACATGTCCAAAGCCTTGCTTTGACCTATTCAGGCATGTTTGAGAAATCCTGCAGTGTTTTTAGGAAGCCATGCTGAGGAGCAAAACGACAGGTGGGGACTAGAAACGCCTCTGGGACGTGTCTYTAAGCCGAACTTCCTCATGGCAGAGCACTGAAATGGGCGAGACAGAAGCGGAAGGTGGTTTTTAAAGAGACAGACGCCAATTTCAAGGCGTTTAGAAGAGGAAGTGATGAGAAGTTTATTTTCGATTTAAACATAAAACAGCATTTTAATAACTAAAGGTAACATAGATACTTTATTATGGTATAGAATTTAAATGTATGCCTGAGAAACACATAATATTGCCCCTTTAAAGTGAGGGKTTGGGAACAGTTCAACTAGCCTCAGGGGTCGCAGAGGGAGGAAGAGGAGGAGAAGAACGAGTGCGTAACAGAAACTTAAAAAAAAAACAACCTCAGGGAAGGACATCAAGCTCATCGTGTTCCAAGAATCAATGATGTGTTTTTTTTCTTCGCTTCCCCTCCTGCTGAAAATTGCATTGGTGTTCTGTGTGCTGCCTGCTTGCTTTGGGTAAACCTTGTTAAGGTCAGGCCACAAGTGAGACACCTGCAGGCCTCCTGCTGCTGACTGAAACTGCTCTCCGCCTCCGGGCAGGCGTGTGTTACGACGCCTCAGCGGCAGGATGCAAGCTGCTCGCCATATTGCATTACACCAAGACAAACAAGGGGTCCTGACCCCAACGCCTTACCCGAATACAAATGAGAACAACTCATTCAATGTAGCTTTGACAGGACAAAGGGACACGGTAAGAAATCAATCGACAAAACGCTCCTGACAAATGACCCTCTTTGTTTACAGTGACTCATGAGTCTAATTTGATCAATATAAAACCATGGAGGAGTTTATACAGAGGTACTGTGATGAATTGAGGGAGAAATGTATTGTTCTACAACAGGTTTTTATCTAAAACATTTTCTCAGCTTCTTAAAAATGTCTCAAACCATCTGTTTTTCTTTCATTTGTTGTATCCAATTTACAAAAATAAAACAATACAAATAAAATTAAAAATAATCTAAAAGTAAAAAAATTAATTTATTACTATACAGTTAATATTAGTATTAAATAACAAAAGCATTGCTCACTGTTTGACTTAAGGTGAGTGAGAAAATGGAACAAACTGCATGAACTTCATGGAAGGAGAAAAACAGCTTAGCCTGTTAGCTTTTGCTTTAGCAACTAAGCTAACACTTCTAAGGCGATATCAGAGCTAGTTCCAGAGCTAATAATGTTAGCTTGGGARCTAACGCCATATATACATCACTGATAATGAATATGTGGGGTTAGTTCTCATATACTATAAGACCATGAATTTTTTTGGCTTGGGCGCTAAAGCAAACATGCTAAAGCTGGTGTTCTTTTTTCCTTGAAGCAGCTCTGTTGTTCTCCATCCACATTTATAGTTACAGGCTGAGTCATTTCTACTTTCTCCTCTTTGTCAGCATGCTCTGGTTTCATTTAAAAAGGGCTGATCRTCAAATATTAACCTTCTGGGTGGATAGAGCTCGCAGCACCGGCGGAGAACWTTAAACGTCATCACTTATCCGGTAAAAATAAATTACGGACCTGTCCGTATGAAAATACATATTTTTAATTTACAAAAACTAAACAGCCTTTATTTTACAGTTGAAGTAAGTGTTTATTACTAGTCAGGGTTCCCTTTTCACTGCAAAAACTGTCCATCTTACCAAGTTTTAAAAACTTATATCAGCCAAAAAGTATTTTTGATCTTGTTTTGAGACTGATTTACTAAACAAGAACTGATTGTGTAAGAATAATAATCTTGTTTTCAGAATGTGTAAGATTATTTGTCTTGTTAGTCTGATAATTTGACTCAAATTAAGTCAAAATTTTCTGCCAAAGTTTTACTTGGCAAGATTCTTGAAATACTTGATTTGACTCACTTTTTTCTTATTTCAAGAATCTTACCAAGTAAAATTTTCGTTCTTGATTGGCAGAAATTTTTGACTTAATTTGGGTCAAATTTTCACACTAAGACAAATAATCTTAACACATTCTGAAAACAAGATTATTATTCTTACACAATCAGTTCTTGTTTAGTAAATCAGTCTCAAAACAAGATGAAAAATAATTTTTGGCTGGAYATAAGATTTTAAAACTTGATAAGATGGACAGTTTTTGCAGTGTAAGGAGTGCCTGAGAGGTCAATTTGAACACAAAAATGTAACAAACACCTGCATTAAAAATGAGAGAACAACGGTTCCTTACGTGTGCAGCCGCTCATGTTTTCGGTCACGATGGCTCGGAAGTTCCAGAAGCCGGGCTCGCAGCGGTCGCACTTCTGTCCGCCGACTCCTGGCTTACAGGAGCACTGGCCTGTGGTGGGGTCACATGTGCCTTTGTAGGAGCCGTGGACGTTGCACTGACACGTACCTGAGGAGCAGAACAGAGCAACATGGACGTCACGGCGCTTCTCTGACTTCCCAAAGAATCGGCTGTCATGCCCTCTACCACAGCTTCCTATAACGTAAACTTAAAGATTTGTGCTAAGCTCAAYTGTTTGGTACACTGCAAAAACTGTCCATCTTACCAAGTTTTAAAATCTTATATCAGCCAAAAAGTCTTTTTGATCTTGTTT
>NW_013952470.1:207925-213239 GCF_001266775.1 Austrofundulus limnaeus
TTTTGACTTAATTTGAGTCAAATTTTCAGACTAACAAGACAAATAATCTTACACATTCTGAAAACAAGATTATTATTCTTACATAATCAGTTTTGTTTATTAAATCAGTCTCAAAACAAGATCAAAAAGACTTTTTGGCTGGATATAAGATTTTAAAACTTGGTAAGATGGACATTTTTTGCAGTGTAAGCCCTATTCCACAGAAAAGGATTATGTCTAGGTGAGTTTTTCTATTTAAAAAAAAACCTCAGTTTATCCTTATTTCTAAATCTAGTTTTCTCAATCCATTCTGCATCCCGAGGCTTACAGCACCATGTAACGTTTTCTCCTCCATCTCTGCACTATCATTAGTCAAGATCATCAGATGAAGAGATTTTTCTGTTGATGGAGTGCAACATTATCATAATTATTGCTTGGATTGAGATGAAACGTTTTCAGCTCTGCAACTTTGGTAACAATCTCTGCAAGAACGTAAACTGCAGTGAAGGACAATAAGTCCGATACGCTGTGGCAGCCTGATAGTATCTTTTTTTTAAGCGCATGGAACAACTTGAGGACACAGCAGGCAAAAGGGTCAAACTCACTGGGACATCCAGCCTGCCCGACTCCTAAAGCGTCCGTCACGTTGTCGGAGCAGCAGCCGTACAAAGACAAACTGCAGTGCTGGACGGATTTCAGCTCCGTCGGAGACACCGATGATGAGGCTGATAGAAGACGGTACAAAGAGGAGAGAGAAGAACATTTAAGTGATTACTCGAAGGAGGGGACTGGTTGTGGTTAGGTACGGGGAGGGGATTAGACRGCACAATCTCAGAGCAACATGTAACTTTTTTTTGCCAACAATAAGATTGGCTGGAGGGGCAGAGGTGGAGAGGCTGGCAGTCGGATTCAAGATAACAATTCTATTTGCTACTTTTCCCCACAATGGCTCAAAATCAGGGGGAAAATGATGCTATTACCTCCAGTGAAAACAAACAATGGCTTTTCTTGTGAATGTACAGCAGCTGACATTTACCACCTCCTAGAAGGCATGTTCTCTTCATTTGTTCTTGTCTAACGTTATAGAATGGTGYTGCCACGCGGCAAAACTTCTGGCTGACAAAAAAGAAGAAGAAGAAAGGAAATAAAAAAGAAGCCATTACTGTATGTGAAGGAACGTGCCAAGCCGTTTCAGCCTGCGTGAAACGCGTGGAGAGCTCTTTTGTCTGAGGATGCACCGGCTGCCAAATAAGTGCGGCGGAGCGGCATTCAACAAAATATAAAAGAAAAGAGAAAGAAACAAACATGTTCCTAAAGCTGGCGCTTCTCCAGAAAACGGACAAAAACAAACTCCCAATCGGAGCCAAAAGGTGGTTTGTTTAATGGCCGAAGAGAGAAGCTCATCGCTCCAGTTTTCTCCAAGCTTTTTTCGGGGTGGAAAAGTAAAGCTGTAGATAAAAAGAACTCTTTTCATCATTTTTCTCTCTCTATGTCCCGCCACCCCATCTCCCTTTCTTATGTTGCTAATTTGGAGTTTGGAGGCTGGAGATCCAGAGGCCATAAATCACACTGTTACTGGCGTGGATATGAGCCTCAGCCTAATGGTGATGACTCGGCTCGCTCTTTTTCCAGCGCTTTCCCACTCCAGAGATGGGCTTWGGACACAGTTCATTTAACTTGCCACTTTCCCGCGCTGCATTCGGCTATCTGTACTGAGCCTATTAGGACAAGGAGAACTTTTAATTTCATATGTTCTTCCACCCTCCGAGGGTTTTTCCCCCCTTCAGTGGATATTGTCTGGCACAATGCAGTCCACTGCGATGTGCAATATTACCTTCAGATTTTTTTTCCCTTTTTACGCACAAATTTGCATCTCCATTAAAACCAATAAACTTTTTTTTCTCCTTTTCTTTTTAAATTGAACAGAAAAGAAAAACAGACCCCCCTTGTTAGCGGGGAGGGTCAGTAAGGTAAACACCAGGGAACGTCTCTATAAAACAATAATAAAAAGTCACATTGCTCTGTCTTTTTAATCCAGTCTGAGCTGTAAACGGTGTTCATGGGTCAAATGGGGAAGGCTTTCTTTGGATGAACTTGCTGCAAAATAACACGGTACAGAACTGAATAACATCTCCATAATGTGAAAATGCAAAATTAATAAAATGTGAAACAGTCACCAAGTTTCTCTAGGTGAGCACTAGTGGAAAAAAATACTTGTTTTAATTATGTGGCATAAAACCTTGCCATATACATAAAGGTACATGCATTTAAATTAGCTTGCTGCTCCTGCTGTACCTTTATAGATAAAAGAATGATACCTTGAAGGATAGGAGCACGAAGACAGATTTCTTTTTTTAACCTTTTGTTTGTATCTTAAAAGTATAGCTTTTCATCCTAAGATCAGTGTTGGGCAAAATCATATCTTGTGCAATTAGTCATCAGAAAAACATTAATCGATTATTTTTCGCACTTGATGATTAATTTGATTAATGCCACCAGGCAGACTGACTGGAGATTTCCCCGGTCAGTCCGCTCGATTCTCCTCTCCACTTCAAATATGACAAACTTAAAAAAAAGGTTGTGTAATTTACTTATCATTACTCCGGTTTTACTTGGTCTATCATCACCATTTGAATTTTGATTTATAGCCTGAAGTCTCAAGTACTTTTGAAACAATTTGGAACAGATTTTTACRGAGAGCAAATCTTTCCCACCAGAGTGATTTCAATTGGTCGTGTGACTAGGATATGAGGGCGTCCACGGACTCCAGGTGATTAACCGTCATATTAATAGTTATCGGCTAAATACCACAATTAATCGTGATTAAATKTTTTGCCACTATCACCCATCCCTACCTAAAGGTACAAAAATAATTWAAAAAACCCTTTTAGGTAAGCTAATGTACCTTTTTAGGTACATTCTTGTGCCCTTTTCTCGTGTGCACACACACCTCTCATCGCCCCCCCACTGTTGACGCCTGTAAACACTGGAAGAATTTTTTTCAAGCTAAATTGAAACAGAAACAGACAGATTTTCAAGCTTCTCTGTGTTGCTCTTACCCAACCTTTCACGCTTTGTTTGATGTCGAGTGTTCAGGTTTTATCTTCCTTTGATTCTTTTCTCTCACGGCTGTTGGCAAAAGGCAGTGAAATAAAACATTTGCCTGCTTTTAGATMGGAGTGGTGATCATCACTGATGCTTTAGCCGTCTGGTTCTTCGTAGGCGTCTGTACCAAACTATTACAGTACAATGTACATCACGTCCAAAATGGCAGGTTCCAATAAACTTTAAAAACTACGGCAGAGTTGAAACGAGGCTCAAGGCAGACTGCTCGACCTCAGTCATTAGAAAACAGCGTTATATTCAAGTTTCAAAATTTGAGGTCAAAATGAAGTTTCCATTCTTATAACTATTATAAAGGGCAGTGAAAATCCCAAAGATCTGAATCCTTCCATTAGCCAATAGAAGAGCAGAGCCCAGGGGTCTTGTACCCATTGAGGGCTCTTCAAAAAAGGATTGATTATCCATGGAGGGTAGGGAAGCGTGACAGTCAGTGCCCAAGGAGGCCAGCTTAGGAAGGAGAAGAAGAATCTGYGGGGATGTGTGTGAAAACACTCCCTTATTCTCACTCCCCTAAACTCCCTTCATCCTCCTCTCCTTTGGACCCGGGGGGAATCAGACAGGCCGAAATGATCGCACAAAATCCCTTAAGTGCCTTTTGCTCTGCTCTCCGGCCTCTACTGGCAAAAGCTCTTCATTTAACGTAACCACAGAGAGGAAGATGGTTAACCTCTGCTACTTAGCCTCTAATCTAACAATCAGTCTGGCTGATAAATGCCACTCATTGCATGCAAAAAAAAAAGAGCTTGTTTATATTAAAGCTGGTAAGGAGAAAATGGTATCCTCTGGGCTAAAAGGCTAGCGCAAGGTTTTCAGGGCAGAAAAAGTGACTCATTATTGCAATCAGCTCGGTTCATGTATGTGCCTGTGAGAAAGATTTGAACTCAAGCGCACTGAGTCAACGTTCCTTGAGCAAATCACACACAGAGACAAACAACACTTAACAATAACGTTCATCGTTCTGTTAGCTTTTGGCTACATCGCGAGGAGAAACAACACAGAGGACGTCTGAACCGTGACCCCCATGGATGGAATGAGTGGAGAAATGAGATGTCAGGGAAAATGAGTCTTGATGAGGGGTGCAGCTGCTGAAACCACTGAACGGGTGGGAGGCACCAACCTGAACAGGGTCCCACACTTTGAACCTCCAGGTGCTTTTTAGCCAAACACCTGGCGCTCTTTAGCGAACACTCGTTGTTGTAGGTTTGTCCGTCTGAGCCGCAGACCTGAAAAAAATAAATAAAAAGAAAAAAAGACAGGAAGACTTTTATGATGCGTTCAAGCTCATTCGATTTAAAGAACAACTTAAGAGAAAACAGTAATGAACATTAAACTGAAGGAAGGCCTGTCAAGATAACTAATTTTACTGGACGATAAATTGTCTCAGAAATTATCGCGATAAACGATGCCACGATAATATTATTTGGAGACCTTTTAAYTAATATATTGTCCCCCGTTTTAACGAAACTTACAGATGTTTATGAAATTTACATACAGAAATAAACAAAACATCCTACCTCTATCCAAGCCGGCACAATTTATTCTAAACACATCTACCTCTGGTTTCATAAAATTGCGGTCACCCGCACGCTGCTTATCACGCGATTAATTGATTTACTGCTCATCGCGGCAGGCCTAGGAATGCATATTTCCTGCCAGTGTCTTAGAGTAGCATCGTCTTATGTTGAGAAATGACAGAGCTAAAGCTCATCCCTCATGATCTCTTAGAGCTTGGACTGTATGTTTTGAATGACTCTGTTACTACCACACCAGATTTTTGCTCAATATTTGTAAAACTGAAAGAGTTAGAGCCATTCTTGTGTTTGCTGTGGCAGCCATATTGTATCGAACAGACTCTAAAAGTTAAATCAGTTGTAAAAGTCAAACAAATTATTATTTTCTGAGAGTTGCATTAAAATCCCTTCATGAGAGTTTTTTCTAACTGTACCAAAAAACAAATACTATTCCAGCGGGCAGCAATAAGTTCATAAGAGGCTAAAATTTTAGGGGTGCAACGATACAGATAATTCACAATTCAGTTCAGTTCGATACTTTAGTGTCACAGTTCGATACATTTTGATACAAAAAAAAAGAAATGTCCATGCCCTTTATAACTTGTAATTTATTTGAAGGAGACCAATTATGGGTCCTAGAAATTTTTATGGTATGTCTGTGGGATATCCAGACCATGTTCATTCAATTTAATGCACAAAAT
>NW_013952470.1:215394-225903 GCF_001266775.1 Austrofundulus limnaeus
GTATCAGTCACATGGAGGCAGGGCTTAAAAAGCCTGAATTTTGCCTGAAACTCTCAGACTGAAGAAGTCTCTTGGAGGAGAGATGAAACGTTTCATTAGAGAAGAACCCGTCCAGAAGACCTATACACTAATATAAAACACACAGGTTTGTCATTTAATCGACGCATCAACATATCACAGTTTAAGTACAGATGAATGCAAGCTTGCACAGTGAACAGATCACAAAAATTAGGATTATTTATTCTTCCTTTGTCCTGGAAGGGAAGGAAGCAAAGGCGCTGCTGCTAGTCCGAGATAATGACCCACTGCAGGAAAGGCTAGATAGGGACTAAATAAATTAGACATCTCTGCACCACCAACGAGGCATCCTATTTTTTTTTTAAATTTCAATTAAATCCGACATTAAAAGGAGGGAAACTGTGGCCTCTGAGTGCACAGAGAATTGGTGGTAAGGCCTGCTTTATGGGTGCCTGCTTCCTGATATGAGAATGCAACTAATTGCAAAGTGTTCTGTAAAATTTAATTATCTCCCGAGACCTTGAAGAAAGTTGTCACAGCAGCTCTTTAACTGTGACCCTGAAAGRTTGTTTACTTATTTTAAAAGCTGTACTTAAAAAAAGGGAGGGGAGGGAGGGAAAAGCTGTTCTTTTTCTGTTCTTAGCAAACGAGGACGGACAAGAACGTCTAAACGCCAACAATTCAGTTGGCGTTTTGTAGGTTTTCTTAACAGTTCAAGGGAAAATAAAGAAGGGGGGGGGGGATAAAAATGCTTCTGAAAGCATTTTGTTTGGAGCCTAATTTAAGAAAAACAAATCGTGTAGGTGGATAAAAAAAAAGAAAAAAAAGTGGGAGGAATTCGCTTTTGAAGTTGCAAATATCTCCTACAGTGGAAGTCTATGGGGAGATTAGGTGAATGCGCGTGAAGGAAGGCTATGAAAGCAGCCTGAAAGATGCAAAGAATGTCAGACAGGCAGAGACACTCCTGAGGCAGGCAGAAAAGTTCATTTGAAGCTAATTTGTTATTCAGRAAAAAAAAMAAACAAGGAATGCAGTCCAACTAAAAGCTCCTAGTGCAGCGTACAGACTGAAACATTAGSTTATCAAGGTGTTTCTTCCTCCTCCTGTCTTCTCCTCTTCTTCTGGGGCTCATTCAGCCTGGTTGCATTGATGCTCTTGCCTCTAATGGTGAAATCAATGTCGTAGGGATTGAAGTAGCACTTAGCATAACCCATCTTCTAAAGTAGATTATAGAGAAGGTCACAGTGCAGGGGAGGGGCAGAAGAAGCCTGGGCTGTTCTTTGATATGGGTCATCAGGAATGGGATGCGAGAGCTTTGAGGGGGTCGATGGAGCGGAGGAGCGCTGACTTCATTATCCGTGGACACAATAGAGGAGCCGGAGCTGAGTGTAGACTTTCAGAGCTCCCCCCTCCTCGTAAAACCATCAGGACTAGTTAGGGATTTGCTCTGTCTCCATTTAAATCCCACATAACCTCCCAACCTTTATCCTGTTACCAGATTATGTCGTTGTGGAAGCCCATTGATCGTGAACCACAGCCCAGTTTTAATTTTGTGGCAGAGGTAATGGGCTCCGTTATGGCTTTTAGCAGCCCGTGACATTATTGCGAGTATTTGAACAATCAAACAGAGAATAAGCATTCAGACCCTGGCGGTTGGCCTCCTGCATCTGTTTACTGTACGCCAGCTCAGCAGGACACAGTAAAAAAAGAAAGAAAAAGGAAACGAGGGGAGCGTGCACGATTCATATTCTGCTCAGGCGCCTTCACAGAAACAAGATAAATAAATAAAAGAGGTAAAACATTCAAATGGAATAAGTAGAAGTGAAAGGCAAATAGGGGTCCTAATTAGCTGTTGTACTTTGATGTGTCCACCACCTGCGCTGCCTGTGAACCTTTCAATTAATAAATCCCCAGCCAAGATGGCTGCATCAGCTATTCTCTCTGCGCTGCCCATCGGTTTCTTTTTTTTTTTTTTTACTCAATCATGTCAGAGGCCCGAGTCTATTTAGCCGAGGGAGCTCCATTAAGAAGACAGAATTCAGCAGCAGAGAGAAGAAAAAGGATGTGAATGGCATAAGAATAACATCCGAGAAAAATAGAAAGGATTTTGACAATGGAAAGAATATTAGAAGCGAACGACACAGCTCTATTGTTGAAGCCGTCTGGTACTGAAAGAGTAAGAGAGGGGGAAAAATGAGTAAGAGGGAAGAGTAAATATTAGAAGGCGTACAAAAAAAAAAAAGAAGCAAGAAATATCCCGAACGTCTGGTTGAGCAGAATACTTGTTGTAACATCAGTGGCTCCAAGGCGGCTGTGTGAAGAAAATTGGTTTGTTGAAACGACCCAAAAATATGACGACGGTTTAATAATGACAGAAATACTTTATTTTAAATAATAAAACTACAGAAAACAGGAAAAATGACAAACAGGCAGTAGGGAGACCATCTCTTTACAAGGAGAGAGAGAGAGAGAGAGAGAGAGAGAGAGAGAGTAATAATCAACAGGTGTGCTAATTAATAATGGAAAACAGGTCATGTGTATCATCTAAAGCAGCGGTGTCAAACTCATTTTCACAGAGGGCCACATGAGCGTTATGGTGGCCCCTCGAAGGGCCAGTTGTAATTAACTTTGGTGTTTCATGTTTAACTTTGACTAAACAGTGTTTTAACATGTCCTCTTTTAAACACTGAAAAGAACTAAGTGTACGACTGACTAAACCTGAAATAAATAATACAGAATTTCAGTGGTGTGCATAGTTCCCCTAAAGCCCTAAAGTAAGTAAGTAAGTAAGTAAAGTTTTATTTATAAAGCGCCTTTCACAGAAATATATTCACAAGGTGCTGTACATTCATTAACAGTATAAAAATAGTGGAAAGAATAAAATGAAACAGAGAAACATAATTACACATAAGCAACGAAAAGCACTAATAGGGGAACTAATTTCCTGATTAGTGCTTTAGGGCTTTGGCTAATTTTAAAATTTATTAGTGGATGAGCACTTGCTAAATTTAAAGTTTAAATTTARAAGCACTAACTGAGGTCTATAAATGTTATTGATCAACGTTAATGTTAACAGCTGAGGGTGAAAGCTGTCACACATTTTGTTCACGTGTCACTTATCCACCAGGTGACATATTAACAATGTATGAACCAAAATAATGCTGTGGGATGTCAATGATGAGGCCTAAGAGATCAACATGGCAATATGTGACTCATGTCTGTTGAAGAATGTTCATGGGTTGACTGGGTTATTTTAGTGCTTTAGAATTAGCGTTAGCTAAATTTTCAGTATGTTAGTGCTTTAGAATTAGGGGACCTAAATATTTTAGTTAGTGCTTTAGGGCTGGTGGAACAAATTTTTAGATTAGTGCTGCCCACCACTGCAGAAATTCTATTCAAAGTAAAACCAGTAGAGTTTTACTCATTGATGCATTTCTAGTGAGTAGCTGCCATCTTGAATTCTGAACCCTCCCACTTTCTGACAGGGAATTCCCATGGATGATCGACATGCATTATGGGAGATGTAGTTTATGGTCGATGCTGACTTTAAAGCAGCTTATTTTGAGACATTAATACTGTGCTATCCAACTAAATTGCTCAGCTACTTAAAGCCAACAGCTCAGGGGCAGGACAATYGCAATTATCTTTCACCTTTTAAATTTATTTTGTTGCWTTTACCCATAAATTTAAAGTTYACCATTGCTATAAGAAACTATTTTCATATTAAGTAAAAAAGTAAAAGACAGTGACTCCTGGCCTTGACATGAGTCAACGGCCTTGAGTTTAACATGTGATCTAAAGATAATAGAACAATGCGTTTAAAAAACATCAACAGATATTTTTCTCTAAACAGGTTTTTAGTTAGACGCAGGGATTTTGACATTTTGTTTAACATCCTACTTGTATATTCTATACTTTGTGTTTGGTAGATGATTTCTTTGTTGTAACAACCCTTGGCACCTTATTGGCAGCACCTGGTGGTGCCAGATGCTCAAAACAAGAGTCAATACTAACAAAAAAATAAGCCGTTTGTCAATGTGAAATTTGATGTGCACAACCCACTTACTCAGCTCTACTACTCATCCCACAAAGACATGTTCCTTTCAAATGTGGCACAGTTTAAAAGGAAAACGACAGGTCTTTCAGTGGTATAAGCTTTTTGCAGCAACGCCAAAGAAAGAATCTACCCAACACAAATTAACTTACTATGTGAGAACGTCAGCTAGAATAAGTTTTATCAGAGCTAAAATACTTTCTCAGGATCTGAGGAAAAATCTGCCTTTGTTTTCATCCTATCGCTCCCTCGGATGCGCTTGATGGATGTGGCAGAACATTAGTCCAAATAAAGTACTCAAATGAGACAAATGGTGTGTCACACCTTTGAGAGGAGGGATGAGGTGTTTGGAAATGTCAGAAAGCAGAAAAGACTTTTGTTGCCTCAATATAAGGTTACTTGTCCTTATTGGGCATGGATATAATCGATTAACCAAGAAGGAAAAAAACAATCTATTGGTTCCACCTGGAGGAGCTGTTTGGTTTTGGCCATTCACGTATTTTGGATTTGATCTGCTCCAAAGGAGGAGCAAAGCGTGAATGTAGCAATCCAACTCTTATAATCTTGTTTATTAAATGCTTTTTCAATTAAAAAGGGGCCTGGGCCACTCGAAGTTGATGCACTGCTCTCTGCTGCCACTTTGTCAGTGTCAAAATAAAAAAAAGAAGAAGAAGCTGAGGCTAAGCCTACCCGGGTGTGAAATTAAGCAGGTGATAAATTTCCCTGTATGGCCAACAGTGGGAACACTGTCATTTTTCATTACTGCTAAATAAAAGCAAGAGAAAACAACTTCCATTTTTTTGCTGTGCCCTCCTTCCAATAAGACTAATGAGGACGGTTTTTAACATCAGCGTATAAATCACATGTTCATTTCCTCCAAAGGCTTACAGTATCTTTGACATCGTGCTGGTGATGCAGCGGTTTGCTGTTGCCAACAACAGAGGTAGAAAATACAACATTAAATGTTGAGACAGAGGCTTTCTGTTACAAATATTATGCTCCTAATTTTGCTCAAACTCAAAACTCATACATCAGGGGCAGAGGTAAATTTATCAGCGACAAAACTAGTGTTGTAGTCCTCGAGGCTGGTTTTGGACCACTTTTTGATAGTCTCTGTCTCATCATGGACTCAAACACAATTGTACTTGCGTCTCAGTATCTTACATTGAGGATTCTAGATTTTATTTATTATATCAAACTTTATTCATTTCTTTAAAAAAACAACATAAATTCAATATATAATTAAATACAAATCATAAATAAATTAAAGGTAGCAGAAGAAGACAAAATCTTATATCTGCCCCTTTTTTCCTCAGATTAATAAGTTTAATCAAAAATAAACTTCAAATTTCAAAAACAAAACAAACAAAAAAACACAAAAAGAAAAAAACAAAGTTTTGACTCCTCCTTGAACAACAAATCATACATTATATTGTTACATGTTTCTGCAACAAATTAACCTTTAACATTTCCTTAAAATACATATTGATCTGGCATTTTTAATGTCATCCACCAGATTATTCCACAATCTTATACCCTGGACTGAAGTATTCCGTTCCCTCAAACTAGTTCTAAACTTAAGTTTAACGAACATTTATATCCCTTTGAGATTATAACAACTTTCTCTTTTAGTAAAATGTAATTGGATGTTTGAATGTAAAGTGTTTTTAAGCCCTATACATAACTGATAAAATATTATAATCAACCAAATCATAGAATTTCAATAACTTCAACTGATGGAACGATGTATTTGATGGGTGACAGTAATGTTTTCTACAGTAGTAATAATTCTTACAGCTCTTTTCTGCAAAACAAAAATGGGATTTGTAATTGTTTTGCATGCTTTTCCCCAAACATCATTACAGTAGATTAAGTGTGGGACARTTATTGCATTATACGACATAAAAAGTGCTTTATCATTAAATTAGTTCTTTACTTTGTACAATACAGCAATGGATTTAGCTATTTTTGTTTTTAAATAATTTATATGAGCTCTCCATGTCAGCTTTTGATCAAGGATGACACCCAGAAACTTTACGTCACTGACTCTACACATCTCTATAACCATTGATTCTAAATGAAACATCGACAGTTTTCTTTCTGTTACTGAATATCATATGATTAGTCTTATCTAGATTTAACAATAATTTATTAAGATGAAAACTTTGTATTTTAACAAATTCTGTCTGCATTATCTCCAACATCCGTTCTATATTTTTACCAAAAGAAAAAAAATGTAGTGTCATCTGCAAATAAAACACATTTGAACAATCCTGATACATTAACCAAACCCTTTACATAAAAAAATAAATAATTTTGGCCCACGTACTGAACCCTGAGGCACTCCACATGTGATATTACCTAATTCAGATCTTTTATCATTTATTTGAACAAACTGTTTTCTATTTTTCAAATAGCTAGATACTTCACAATATTTCAAGATCAGAACTGTAGAAATATCACTAAATTGACCAAATGTTGTCCAGTTTATTTGTTAACATCTTTGCGTTCAGGTTAGGGGTTAGCTAGCTAACATTAGCAAACAGCCTCTGTACTAAAATTCTTTACCCGGCCCTCACACAGAGATTTAGTTAGTTAATATACTTTATGTTTTAAAGGCACTAGTTTCYGTTTTTCTCTGCTCTTGGTCTTGACCTGGTTTCGGGTTAGGTGGTCTTGACAAATCGTAGAGAAGCAGCACAACTCAGTTTTCAAAATAAAAACTAGCAGCCTGGTTTAGGAGGTGTTACAGTTAACTCAGACTTCCAGCTGAGGGTCTGGGTTAGATTTGTTGGGTCTAAAAGAACCAGGAAAAGGAGGCTGCAGAGAAAAGACAGAACTACGAGTTGCACCCCCGGGGTGAAATTTATYGATTTCTGACAATCCTATCTCCACCCCAATCTGCAAAAGCATCCGTGCCGCCTTTTTTTTAGTTTGTGGAGAGGCACAATTTTGATGGAGAACAGTGCAAAACGTAGAGAGAAACGAGTGGGTGGGACAGCGGGGAGTGATGGGGAGCGCCAAAAAAAAGAAAGAAAAAAGACGAGATTCTATTGTGTAAGCCTGATGGTTTTCTCTGAATCAAAATGAGCGAGTGATGGAAAAAGCAGGATGTTCACAGACTCCCCCGGGGAGGAAGATGAGAGCATTTTTGTCCAACACCAGACAAGCAACAGACAATAGGAAGTGTGTGTCTGTGAGTGCGTGTGCAGTGACAGTAAGTCTGTGTCTAGGGCACGCAGTCTCACATTTCCTCATGCCCCGCATACAAAAAGGTCACTCATCTCAGTCAATGAAATGATGTTAAATGGACTGCAGAAGCTCTGGTGGCATGATTTGYCTCACAGGCCTATGGAAATAATGTGGTCGACAACAATAATAAGAAAAAAACAAGACAAAAAGCATGAAACACCCCTGGCTAGCAATCAAAAAGGAAGTAGCTTCTCCTCATCTGTTTGCCCGGTCCCCAAACTACCCCCACTTTTCTTCTCTCCAGCCATCCCTCCTGCTGGCAGGTGTAATCTGCTCCCCTTCACACCTTGTCAGAGGATGACTATGTTCACGGCAACGACCCACTGCCCACAGGGGAACGGCATTGCCACTATCTGCATGACAACCAGAGGCTGGCATGCTGCTCCCTCCAGAGCTGTCCCTATGAAAAGCAGAGTGAGGGCCTGTGATATTCTCCCTCAGCTCGTCAGAGCACATCAAGATACGATCTGCACACTAAATTAGCTCTCATTTCTTCAGCGTGGAAAGGAACGAGCTAGCTGCAGCCACGCAAATCAGCAACACTTGTATTAGGTGCCATTAGTCACACATTTAAAAGCCTAACAGGATAGAAAGGATTCATTAATTGTRTAGCGTGGCTTTCATAACGTACATAAATCCATACTGTCCTTACAAMAAACTTAAGTTCTTCTCCACTAATCTATGATTCAGTTGTTGCCAGATGTTTACATACAGTATTAAYGGAGGTGTCTTGAGTTTTTGTCAGCTAACACATTTACACTGTTATACAAGCTGAGTACTTTACATKGTACCAAAGTGTCATACCTTTAGTGTTGTCCCATGAAAAGATACAGTAAAATATTTATGAAAATGTGAAAGGTGTACTCAYGTTTGTGAGATAGTGTACTTTCACATCATGCTTGGACTTAATCATCATGTGCAGCATGCTAAGGATTTACATTTTAAAGTTTTCTTACAAGAATCTTTGGGTTTAAGTTGCATTTATTTTCTAAACAAATAAAAAAAAATTAAATTAAATTAAATTAAATTAAATAATATGTGGTAGTTTTGGAACACATTATTTTAAGCAAAAATCTTTGCAAAAACCTTACTTCTAACATACAAAGCTCTTAACAACCAAGCTCCATCTTATATTAAACATCTTATTGTTCCATACTTTCCTAACAGAGCACTTCGCTCTCAGACTGCAGGTTTACTTGTGGTTCCTAGAGTTTCTAAAATGGGAGGCAGAGCTTTCAGTTACCAAGCTCCTCTCTTGTGGAACCAACTTCCAGTTTCTGTCCGTGAGGCTGACACTCTGTCTACTTTTAAGATTAGACTGAAGACTTTYCTTTTGTTAAATCCTATAGTTAGACTTAGGTTTCCTCAGTTTTTCCTCAGTTCTGCTGGTATAGGCTTAGACTGCTGGAGGGCAAACATTTCCTCACTCTGCTGCTGTCTTTAGTCTCTCTCCTCTACATGTTTGTTGCAATAACTTTTGTGTATTTTATGTTTTCTTTGTCTCTCTTCTAGAGGAAAATACACCTGGACCAGTCCTGTGTTTGTCCATCTCTTTCCTGTCTCCCCAAACCCAGATGGTCGAGGCAGATGACCGCCTGTCCTGGTTCTGGTTCTGTTGGAGGTTTCTTCCTGTTAAACGGGAGTTATTCCTCTCAACTGTCACCAATGTGCTGCTCAGGATGGGAGACTGTGAAGAAGTGATTCAACAGAATCTGCTGGCTTCTTTAGATTGATTGTTTTTTGTGTACAGCCCCCTGAGATAATTATTGTGACTTGGCGCTATTTAAATAAAMTGAATTGAATTTAATTAAACAGTACTTAAAAAAAACAACCAAACCAATGTCTTCCAAGAACAAGGCAGATGTGATGTCTCCTAAAGGTAAAACAAATAAATAAATAAACCACCCAATAAATTATAAGACCATTTATTTTCCTATAAGTAGGGGGCTGTGGTAACTCGGTGGTCTGAGCAGTGGGTGTTGTAATCCTGAGGCTGCATGTTTGAGCTCAGGTTGCGTCAGGATAGGGCATCCGGCGTAACACGATTGCTAAATCTTTCATGAGCGTTAGCTCGCTGCGGCGACCCATGCAGAAAGAAGCAGCCGAAAGAAAAAGAAAAGAACAGAAAATCTACAAGTCATTATGATGTAAGGTGCTATTTTCCTTTTCCTTTAGGATTCTGAGACAAACTGACAAGCTGTCTAAAATCCCAGAAACACTGTTTCAGGTCATGACTCATTTTGTCATCATGTTTTGGGGAAGCAGCCGTCACATTYTCCAATAACAATCCCACCAGGTTTAAGTTTCATTCACCTCCAGGGGAGCTGCATAGCTCACCTAGGTCAGGTGGCATTCTGTGTGTAGAGTTGTGTGTCAACACAATACAATAATCATGCACTTGCCTGTGTTTAGCTTTGAGTAAAACATCTCATGTACTGACTGTACATCTGCAACTTTTGGAGTCAACCAGATTMAACATGGCCACCACCACTAAYGCACGTTTCGRAGCACAGAATGTGAGCAGCTGAGAAACATCCTTGATTACCTCGAGTACTAACGGATTGAGCAAATATTAAGTATAAAATATTGGCTCTCTTCAGTAAATGTTATTTTTAAATACTGCATATGTTTCTTCWTTTTATTTCAAGAAGTATATGCAAAGTTCATTTTAATAAGTATACTTGAGTATGGGTTTAAGTATATCAAGTATACTAGGCACCATGTACTTTTAGTGTACTAGAAAGTATACTGATTTAATACTTGTTCGGGCTAAATAGGGCCATTTTAGTTTATAAAAAGTATACTTCAAGTATACTGTTATAATGTCTTTAAGTTTATAAACTTACCAAAAAGAAATATACTTTAAGTGCATGTCATTAAGTATACTAAAGTATATAAAAGTGTATTTCCCTAAGTGTACCTTTGTTTACCATGTACACTTATATAAGTATTCTGGCAGTTTACTAACAAGTATGCATCTGGGACTAAATTGGCCCATAATAAGTTTATGAAAGCACACTCAGAAGTATACTGAAAGTAATCTTCTAAGTATACTTTTAGTTTAATCTTGAAATATACTAGTCTGTGTCAAAATTTACTTACATTACTTACATTGCACAAACATTAGTATAGACTAAGTATATATCAGGATTTCAGGTTTTAAGTCAAAGATGAGCAGGTTTAAC
>NW_013952470.1:226945-231044 GCF_001266775.1 Austrofundulus limnaeus
TCCTCAAAGTTGCTTTAATAACCTCTAGTTTTTTTAATTACTGCTCATTCTTGCTTGTAACTGAACTATCAACTTCTGTAAGGATTATYCCATGCTAAGATGGGTGGTTTCCATTTTTTGATTGCCTTCCTCAAACTTTTCCCTCAAATTTTTACAGCTTCTCTCAAACGAGTTGTCAGGTTTTACCACTGCGTGTAATTTCAGGTCATTTTAGGGCCTTCTAATATTCTATTAGCCTCCATTTTCTTATTTCATTAGGCTATAAAACAAACAGTCTCTCCAGTTGAGTTTAAGTGACGGTATTTAAAGGGAGACTGATTTTACATCATAAACTCTGCATTAGGCACTTCAAAGTTTGGGCTTCAAAATAATGCCTTGATGAATGATCTAACATGAGCTACATCCGTATTTTATATGTACACCCTACTGGCAAATGTTGAGAGATGTAAACAACAAATAACAGCAGGACTTTACAAGATAAAAAGCACGACAAGGAACTGAAAAAAAAAAACTCAAGTAGACACAGTGGCTGGAGTTTTGTTTTGAAAAGTACAGCAGATAAAAGCCTATTTATTCAAAGGCAGCTTGAGTTGCAGTAACAGTTTGTGTTTACGGACACACACACACTTTCCCAGAGCAACTTTTGGTGATGTCAGAGGACTGGCAAGCTGTTAGAGGTATAGCCCACCATTATGAAAATCCACAGATGACTAAACACTGTACCACAGGTCAGTTGGTAAAGTTAATTACACCACTTCAATGGCTGATTGGTTAACATAATTACAACATTTCAAAGTCCATTTCCTACCTTCATCACAGCTGCCGGGCTGCGCCACATCAATTTTCCTCTTCTGTATGCAGGAGGACCTCCGGAGTTCACACTCGTTGTCGTAGGTATTACCATCGCTACCACACACCGGGGAGGACTCCTCGCCTGAGCACTCCTGGCACTCGCACTTATTCTCGACACAACGGGCACCCCAGGCACAAACTGTGTTGCCACATGTTTCTGCATCACAAACACAGCAGAGAGACAGTTCAGAGCACCGCAGGTCACCGCGTACAGGATCTATCCATGAAGTTAATTTGATCATTAGGATAGAGATTAAAATGTAAATCCTGTCTGCCTGCTTGGAGCTGTAGGGCTCATTTTTTACATATCATTCCCAACTTTATCCTAAAAGGACAAAGTCTGACTATAAAACTTTAGTGTCTTCAAACAAAAAAAAAAACATCTCTAAACTCCTGCAAAGGGTAGTTTAATCGTTGTGTGAATTCAGAAATAGTAAACTAAAATCATTGAACGCGGTATTTATTAAAATAATGCGCATCGTTTTAAAAATAAAAGTTACMGAATATAWAGCCTGGTAAAAACCARCCCCTTGTTCTTCGCTTTGCTTCGTRCAGAGGGTCTGGACTCTCGGTTATTGAGAAGCGATTGCTTCCTGGAGGCGTGGCCTCTGTTGAAGTTTAAAACAATTCRATTTGATTTACCCAATCGCTAACGGTTGGCGGTTGGCTAAGACAAGAAGCTAACCGTAAATTGTGTGTGCTGTGAACAACCCTACTGAGAGAAGAGAAGTACCGAGCTGAATGAGACGACTGTAAATAAGCCTTGCAGTCCTTTGTGAGACAAATTTAAATGAATTAAATTTGGAAGCCTTATCAACACAGCCTGGCTTCATTCACTTCCTCTGCTGCCATTGCTCCAGCAGACTGCGCAGAAAATTGACGTCGTTCAAAACTCCTTCTGTTCTCTGATTGGCCCAGGTCAAATTCTACCTAAGAAATCCTTGTCTATGGGAGAAATCCCAGACGAAGCAAAGGGAAACTAGAACTGAGCAGAACTGCATAGGAAGCCAAGGGCCAGGCTACAGAATGGCTGTGTTCAAAATGGCAGGCCGGGTCCTCCGAAGGCCGAATTCATCGGCCGCATACGTCACAGCGCCGCGACGAAGGCCGTCCAAAACTGAAGACTCCTCCTATGTGGCCGACAAATACGTCCTTCCTTTTCCTCGATTTGAAGGACTGGTCCGATGGATCCTTCCCGGCCCAGCGTATCCCATAATTCTTTGCGGCCCGACCGGAGATTTTTTTAAGCTAGTAATGGCGGACGAAGCGAGACAAAAGAATATGTTTTAAAGAAAAAATATGGCGATATAAACATTAAAAAATTTTTAGTGGTTGTAATTCTAATACTTTTATCATTTGTATAGACATGTTTTTAAATATTATTTTTGTCATAAAAAAAACGTGAAATAAACATGCACCTACAGCGGGTCAATTAGTTCTTCAAATGATATTTTTAAGTTAATTTTATAGTTTTGTGATATTAATAATGCTAATATATTGATATTTTTCTAGTTTTGATTTAAGTTTGCTTGTTTAGCATCGTCACAGTTGCTAGGTGACATGACGTAAGGACGGGACGCTAGACCGTCCAAATACACACAGCCTCTTTTTTTCCCGGTCTTCCTGGTCTACCAAGGACCTGGCCCACCTCGATCGGGTAGTCTGGGTCCTCCGGAGGACCCGGCCTGTCATTTTGGACACAGCCAATATATAGCATCTGGAATGAAAAAGTGGTGAAGCAGATTATATGTTCAAATGGCCTGCCATACTTGTGAGAGTCAGCATGCTCCTGAAAATGTTCTGCTGCGCTCCCACTGCAGAAGGTGATTGTTAAATTAGCAAATTAGCAAGATGGACTTAAGAGCATGAGAACATCCACATATTTTCTTTTTTGAATTTAAAAAAACAAAACGTTTTTCCTCCTCTGACTCCAGCGTGAAAAATATAACTATGGTTGTTGTTATCTGCTTTGCTATGTGAGACGTATAGCAAGAGGGATGTCTCTGCTGTGACACCATATTTCAGTTATTTATGAGAAAATAWTGAAACACGTTGTAGCACATAATAAAAAGGTCAAAAATTTACTCCCGTAATTAATACGACCCCTCCGCTTTATGGTTGGGGGGTGGGCTGCCCTCGTTGTGCATTAGCAGGGGTAACACTGACATGAGTGCCTGAATGTACACGATACTTACTGCACTCTCCTTGGCTGACCACTCGCAGGTCCATCTGTTCTTTGCAGGCTCGAACATGCAGCTCACACTCGCTGTTGTAGGTGGTGCCATCGCTGCCGCACACAGGCTGATGGGACTCGACGCACTCGGACGGACACACACAGCGCCCGCTCTGGACGTCGCAGATTGCCCCGAAGGAGCAGTTGGCACAAGTTTCATCTGAGTGGTGAGAAAGGAGAGAGCAGAGATTCAGGATGCTTGTGTTTGTGTGTGTTTGAGTGTGTGTATATGTGTGTGTGTGTGTGTGTGTGTGTGTGTGTGTGTGTGTGTGCGTGTGTGTGTGTAGTCACAGTAAAACTGTGTTTCTTCACCACCGCTGATGTGTTGATCTAACTTGTGTTGTTATAGGTTTTGCGGTGCAGATTATGATCCTTGAAACAATCAAGTAGATAAAGAGTTACAAAGGAGTACATTTGATCACAGTGAGTTTTATTCGAGCATCATTTCTCTCTTCTGTACAAATAAAAATAAATCCTAATCACCAAAGATATTAAATTAATCTGCCGTGGCCAATATTTATTAATGATCTGGTACCAAGGCAACAGTTGTGCTGTTTAAAAGGCACACAATTTATGACTTACACTTATTGCCAAACAAATTTAATCTTTAAAAAAAATTCCCTGTTTGTGTTTGCTCTGGTTTCCAACTGGGTGGTTCCACTTCACTTCAAACCCTGGTTATACTACCAGAGGCCTGGGAGCATGAGTTAATGATAATACATTTTGCTGGACGATAAATTGTCTCAGAAATTATCGCGATAAACAATACTATTGTTGGGAGACTTTAAATAATACATAATTTATATTATATTATATTATATTAATATTTTTCATTACTCTGCACCCTTTTCCTTCAATACATGATTTACTTAAGTTTTTTAATGGACTTTCTCTTGTTTTTTAATGAATGACATCAATCAATCATAACTACATTGTAGTTTACCATCATCAGTGTGTGGATGAATAAAGTAAAGCACCCTTGAGTGTCCTAAAAAGCTCTATGCTTTATAAGAC
>NW_013952470.1:231134-243691 GCF_001266775.1 Austrofundulus limnaeus
GCTCATTGTGTCAGGCCTATTCTGCACTGTATCTAAGCTGTGCTTAGCACTCTTCTGAATAGAGATCTGTTGTCACTGGGGCACCAAGTGCTTTATGACAGATTCCTGAATATTAACTCATCGGCTTGTTTCAGCTGCTTCTGCTAATTGCTTTAGTTATTACTGAAATCAGTTCAGTGCCGTTTTAAGATGTCGCCCACAGAACCGGACACTCCCGTTAGGAGCCATTTAAGATTTGAGACCAGATGCTCAACTGCCTCGGGCCGTAAATCTGCCTTTAAGTACGTGCATTTCACAGATTACATAGCATCCATGAAGCAGTTAAATAGTAAAGAGCAGCTGCTTTCTTTCTTTATATTGCGATTGATAAGCTCCTTTGCTGACAGCTGCTRTTGTGCTTGATGATTCAGTGCAGCAGCGCAGATAAATGAAGAGCAGAGATGCTAAGTTAATATGGAACAGATGTAAAATAGCATTGGAGTGCACCTGAAATTGGTCCGACTGGTTTGAAATCAAAAGGAAAAATAYGCCCGTCCATGTGATACATGAAAAAAAAAAAACAAGCAATGGAGTTTGAAAATCTCTTCAAAGGAAAATTTAATATGAAGAGTTTGAAAAGAAAAAAAAAATCTATCAAGAGTCCGGGAACACAAGTTGCAAACTAACCAAAGCGCACACTCGAGGAGTGAAACTGAATAAATGAACACTACAAGCTTAGTAAACATGAAAGAGGTAACCAGAAGCACAACCACCTCCTCGGCGCTCCATCAATCAAAACTTTATAAGAAGATGGTCAGAATCTTAATCTACTCCGGTGGAAAAACCACACAAAAGCCCAACAGCAGTTGCCAAAATAACAYTTTGAAACATTCTGAAAAGCATGAAGAAAAAGCTTCTCTGGACTGATGAGACAAGAACTGAACGCTTTGGCCTGAATGCCAATTGCTGTATCTAGTGAAAGCCAGCTACTGCTCATCACCTGGCTACTACAGCCCTTTGGGGAAGCGTTCAGCCAGCACGGCTTTTTGTTGATGCTTCAAAGCAGCAAAAAAACTAGGGAAACTACCTGAACAAAGTGAGAAAAGTCACACTTTTCTGGTTTTATTTGTAACTTGGTGAAGTTGATATATTTTTGCCCCACAATACACTTTAGATTTTCTAAATGCTGCTTCCTTTTTCCAACTGAAGTTTGTTCTGACCACAGAGGAAAGGGGCTGAATTTCCTCGACAAAACGGCACCGGGGTATTCAAAAAGGCTTCACTTGAATCATCTCATGAGGATTTGGTTGTTTCAGAAAGACATTTTTTTCCCCTTTTCAAAAAAAATAAAAAAATAAAAAAACAGAGGCAGGATCAGAAACGCCCAGGGTACAAGCAGATATGTCACATGGGGGGAGGAAATGATTGAGAAGGTCTTGTAGACAAGAGTAGACAAACCTTTCCCTCTGACACCAATTATGCTACAAGGATTGCATTAGCGTAGCTCACTATCACATTTAATTAGGGCCAGGCCAATAACCACTGATAATTTAGCCCTAATTGAGGAAAGCAAGGCAGCTCACTGGAAAATTTCAGGTGATTAATCCGTTTCTCTTTTAGTCTTGAATTTACTTCATCTCAATCATGAATTCACCCTTTTTCTTTTTTAACAGTCTTGATCTGGTACTGGTTTTGCCAAATGCCAACCTTTAACACAGTGTACCTTTCCATTTTATTTGATTTTTTTTTTTTACCAGCTTTTCCATCAAGGGTTGTTGGTGCCTATATTCAGCATYGCTGCACCATGAACAGGTCATCAGTCCACCACAGAGCCACACAACCCTTCACACTTTCACTCACACCTAAGTGGCAATTTAGATGTATCAACTAACCTGACATAAGTTTCCTTTAGGTATACTACCTACAATAAAATGTTCAAATGTAGCATTTTCAGTCAAACTTATATACAGAAAACCAAAAATGTAAAGCAGGACTGGCTGGAGCAATGATTCCTTAAAGGGGCAATATCATGTAAAATCAACCTTTTTTAGTTTTATATCATTTTATAATGTTATACTCATAAAAAAACATGCCCAAAGCCTTGCTYTGACTCATTCATGKATGTTTGAGAAATCCTGCAGCGTTTTTAGGAAGTCATGCTGAGGAGCAAAACGACAGGTGGGGACCAGAAACCAGAAGCAGAACCTTTTCATGGCAGAGCGCCGCCCCTCCCCCCTCCCCACATACCCCGCCCATGACTCCTGCAGGCTCTCGGGTGAAACTGAAAGTGAAACTTAAACTGTCTGCTGAGCTCTCAACATTAGTTCTCACACAGTGAAGCTCTTTTCAGATTAAAAAAAAAAACCTTTGAGGAAATGTATTTTCAGATGCCAAGTAAACTGCATCATAGCAGCCCCACTCCCTCCCCTCGCGAGCGCGACCCCCCCTCCCCTCCCATACTCACACAAACACACTGAAATGGGCGAGACAGAAGCGGAGGTGGTTCTTAAAGAGACAGAGGCCAATTTCAAGGCGTTTGGAAGAGGAAGTGATGAGAAGATAAGTTTATTTTCTATTTAAACATAAAAACAGCATTTTAATAACAGCTAAAGGTGACATAGATACTTTAATATGGTATAGTATTTAAATGTATGCCTGAGAAACACATAATATTGCCCCTTTAAAAGTGATGAGCACTGTTTTTTAAGAAACCTAAAGTAACATCAGACATTGCTTTTGTTCCTAGATTGGGGCAAACAGCTGAAATAGAAGCTTGTAAAGAACCCTAATTGTACCCCTCCCTTTGAAATAAGGAGTTAACCAATATGAGAATCAGGTGTTGAAATATATGTACTTTTCCTCATGGTTTAGGTCTAAAAATGTACAAGAGAAGACGAAACAAAGATGTCATTTCTCCTCCTCGCTCAACAACTCAGATAGGTCAGGGGCACAAATATATTGGACACAAAAGCTGCTATTTGAAGGTTTTCTGTGACAAAAAAAAAAAAACTAAACAGAAAATACAAGTGTCTGCAAAATAAGGTTGCTCTGGTCGTGGCTCCTCTAAGGTTGCATCAGCTATAAATCAGGAAGCGGCGGCGGCGGTGAGTGTTGTCCTTTATCGGGCCCTGTGTCCTGATAGCAGCCTCGCTTCTTTATCAGCTCCTGCCCCCTGTGCCTGGCTCTCCACGCAGCCTGATCCTCCAGACAAAAAAAAAATGCGTCACATACAGAAAAGAAAAAGGAGCTGCAGCTCAAAGCCAGCAGAAGGGAAGGCTTGTCGAAATTAGAAATAATTATTTTTGTTGTTTCACTTTTGTTAAAGACTATTATTGCATTTTTTATTTTTATTTTGTGGACAGTGTCCGACTTTATAATCTGTAAAAGTGAAAAATTTGAGGTAGAAAATTTGGCCAATTATGTCACAATGAAAAGGCCAAATGAGAAGCTAGTGTGCCAACATTACACAAAATGGTCCTTTTTTATTATTATCACCAGTAATTATTGTGCAGGGATGAAAAGAACTTGCATATTCAAAATTGGCCTCCAAGTTCCAGACAAATTGCAGGAAATAAAAAAAATGCTGCAGATTCACACCAGCAGAGGCTCGCAGCACAGTTAAAGGCCATCAGATTTGGATGTTTAGGTGTAGAAACACAAGCTGGGCATCAGATACACTTACAGTAGCCATATCTGGGGGAAACCACGWGCCAGCACTGGCATCCAGATCACTGAAAGTGGGATGATATTTGCACACCACTTACCACAAATCTATGATGCTTCTGGCAACATGGTGCATAAAATTTAGGCTGTAGGAAAAAAAAAACGAAAAACATTTTGCAAGAACAAAATCTGCTTTTAGAAACAATCTGACGCTGGGATTTAAAAGTATTAAGCAAGATTAAACAATCTGCARTATCACGTAACTTACAAAATATTGCCCAATATGGCAATGTGTGTTGTGGCTTTCAAAGCCTCTCCTCCTTCCTTTTATATAAACAAACTTTTTAAAAATGAGATTTTAGTCCCGAACCTCAGGCGAAGGTAGTGTTTTTGTTGTGATGCAGCAGTTTGGTGGTAGCGGTTGTGGTTTTAGAAGGATGTGTTGAGGAATACGGGCAGGTCGGTATAAAAAGTGCCCTTGAAAGMATGGGGGATTGATCCACAGAGGAGGAAAAGAAAAAAAAAAGGACCCCGCAGCTTTACAACATTTTGTTGATATCCTTGCTGGGGAAAAACCTGAATTAGAGCTGAGGGGGTTGGGGTAAAGCATTACCTCAGGATTAAGCAGAAAGAAGTGGGGTTGTTTGTGTTTTGAAGGCTGGCGAGCATGGCTGAGTGATAACAACCCCCCTGTTGGTGTCTGCCTGGCCGTACACCATTAACTCTGCCCTCCCTGCTTCCTGCGCTCCTCCTCATCTTATTCACCTTCATCTCCTTCCCTCCCAACATTTATCCATTCCCCCTCCCTCGTTCCTCTGCCCTCCACCTCGCACGCTGGGGTGACCTATATTTTTCACTCAGCTGAGAATATCATTTCCAACACCTGTGGGAGAAAAAGAAAAAAAAAGAGTGGGGTTAGAGAGTTGTTTTTCCTTTTGTCAAATGAATCAGGTGCCTTGGAACTCATCTGTTTGGAAATAACAYCATAAAAATTGACTTTTTCTAGAGGAGGGACTCGGGTCTAGACAACGGGGTGTCTATTAATCGAGTAAACCTCTCCCTGCCTACCTTACAAGGACATAYACCGCTCATCGCAGAAGGACAAGAAAAGATCCTAGAATAATAACAAATGTCACTCATATTGCTATCAGGTTGCACCTGAGCCATATAGATAACCAGTATTTCCTCAGCCTGCAGAGAAAGGAAATGAAATTATGGTGGGGCCCATGAGAGGCTGGGGTGAGCCACACAAAACCCACACATTTGAAGCACCTATACACAGCTATTCTCTCTGTTCTCCTCCTTCTTTTACTCTTCTGCTCGTAAGATCGGACTTTTGGGGGCTGGAAGGCACAAAAATGCAGCTCTCACATTACAGAGCATTTAAAAGATAATAACAACAAACGGGCAGAAAACACTGCTACATGCAGTTATGCACCTCTGGGCTGGACTAATGCAAAATGAGTCTGACGTTTAACGTCAGGATGCTCAAAGAAACTTTCTGAAAAGTTTCCAGCTGATCCCGAACGCTGCTGCTAGAGTTCTGATTTTAGCTTCTTGGTTTCCTGTYAATTTAAAGCTCTCAACAACCAAGCTCCACTTTTCAATAAATATCTCATTGTTCCATAGCTTCATAACAGGGCACTTCACTCTCTTAGACTGTAGGTTTACTTGTGGTTCCTAGAGTTTCTAATAAGGAAGGCAGAACTTTGCGAGGCAGAGGCCCTGCCTTCTTTTAAAACTCAGCTTAAAACCTTCCTTTTTGATAAATCTTATAGTTCAGGTTGTCTTGGGTTTCCTCAGCTTTCCCTTAGTTCTGCTACTATAGGCTTCGACTGCTGCAGAAGGTATAGCCTGGTAAAAACCAGCCCCTTGTCCTTCGCTTTGCTGCGTACAGAGGGTCTGGACCCTCCGCTATTGAGAAGCGATAGCTTCCTGGAGGCGTGGCCTCTGTTGAAGTTTAAAACGATTGGATCTGATTTACCCAATCGCTAACGTTAGCCGCGACGCATGTGCGCCAGCTTCACTGTGAAGGAGGCTAAGCTAAGAAGCTAACCGGAAATTGCGTGCGCTGTAAACAATCATCCCCCTTCTGAGAGGAGAGAAGTACCGAGCCAAATGAGACGGCTGTAAATAAGTCCTACAGGCTTTGTCAGACAAATTTAACTTAATTTGGAACCCTTATCAACACAGACTGGCTTCATTCACTTCCTCTGCTGCCATTTCTAAAGCAGACACTGTGCAGAAAATTGATGTTGTCGTTCAAAACCCCTCCCTCTGTTTGCTGATTGGGCCAGGTCAAATTCTACCGAAGAAATCCTTGTCTATGGGAGAAGTCCCAGACGAAGCAGTGAAGGGAAACTAGAATTGAGTGGAACTGCGTAGGAAGGCAAGGGCCAGGCTAATCTAAGTAAGTAACTTTGTTTATATAGCCACTTTAACAGATTCAAACCTCACAAAGTGTTTAACAGAGAGCAAATAACTAAAAGCCCGTCTAAATAAAAATGTCCTAAGATGTTTCTAAAAGAGTCAGTGGAACCTGAGCAGTGAAGAGTTCGTGTCTCTTTCCTGTCCTCTTAACCCCGGCCGGATGTTCACTCATGCTGAGCCCGGCTCTGCTGGAGGTTTCTTCTYGTTAAACAGGAGTCATTCCTTCCCACTGTCTCCTTCGTGCTGCGCAGGATGGTCAATTTATTCAGCGTAATCTGCCGGCTTCCACAGAGGGATAACTTTTACAACTTTCMATAAAAGAAGTTTGAACCTGGATTTGAATAATATTGCTGCTTTAAATTTAGTTTCCATGTTTGTGTAGTGCCCTGAGATGACTTTTGGTGTGAATTGATGCTATACACAAACTGAAGTGGATAGGAACTTTAAACCGTGTTTCTTCCATGAATATTTTGAGCACATAAGAAAACCTTTCAAATGTGTAGAGGTGATCATGAAAATCACTAGCAGAGACTGGTAAACAAACATAAAATAAAGTCGTCTTCTGAAAAATAAATGCTGAGGATTCTAAAAAGTTATTTACTGAAGAGTCTTCAGCTGCACCTCGGGGCAAAACGTTTTATTCCCCCCCCCCTTTCCTGCTTCATAAAAATGTAAAGTATATTAGTGGTTGGAGGAGCCCATGATAATTAGGTGAGATAATAGCTTAAGTCACTCACTTGTTATGGTGTTGAATAAAGCCCAGTAAAGCTGTGCAAACAGCCCAGAAATAACCCACATTATTATCACCATCATTCCTGGGCTGCCTTGCGCTTGGCAAGCCAGTGCCTCAGCATTTTTATGGCACCATCGCGCTGACGCAGGCCTGTTCCTCTGGGAGCCAAGAGCCATCCATAGTGCTGGATTACAAACAGGGACCTCCTCTACGCCTGCTCGCTCTGCCTCGTGCTTTTTAAAATAAAAACTACTCATTACCGCCGTGGGACCCCTGGCTGACGGATCTACCTGCGGTGTGGGGCGCCACGCTGACTCAAAGCGCCCGCGTGCCGCCCAAACACTGCTTCTCGTTGCATTTCTCATCGACTTACATGCCCGCAAACTGGTTTTTCAATTTAGAGAAGACTGGGATGGGAAGATGACTGATGCTTTTACACAAGGCGGTAAAAAGGGAAGAACCCACAGAGGTTCTTTACAGCTGCAATTGTTGTCACCTGCTAGGTGCGTGAARAACTCAAACTGCTGCTTAGACCCGTTCGCACAATCATCCTCCAAACTAACAAACCATTTCCACAATTAGGATAAAACTGTGGCGTACACCAGCAAAGTGACACTAATTCAGTTCTATTGATCATTCTGCTCCAATAACTGTGCAGCACTGCAGAGGAAAAACTGAGTTTAATTGGTAACGGCTTCAAAGTATGCAAGAAAAGAAATGTATTGTTGTGAAAATGAGCCAGTGAGGTAGATGAGAGAGTTGGACCAGAGGGATAATAACTGCTGTGCTTCTGCAATGTGTGCGCAGAGAGAGAGGAAATGGCTTGATTGTACACACAGAAAAAAAAAATACGACATCATCTGAGTCCATGGGAAAATAGGCCTTGCAATATGGCATTAAGTCATCAAGAGTATTACTAAGTGGGTTTGGCAAGCTGTAGAAGGCGATCCATATGGCTGCGAGCCTGCATAGTGGATAAGAAGATATTTTTAACACTTGAAGCTCTGCTGTTGCCGGTGCACTAATGACTAGCTGATACACCGACACTGCAAGACAAAGCCAAGTGACTCATGTAGCCAATTACACACAAGTATGCTTCACACTTCATTGGCAGTAAAGTGCATCCTCACTGAAAGGTCAAAACAGGCGAATTGGGAGTCTTGGTAATGGTTTAGATGGGAAGAAGCAGAGCTCTGAGGACTGAAGGAATGAATGAATGCTAGCAGAGCAGTTATCACGAAATCCCGCAGCGTGAAAGAAACTGTTTTGACTTTGTTGGGTATGAAACGAGCCCCAGGGGGTCGCCCTTGAGTACGAGTTTATATGTGTTTATAGTCAACATCCCTGCTTTATAATTTTAGCCCCTGAGAAACGTGGCACTGGTAATTAAATTGAATGAAATTATATTCCACAGGGAGAGATCCTTCCTTACCTGCAGGCGATCATTCTTACACTTTCCTAATATTTTCGCAGCCTTATAAATGACATTATGGGGTGATTTAATTATTTAAACTTGCGTGAATATGKTTTGAATAAAACATGAGGAAGGAACCAATTCTATTGTTACTTAAAATATCTGGGTTCTGTCAACAAAATATTTTAGGGCTGATTCARCACTAGTAATAGGTCTGAGTCGTTCTATTTGGATTGTAGAAGCAGGCTTTCTTCTTCTGAAATTCTCTTCTATTTGCAGTTTAATCGGTTGTTTGAATTCACTCCACGAATTAAAGCTTTCAATGACACATAAATGAACCTTGTAAGGACAAGTAGTGTGTTACTCATGCCAGTTTTGGYGAATGAATGAAAACGTGTTTAAATGTTCACTTAACAAGTGATTTAAAACAGKTAAATTGAGAGCCAATAGATGAGTCAACTGTAAGAGAATATGTGGACCAAGACTAGACTCTTGTTCCAGAATGAAATCACTGCAGGGAAAACGGTCAATCTAATTTTCCATCTTCATTTAACAATGTTTAATTTACATGAAACTACAAAAAAAATATTTATTTAAAGGGGTCATCTTAAGCAAAATCATGTACAATTTGTTGGTCTTCATGCTCCCTGGCTCTGGGTCAGACTCTGGCTCCAACATGTAAGGCTGGATGGACAAATCTCAMYTTGTTGACATTTTTTAATTCWRATAAAACATTTCTGCACTGCTATATAGTCCCAAACCCCTCTGTCAAACTAGAATGGACTTATGGACTTTGGATTTAAAGAGACAGTYTCAAAACSARTTGATTTGAGACACACCGCAGAAAAGAAGCGGGGCTTGTGGAGTTACAATTAGGTATTGCAGTTCCCCTTTATATAGACCCCAACTGAATGATTTAAATGTGAAAAAGAAAGATTTAAAAGCAGGATAAGTCTATTTAAAAAAATAAAACTCAATAAACTCAATAGATGCATGTTTTGTCAGCATTTTCTCCATATAAATTAATCAAACGTCTTTTTTGAGTGTATATATTGAGTTTACATTACTATATTGTATTTTATTGTATATTCAGTTTATATTAAAGGGGCAATATCATGTAAAATCAACTTTTTTGAGTTTTATATCATGTTATAATGTTATACTCTCATAAAAACATGCCCAAAGCCTTGCTTTGACTCATTCATGCATGTTTGAGAAATCCTGCAGCGTTTTTAGGAAGCCATGCTGAGGAGCAAAACGACAGGTGGGGACCAGAAACGCCTTTTGGGACCAGAAACGCCTTTTGGGATGTGTTTTTAAGCCGAACTTCCTCATGGCAGAGTGCACACACACACACACACCTCCCCACACACCCCGCCCATGACTCCTGCAGGCTCTCGGCAGTAACGGGCGAAACTGAAAGTGAAACTGTCTGCTGAGAAGCAGAAGGTGGTTCTTAAAGAGACAGAGACCAATTTCAAGGCGTTTAGAAGAGGAAGTGATGAGAAGATAAGTTTATTTTCTATTTAAACATAATAACAGCATTTTAATAACAGCTAAAGGTGACATAGATACTTTATTATGGTATAGTATTTAAATGTATGCCTGAGAAACACATAATATTGACCCATTAAGTCATGTTTAAATGTACACTTGCAAGTACAACACAAAGTGTCACACTCTCTGTGCCCATCTTTAGTTGCCATGACAATAATGTACCAACTGAGAAATAACCCACTTTAAGCCACATTTATCTGTGCACTCGATTGTTGTTGAATGCCACCTACACAAAACAATCAGCGGAACAAACAATTTACAGTCACGAAAGGTACAAGTAAAAAACAAAAACAGACAAAATGTTTGTGTGAACTGAACGGTTTGGCTTTGGACCGGCAGCAGCTTTGTGCAAGTGTCGGAACGTGAATTGACGCTTATTTGCGTGAGTGATTTCTTGTGGTTCGGTGGCGTTTTTGACAGCGTGATTACTCACCGCACGGTCCCTTGTGCCGGATGTGAATGGCCTTCTGCAGGGCGCAGCTCATCGCCCGCATCTCGCACGGGCTGCCGTAGCCGTGGCCGTCGGATCCGCACACGGGGTCCGGCGTCTGGGAGCAGGCCTCGAGGCACTCGCACACCGGCTCGTCGTTCTTCACCACGCACGTGGCGCCGTGATCGCAGCTCCTGTTCAGGCACGGGCTCGGAGCGTTGAGATCTGAAGGCCRAGCGGCCGAGAAACAGAGAGCGGAGTTAGAGGGGTGGCGCCGAACGGGGCGGGTAAGATCTAAAACAGAGGTTGGAGAAAAGTCTCAGGCTGGGGAGGGCATAGGTAATAAGGAGGCAGGTTAGTGTGCGACTACATGGAGTTATTGGGCATTATTAGGAGTTTAGGGAACAACAGAGAAATGATGGAACGTGCAGCACACCTTTGATTCTTCAGCTTCCCATGTCATTTCCTCACTTTTGTACTATCATAACGTCTCCTGGATCTTTGAAGAGTCCACTGAATCCAGTGGCATGAGGACAGTGATAAAAATGGCCGATAGCACAAAAGAGATGAAACGTCCACTAACAATAGTTGCAGAGCAATTTTTTTAGGCGAGTAAATGGCTGGATTAATTGACGCTCCAACTGTGCCCCTTCAAAGGCAAGGCATTTGCATCTCAGTGAGAGCCGCTGCTTCAGCCAGAGCTAGTTGAACTGACACAGAAAAGYGAGAAAAGGAAGAGCACGGGGGAATAAGAGAGTTTGCATGAGAGAGACAGAGAAAATGTAGCAAACGGAATAGAAAAGGGGAGTGAAAAAAAGAAATAGGCAAAAAAAATGAAGAAGAAAGACCAAACTGCTTAATAATTCAGAAAAGGCAAGCTCCTGGGCAGAGGCAGATATGAAATGTGAACATCAGAGAGAGGTGTCTGCTTCAGTCTCTCCCACTCACGCACAAACTCCAGCATGACTTCATTAAAACGAAGGCTGGATTTTGCGCCTATGATTCTCAGTAGTGGCAGATGGGTGTAGGCTGGGCTGATATAACACGACTTGATCAGGAGCGAGCGGGAAGCTGAAAGAAATGGTGTGAACAATGCTTTGATCACAGCCCCCCAGCCCCCTCCTGACGCAATCAATTCTTTATAGCTTTATGTGTCCATGAAAACACTACATGGCGTTGTGTATGTTGAGACAGAGGGTAAGTGTGTGATTATTAGCACCGTGGGTGCTGAAAACTGTTGCCTCCAGGTGGGAATGGTGTACGGTCGAGATCAGGTGAAAGTAAGTGAAGAGGATCTGGCTGAATTGGGAATTTTGTTTGGGAAGTTTTAGGCCTGATTGGTAGATAACTCTGTATTTGTTTGGATTATGAATTTCTGGCCTGGTGACAATTTTAAACACATCACAAAACATTTAATATATTAATCCACGGGGGGGGGGAAACAATCTTAGTGGTGATGATGCTTCAAAATGGGTTGATACAAGAGAAAAGCAATGATCCAATGCAATTCAATGGGACTAATTTGGACAGACCATTTGAGTAAGGGATACCACCGGAGGGCACCCCTAAAATAATGGTGGCTACTCCTACTGCCACCCACCCCTGTCCAGATAGTGTTATCCCCCAGTCCCAAGAGCATTTTTTTATTTCCCCAGGCTATTTAGGACTAATAGAATCTCATAAACAGAAGAACAAACATTGTTTTGAACAATTAGGACCATCATTATTGTGATCATTACACCATTATGGGCTAGCTGGTGGAGGCTGAGGCCCTGTTAACACGAGACAGGTCTCTGGAAATGCTGGTGTTTTTCTCATGTTTATTGGGGCAAACAAACAAAAAAGAAGAAAAAAAATCACACGTTTACATGGTACTGCTGCAGTAATGTGCCAGGCAGGATTGCAAGATGGGACATAGTAAACTGTTGTACTGTCTTTTTAAATTTAGTGGATTTTSACCCAAACTGTCATATGAGCTGAGTGAGGGTGTAATAAGATAAGGTGTGTGTTTTATTTGGTGAAAATGTACACAGAAAAGGACTGGCAAAAAATATATATAATTTTTACCTGGCAACCCTGATGCCCGTGTCACTCATTCACTGATCTTTTTTGCAAAGGCGGCCTGGGTCTGAAGTACGACGGAGTATTAGGGCCACACAATGAGATTTTTTTAATTACGAGAATAAAGTCATAATATTACAACAATAAAGTTGTATAAAAATAACGTCATAATATTACGTGATTAAAATCATAATATTACGAGATTAAAGCCGTAATATTACGAGATTAAAGCCATAATATTATGAGATTAAGGTTGTAATATTACGAGATTAAAGTCATAATATTATGAG
>NW_013952470.1:244569-253668 GCF_001266775.1 Austrofundulus limnaeus
TAATGGATGCATTGGCAGATTTAGTCGCCACGTAGCTAATTTGGATGAAAACAAATTAATCTAACAGTGACCAAAGTTATCATGGACTACTTTATAAACACAGACATATGGTTGTACACAGCAGGTGTGGGGAAAATGAGGAAATGAGAAACAGAAAATGTAAGATTACAACTTTTTTCTTGTAATATTACAAATTTAATCTTGTAATATTATGACTTTATTCTCGTAAAATTATGACTTTAAGCTCGTGATAATAATTTAAAAAATCTTGTTGTGTGGCCCTTATACTCTGTCGAACTGAAGGCAACCTATTGTACATGTAAATGTAACCTTTTGTGTTGTGGGGGAAACCGGAGCACCTGGAGAAAACCCACGCAAGCACGAGAACACGCAAACTCCACACAGATAGACCACAGGTCTACGGGCATCAGTGTTAACCAATGACACACAGAGCTGCCAACTAGTGAATAAACTAACATTCTTTCGGATCTAGAACGCTTTTTGGTTTTGCTCTCTCATGCTGCAAAGAGTGACTATCACAAAGAACACCGGTGGGTGTTACCAAGAAGTTCCACTCTGAGACCAAGTTTCAAAAAGTCTAAACACCGGCGTCTGAAATCAGCGGCTGGTTCGCAACAAAAAACGTTACGGTTTCACTGAAAACCAGCTCTGTTAAAAAGGCCCCTGAGGCTGCGGGTTTGAGCCCAGGTTGTGTCAGGAAGGGCATCGAGTGGAAAACAATTACCGAAACACTCGTGTGACTTTTCTCACTGGGGGCGATGCCTACAGAAAGTAAAGCAACGACACGGCATCAGATGGTACGAGAGTGGGGGCCGACGTCACGTGCTTAGATCCTCATGATTCATTATATCTGCTCACAGATATTCAGCTGAGCGCAGGGAGTAAATTATCAACTGATAACACAGACAATTATCTTGTTTTACTCAGATTAAGGCCACAGGAGGTGGTGGGTGGGTGCCGAGGGGGGCCTTGGCAGTGTGGGAGATAATGATCAATATCAGCTCAGCATCTCAGGACCAATCGTGTGGATCATTTATCTGCAGCTTAACGGACACCAAGCTGAGCTATAGGTATTAATATRACAAAAAGACGGGGGGATATTAAAGATTTTCCTACCAACTTCTGGCTGCATCTGAGCAAGCTCTTGACCAAGGACACGGGCTCTCGCATTTCCTGGAGTAAATGTTTTAGATTAGCAGGTTGAAAACTGCTATTGATTTCTGTGTTTTGACGCCAAGCTGCTGTTTCACAAGAGCTTGGAGGTGCCACATAAATATGAGAGCAGCTCAGCGCTGCTTAATTTGGTTCTGCCTCTGAAACAATTGATTCCTCCTGATCTCATTTCAACCGTTTGTGTGTGTGTGTGTGCGCGTGTTTGTGTGTGTGTTTAACAGCTATAAGCTTGTGATCCAGGCTTAACAGTACAACCTTGGCCCCGTAAAAGTTCATCAGTCCACTTTCCCAAGGACGGGCTTGGAAACACAACTGCAGCCTGAGATAACGCCTTTGTGCRTCGTTCTCTTTGTTTCACACTCAAGAATGAGATGAAAGTGGTTCTCTTCAAACCTTTGTTTTAAATCACCCTGAAGGTGGTAGCTCGCTGAGCTGCAACAGTTGGAAGACTAGTTGGTGGCAAAAAAAAAAAGAATTTTCTGTTGCCGTCTCTTTGAACTCCGAGTGTGCGGCCATGATTTGAGAGGCCAGTTTTTTTTGAAAATCATGATCTGTTTTCATGTGCAACTGCATTCTTGGCCACGCACATTATTTTTTCCAGCAATATTGTGTGGCTTTATTCCCACCTCTGCAGCAGTTATGATTTAATCTGCTGGAGTACACTTTTGAAAGATACATAAYAAATATTTATCTTCAGTGTGTTTTTTTTTTAAATCTGATTTATAAATTGGGGGCAATTAAACAAAAATAACAAAAATAAAATGGGAGAAAAAGAAAAACTTGGTCCAAGTCTAAACATTTCTTGTGAGAGTTAAACCTGAAGCTGTCATTGTATTCTCTCTTGGATGCATCTGAAGTCTTTGAAATGGCAGCCGGTAACAACTAAAGCTTGTGGGATGCTGTTCACAAGCTTTTTTTTGTTTTATTTTTTTTCCGTTTTTCTTCTCTCTCTCTGATTCTCTTCCAAAAACTGAAATCCAACTTTTTAGGCGTGTGTCATTTTTCTGTTAAAGGAGACCAATTATGGGTCCTAGAAATGTTTATGGTATGTCTGTGCGCTATCCAGACCATGTTCATTCAATTTAATGCACAAAATAATTCTCAGATAATAAAATTTCCCATTTTCTAGTTCTGCCTGCTCTGACTTCCGTTCAGAAGAGCTGTTTATGTTAATGAGCTCTGTTGGTAACGCCCTCCAAAAATCTGTTGACATTAACTCCGCCCTCCAAAGCCAGCGTTTATGTTAGCATGGCTAATAATAGCAGAAGCTCCGTTGTACAACCATATGAGACCCAGAGGCAGAGTCGTGGTCCCAGCTTCTTCTTTTTCCTCCTCCTCCTCTGCTCTGCGCTCACTCTGCATGCTGTTACCAGAGCAGGGAGCAGCAGCGGTCAAAATACCTCAGAAACGCGAACAAATAGGCTTTAACAAGGCTTTAATTAGGTAAACAATAGAGGTACATGAGAAAACGTGTTCATAAGGAATGTGTCCGTGCCGATCTCAAACCCTGGTGTCCCACTCTCTGGTCCAACACTCTACCCATTGCCCTGTTGGAGGCTTGTTGTGAAATGAGCTGCGCATTACACAACAACACCATGACGGCTTTTTATACTGAGGAGGTGGAGCCTCACCCGGGGTTTGCTAGGTAAGGGGCTGAACGCAGGTTCCGGTGGGTTGTGGTGACATCACAAAATAACAGATGTATAAAACTTGTCGTTAATATACATCAAAAATACATTTACCTACAGTAAATATGCCCCTGGGTGCATTTTTTTGGTCCTAGGACTGTTTTTTAAAGAAGTACATACCCAAAGTTGAGTAAAAAAACCTTTAAAAAGTGAATTTTGCATAATATGTCCCCTTTAAGAAATTTCAGTAAAAAAAAGTAGGCGAGTTTAACCCAAGCTATTTACAGAAAAATGTTAAAATTAGCCGTACAGTTGAACGGGAACATCTGTAGCTGAGACGTAGCGGCTGAGCAGATTGGAGGAAGTATGCAGGAAAAGAAAAAAAACAAGAATACATTTTTCTAATGAAGGATTGAGCTCTGTAGCGAATATGCTTCAGAGGACTTTACATTTTGAGCGTCACCTCARTCTTTATCCCCACGCCGGTCGAGGTCTAACTTCTTATTTTAATTAGTGTGGTATTTTAATGGCACGGGTTCACTTCGAGACTCGGCGAGGATTACTTCAGGTTAGGCCGAGRTGTCAGTTCTTCTCCAGAAGCAGCGCGCTGAATATTGATAGGACACCTTTGTCTGTTATCCTGATACCTGCTAACCTGTCACACTGAAGTATTGTTACTGCCCACTTAAAAGTGTTCTCTGACAGATAAAGTGGCACCACGGTGCAATTTYTAAAGCTTAACAACCCCTTTGTAGATTGGCGTGATGCCACAGCGGTCCCCCSTCCAGTAGTACCCGGGCAGCGGCTGTCTGGTGGCTGCAGAGAGCAGGCGGGCCCCCAGTTAACCCCCCGTAACATGTTGGTGAAACGCTGGGAGATTATTCTGGYGAGAGCTTCCTCCCATCTCTGCTCAACTCATGCATATGTTAATTGGACCCCCCCCCCACGGGTCTGTGTGCAATTCCAAACCGTTCCCCGTATTATGCAGGGCAGTGAATCGGTGTAATCCAGGTGATGCTTGTAGTGGCCAACTGGCAGGAAGGAGTCACCTACGACTGGAACCCATTACAGCACAGGGCTCCCAGCGAAAACCCGCCCTCACAGTGCTTCACGTGCAGGGATTTGCTCCGACTCCCTTTGGTTCCCTCGTATTAAAAACATTTATGTATGATATTAGTAGAGGGAGAAGGAGGCGCAGGAAAAAAGCATTTATTTGCATACAGCAAAAGGCATAGCCGCAGGCTGTGTCTGTCTACCACTGAGTACTTATCACAAGCAGGAGGTAAGGTGAAGTCTTTTTGTGCTTGTTCAACTAAGAACGTGCCGCTCTTCAAAATGCACGAGCGGGGGGAGGGGGGGGGGAGACAAGATGGGATTCCTAATACTGAGACAAGTGTCTATCAAAGGTGGGAATAAACTGATTTTATCAAAAAATAAGTGTTTCTAAAAGGATTCTGGCTGTTCTTCAAACTGATATCTGAAGACAGGAAACACAAGACAGAAAARCTTTCACGGCTTTTCTTATCAAGTGTGAAGCTGCAGCATGAAGGTGGCTTTAGGAGACACAAAAAAATGAAATGAAAAGTATAAAAATTGGCAGAAACACGTTGTCGATCACAACGCAATGGCTCACAACCGTCCTCCGGCAGCACCTCGCTGCCCCACAATGCCCAACCATTTCTGAGCGACAGCCCCGCGGGCCGCTGTAAAGTGGACCGGCGGTCCCCAGCTGCCGTCGATYCGACTCCCACGGCACACTTCCTCTAATGAACTCGATTAGCGCCAACAGCGCCAGCGATCTCCAGTTGACTTCCGCGCCGAGGCCCCGCGACTGTTTGTGAGTCCGATCACAGACGCGTGGAGGGAGATGCTCATCAAATAAACATGCAAATGATAAAACATTCGGCGYCGAGTCCTGACACCTAAGGTGACTGACTTTTTTTTTTCTTCCCCGCTTTGCAGAGCTCTTTGTCAATGACAATGTGTCTACCACCGAGTGATTTTCTGTTAACCTCCGCAAGTGACAGGCGACACATTTCAAGCAACTCACCCGGACTCGCATGAGTTTCGCTGCACATAAAACAACGAAAACACACACACACACACACAAAAGCCGAGAACAAAAAATGTGAAACTTTTTCTTTCAGATATTCTGTTTCCTTTGTTACTCCCTCAAAAAACCTGAGCACAGATGGTTTTATGAAGTGTCTAACCAGTTTAGAGACCACTTTACATGTTTTGTGCCGTTGATAGCAGACATGAGGMCCTTTGCATCAACATCCTTCAGGGAGTTGTGCTGAGCCACTTCACACACCCTTCATTGATTCAAAGCACTACTGGATATGTGCTAAAATAGCCRAACTTTAAAAAGGAGCAACGGAAAACCTGCTGGGGAAGGAAATGAGCTGTAATAAGCCCTGAGAACAAAACAGGACAGAAAAAGAAAAGGGTTTTCTTAAGCAGTTAYTAATTTCAGTCAAACTAGATCTYTTATCAAACCCTAAAAGTTTAAAAWAATCACAAGAAATGGACTTCRTTTCTGTTATTTGCAGASATATTGCTTCTCACCCGAGGTACTTTCTCCTTTCATCTAACTCAGTGGTTCTCAATCCCAGTCCTCAAGGACCCCCTATGCTTTAGTTTATTCCCTGCTCTTCAGTAAGTCTTTAAGTTCTGCAGAAGCATGCCAATCACTCATTTATTTAAATCATGTGTGCTAAAGCAGGGAAACAACTAAAAGCAATGGATAGGGGTCCTTGAGGACCAGGATTGAAAACAACTAATCTAACTGAAAAAGATCTTCAAAAACATGAAAAAAAATCCTACCGGGACCTTTACTCAGGYTATTTTTAGAACACAAGTCACGTGACTATGAAGTGCGTACAAACTCTCGTAGCAGATCCATTTATTTCAATGGATCTGCGTTGGTTTAGCTGTGTTTAAACTTAAGTAAATTCAGGAAAACAGCATCGAAACTCCACGGGCAGCAGTGTTGTATAAAGTACCTCACCGTGATACTTGAGTAAAAGTACAAGTATCTTATCATAAAAATACTTTGGTAAAAGTTAAARTCTTCTCTAAAAATATTACTTGAGTAAAAGTCTTAAAGTATTTGATATTTTTTGTACTTAAGTATCAAAAGTAAATTTCTGACACAAAATCTACTTAAGTATTAAAAGTAAAAGTACTGAGTAAAAGTGAGCAGTTAGATTTTCCAAAATGATATTTATTGGGAGGTGACTTCTCCAAAAAATATTTTTTCTAAYGGCGTGCAGCTGTGATGGGTTGTGAACAAGCTAATATGGTGTCAGAATGGTATATGTTTATACTTCTCATCCAACCTATATTAAATTCACTCTATCCAGGAGACACAATTTATCAGGATAGTATTTTTTAAGTAATAACTCAGAATAAAATAAGAKTAACGACTTTCTACTTCTTACCTTTTTAAAAAATGTAGTGAGTAGAAAGTACAGATAATTGTGTAAAAATGTAATGAGTAAAAGTAAAAAGTACGCTGGAAAATAATTACTCAAGTAAAGTACAGATAAYCAAAATTTCTACTTAAGTACAGTAACAAAGTATTTGTACTTAGTTACTTTACACCTCTGACCGGCAGGACCATAAAACGTCGTGCTACATTACTCTAACAGTGACTCAGGATGCAGCCATCATCCCCATTTTGAACAAGTATTTTTGTCACTATATTCCCAAGCTAAGATGAAAGCTAACAGCTGGATTTTAGCTACAGAACCAGCTGAGTACGGGTCAGAAAAAAATYAAGACTTAACGTCCGCTCCAAACATTTAATCAGAGCGGAGGTAAAAGACAAACATTGGACCATACTTGAACTTTCTGTTGATAAACAGATACAGTAAACCTTATTGTTTTTACTGTAGCCTACTGCTAGCTTTCCTCCTAGCATCTATACTAGCCTCATTCATTTACATCACTCTACTCCTGGGCTCTGCTGCTACCAGTCCTGCATATAGTGATAAACTTTACTTACACAAATTCTAAACATCACCATTAAGTTTTTTTAAATGACGCAGAAGCAGTGGCTCCAGTGATAAAAACACACACAAACACAAAATTAAAATAGACGCAACAAGCTAAATTATAAGACACGATAAAAATACCAACCTTTTTAACAATTCCACTCACTTTCCAAGTCTGTTGAAGACCTAAACCCTCCAGCCCAGCATTTAAATGAACTTTCCTGTCATTCCTGAAGTCGGATGTGTCGAAATTTGCACTAGAAATGTCTTTACCTGTTCCGGTATTAACACTGAATCTCTGTAGAATTCAYTCTGATTGTCTGATCATCTGCGAGCGCGGCGGATATTGTATGAAAATAATATGCGTGATGTTATGAATGAAGGTCCCMATTTCCTTGTTTTTAAACTCTTGTCATGTCTTAAATGATGAAAAATCTGCACAAACATCTCATATCAAACAGATTTATAAAAGCAGGACGTATTAAAAACAAACGAGCCTTTAAAAGGAAATATCTGCCAGTCAGTTTATGTCGAGTCCTCAAAAYCGTCCTTCCCTTTTCTTTCAAGTTGCGAGTCATTTCTGATTCAGTCTGTTTCACTAGTTTGTCTCCATTAAATATAGCTGCCCAATTACAACTGAACGCCGCTACAATGGCAAACTCTGCACAAACACTTCCCTGTTTAGTTTGTCACGACACCCCGCTGGGTTGACATCATACAGAAAGCAGCCAGGGGGAAAAATAGGAGCTGTTTGTTTCGGCCTAAAAATATTCTTGTGTTCCGAGCTGCAGAACGTCTAATCAAAATTGTCTGAATGGATTTAAATCAATTATAAATCAAACACAGCCAGTATTTTCTCATGTTTGAATCAAGAAATATTTCATAGCAGTTTGGGGCTGATTTTTTTAAATTTTTTTATTTTTATAGATTTGTATGAGTTTACTGGAGAAGAGGAACAAGCCAAGAGTCTAACGACTTACAGCAAACAAGATGCAAATAACAGGAGTAAATAAACAAAATCAATGGCATTTTTTTAACAGCTGCTATGTAAGCAGCAGTGCYGCTTCCTCTTCCTCTCTTTTAACAACAAACGTCTTTTTTGCTTCAGTGTCAGAGCTTTTACATTCTCAGCATCCAAGGTTAYGGAGCCGTTCGACCCTCCTTCCCAGCAGCTCGCTCCCGTTCCAGYAAGTCCTTCATCAGCTCGCCTCCTCTCGGCCTGGACACGACTTAATCAGCTAAATGCCATGTGGTGTTTGCATCTCTAATTTGAAGCGCTTCAGATATCAATCAAAGTGTTTTCCGGGGGAGGACAGCGCTGTCTTTGCGTCTTTTCTTTGTGGGGGTGAGTACAGGCAGGGGAGGGATGACATCAGATGCTGTCACCCATGTGAAAGTAGATTTACGGCTCTGTCAGAGGTGGAGAATTTCATCCCTTTGACAGCTGCCAGRGTGATCGATCACCCCTGTCACATGCTCGGCTCGGCCAATGAAAYGAGAGAATAAAATGAAAAACATCATTATTTATCGGGAAACTATCATTTAATATCTGGGAAGGCGCGCGCACGTCGCCGTCCTCTGGGGCAACACGCCCTGAAAAGGGGGTGAAACTTTGAACGGCGCTGCCATCACAAGCCAGCGGAAATCACCGGAAATCAGCAGCTTCTGATCTCAGTACGGCGAAGAACGAAGAAAGACGTGGGCCACAGACATGAAACTTCCAACAAAAATCTGCTTTACTGGGAAGTTTCACAAAACAATCTGGACRCAGAAGTTTTTTGTCCAAGTTTCATTTACAAACACGTGCATTCATTTTCTTCTGAGCGTTAATTTAACATTGACTCCAACAGAGATTAAAGAGAAAAAAATATAATTTTTTATCAAACTAAATGCTCAAAAAGCATTGAAATCATGGAAACAACAAATAAGAGCAGCTAAAGCACCTTTTTAGAAGGGATGCACCAATTGCAGTATTTTGGCCGATCGCTGATCTTTAGCCTGACCTGCCRATTCCGATAAACCTTCAATGTTCCAAGCTTATTTTATTGAAAACATYGAACAATACCCTTGAAACAATTCAAACTYGTTTGAACTGGACCTTAGGTATTGCTCACAGCAGGTCAAAGGGGGACAGTGGTTGATTTTCAGACCTTKGCGGCGGTAGAGAAGTTTGTTGGACAAGATCAGCTTCTCATCTAAGGGTGTATTCAGACCAGGAAAGTCCTTTGGTCCAATTGTTTGGTCCGGACCAAAAATGGACTTTTTTTTTCGTTTGGTGC
>NW_013952470.1:254259-269373 GCF_001266775.1 Austrofundulus limnaeus
GGTCTCGGTCCGGTTGTTTGATTCGCACCAGAGTTCGCATGAGTTTATTCACACCTGCACAAAAGGTCCGGACCAAYGCTGGAAACGAACTCTGGTTCGTTTAAAGCGGAGCAAATYATCAGGTCTGAATACGACCTAAATATTGGCCGATCACCATTCTCCCAATATTAAGGAAATCAGGAGAAYCCCTACTTTCTAGGCTTTGGGTTGTCAAAATATTGCAAACAAATGATCGTTACCAAACCCAGCTTTTGCATAAAAACATAAAATTGAAGAATTGGTTAATAGAAACAAGTCTGTGTCGTTAGAGTCAAGTTCTTGTTTTGTTTGACCCAGGACTGAGACGGATGCTGTTTTTTCCTTTGTTTGTTTTTTACCAAAAAATATTTCATGAACAAGGCGGGTTTTGATGAAACTTTCAGGAAACAATAACTCCACAGATGCCTAACCTTTGGATCCAACATGTCCACAACACAACGCACAAACACTCCGAGTGTGACAGTACAGCACGAGAACACTTTTTTTTCACCCGACAGTCGTTACGAGAGAACCAAGCTTAACCCTCCTGCTGCCCTTGGGTCATAACGACCAGATGGGAGCAGGAGGATCAGCGCAACCCATCTCTGATCATCACACAAACCGATTTCTGACACATAGTTTTTTTTAACGGCTGCTCAAAAAGCAGGAAAGAAAAAACAAACTTTGAACATGTTCATCATCATAAACACACACCTGCATTTTATGCATGCATATTATCCATCTGAATAAGGCAAACCGTCTCAGYGGGCACCAACGCTTGCCTCTTTTGATGTTTAATTAAAACCGTATCGAGGAGAGGGGGAGCTTTGTCGTTCGTTGCTCCGTGTTTTTGAAAAATATGCTAATGTCAATAAAAATGCATTAAAGAAACATACTACCAGTCGCTGACGGCTGCACTGTGAAAGGCAGGAAGGATGAACAGACGGGGGGGAAAGTAACTAAACAAATGGGGTTAGAACTGCATTCACCAGAAATAATGAAAGAGAGCAAAGCATCTATGCGCCTGAATTGCCTTTTCCAGTGTTTAATTTATTCGCAGCTCAGCTGCTCTAATAATGCAAATGAGTTTGGGCCCTTCCCGTCGCTGACGACTGGAGATAACTTCAGGATTCAGCGACGCCCAAACGACTGAAGGACGGACAAATCTTTCTCGTTTTATCAGCCTCTGTCGCCACCACAATGAAGGCCCACAATTCTTCCGGACAGAGTTACACAACGTGTGTGCTGGGAGGATTTCTTGCTTGAGGTAATGTGACACCATGCAGCATAAGCAGATTACTCCCGCTTCATCATAAACGCTCAGCTATCAGCGTCCGGACGGCGAAGGAGCCAAACTACTTCCAATTCTGGAAGCGATTAACACGAGATGAGGCCTTTAAATCACCTCTAAAAGATTAGGGAGGCACTTGGACAAATAAACTGTAAATTTCCTCCCCGAAAACGGAGGTTTCGATGGCTTTTTGTGCGAATGCCTTCGAAAACATTTTTCGGCTAATTGGGGTGAAGCGAGCGTTTAACGGGAGGAAATAATGGACACATTCATGCTGGTGACAGCTGAAAACAAGCAAAACTCTGAATCTTTTAGTTGACTTCTTTCCTTTTAAGCAACTGATGATACGTTTGCAGTGTGCCTGTGARTATAACACTGATTGGGCTGCATCGAGAGCGATAATTCTCCTGCCCTCACACAGAACAAGTAGTTCAAAACCTCACTTAAATCTTGAAATTTTAGATATTTCCACCTTTAGTTGCTTCCTTTCTTTCCATAATGGCAATATGAATCTAACATATTTAAAAAAAAAAACATCTGAACCGCAGCCCTAAAAGGGCTTTTATGTTCAAAAATAGTAGGAAACTGAGATCTGCACATTGGATCAGGGATTTCAGACAGAGTTGGTGATGAAGAGAGGGACTATTTGGGAATCGGTGAGGTTAAGAGCTGGTGTGCACCACAGCATGCAGTAAAAGAGTCAGAGGTAAGCAGCGCTTAGGCAGGTGGGAAGAGGAATAGCTTTTTTTTTCTTCTGTGTTAGACAGGAAAGAGAAGACGCAGAGAGCAGGAAGAGGGAGAGACTTCTCCAACCTCACGGGTCACATCTTTGCAAGGAGAGTAAACAGAGAGAGAGGGGGGAAAAGGGACATTAATGACACAAACAGACATGTGGAGACAGTGGGAACAAGGAGAAAAAAGAAAGCAGTACAAGACCCCCTCCTGTCAGGTCCCCACGGAGCGAGGGGAAAGCCTTCACCCCTCAGAATCCACCTGATGAGGTCGCCCACTGGGTGACCCCACCGTCTACCTGCGCCCAGACAGCCAAGGAAGACGGCCACACGGACAAAGACAGACATTCAGACAGACTGATGCACTGAAACAAGAAAGAACAGTCGTTTTTTTTTATACAAGAAGACATAAAGACAGAATAAAAAAAGACGACAGAAACCTCTGGAGTGTTAGACAAGCACGAGTAAAGGAGTCAAAGACAAAGTGCGGATGAATGAAACATGAAGTTGGCGTTTGGTTTGTCGGTTTGAGATGAAGGTATGAAAGCGTGACAGGGGTGAGGAAATAGATGAAAAGTGAAGGCTCTTTTTTTTTTTTTTTTGAAACACCCAACCTCCCCCACCACCCTTTAGAGAGCACCAGCCAACCTATCAAACAGCATTCGGGAAAGTTTAGACGCGCAGCGAGTCGACCTGGGAGACTTCAGACAGGAAAACAACGAGACAAGAAGGTCTGGGATCAGCCTCCGGGATCCACTCACCACAAGGACCCGGGTGCTTGACGGGGATGAGACTTTTGCTCAAACACTCTTCCTTGCGTCGCCAACAGTCGTTGTTATAGCTGCGGCCGTCCTTTCCACAGATGGGCTTGTAGCTGCCGTCACAATCGATGGGATCACAGGAGCAGCGGGAGCCCAGCTCCTCCACCAGACACACAGAATTAAACAGGCACTCTTCTTTACAGAACTCTGCGAGGAGAACAAAAGAGATAAAGAAATTAAATACCTCAGAAATGGTAAATGGTGCTATTCATCAATAACCTAGCCTTAAYCCCTTCTCATTTTCAGACTGATCAAACCATTCAGTGACCACTTTAGCCCCGGAAGCGTCCGCATTCACTCATTTGTTCAGGGTTTTTTTATTTAATTTGACACACATCTGTGCAGACGCCGATAAGGCCGTTTGGAGTGGCTTCCAACAGAAAGTTTGGTGCCAGCGTGACAGACTAATCGCTACAGAGGAGAGGACAGGAGACGTACCCAACAGGCGTAAAAAAACAATATTCAAAGCAATGAAAGAGTTGAAATGACTTCTGTGAGCGTTGTGCCTCTGCCGGCCAAACCTCGGGGAAATAAATCAGTTTTTATCCAAACAGTAATAACATGTCAGGGAGGACTAAAGTCRTTGGCTTTGTGTGTAAAAGCTTCTCTTTCAGCAGCAGAGGTTAAAACCTTTCATGTAACCACATTAATGAGAGAAACACACTGACACCATGTAACAAGATTTGAAAATCCGGTTCTATTGGACTTTATCAAGTAAACTGAAATTGTTTCTGTCTGTGGCAAATTATCCCACAATGAATGGATTTTACTGGAACTTTCAGCAAATAAATACAAATGCAAATAAATATCTGCRACTGACTAAATTTTGGAGGGAAACCAGTTAAAGATGGCTGCCACAGCTAACCGACATTAGCTTAAGCCTGTTGCGGTAAGCAATAAATCAATAAATCGCACAACAAATTAAAATGAGGTCAACAATTTTAATTTACTGCTTTTTTAAAATTCATGTCTCCCTTTTTTCTACTCCTTAGCGTATGGAGGAGTGAACTCTAGCATCAGGCATTTGCCAGGTGCTCGGTCGCTAACCTCTGTAGCATGAGAGCAACGGGAACAGGCATTTAGCTCGAGGAGTGTTTTTGGTTTTCAGACGCCTTCTTTCAGCTGGCGTTACATCAAGACGCCCTCAGGACACCGTGYCAAAACACGGGTTTGCACAGAGTTGTATTATAATATGTTTTTGTAAATTTTGTGTTTTTTTTATACGTAAATTTCGTAAACTTCAGAAGCAGTGTGGAGCCAGAGGAAGACACAAAGAATACAGTGGTGCCTTGTGTTAAAAGTTTAACTCATTCTGAGATGGAGCTCTTAACTCAAATCACTTGTATGTCAAATCAGTGTACATAGAAATRAACTGAAATGCCCTTAATCTGTTCCGGACCCCCCAAAAAAAACTGCTATTTTTTGTTAAATATTTTTATATCAGTAAAATCATTATGAATAACAAAAATTGAATAAATACAAAACAGAATGTATTTTAGTATTTTTGTATTTTAATGTATTTTTCGCAATGAAGTACAGTAGTTTTATTAAGTATGTACACTGTAAAAGGTACAGCTTCAATATGGTGCRGACTGTGGAAGTGCTGCGCTCGTACTGCTTTGCTAAGTCGACTACATGCACACCTTTCTCGTGTTTTTTAATAATTTATTTCTTCAGCTCAATGCACAACATCCGCTTCTTTTTCTCAGCGTCATCCTTTGCTCTCACCTGTTTTGGTCCCATAGTTGGCAAAAGCTGGTTCGTGAAGTTTTGGAACACACATGCTTTAACCGCGAGCTAACTGCTTAAAGCTAACGAGTGAGACCTTGAACACCTGTTGCTGTGTTCACTMCTGCRTTYRGCGCCATCTAGCAGTGGGGCGTATGAAGTTCGCTCGTAACCCAAATTTTAGCTCTCAACTCAAAGCAAAAATATATCTGAGAGACTGCTTGTATCTCAAAAAACTTGTTAGTTAGGACACTCTTAAGTCAAGGTATCACTGTATACAGGAAGCAATTTTAAAGCTTCAGTAGCTGCTGTTGGGCGTTTCTTTCTGAATGTCTGGTCCAGGTCAGTTTGTTACCTTTTTATTTTATGTATGTAAATTTCCTAAACTTTCGTAAGCTTTGTAAGCAGAGGGGAGATCGCTATATTAGTCTAGAATGGTCTCCAAACAATATTTTTATTAATAATATTATTATCGTGATTTCCAAAAATAATTTCTGTCTAATTTAATTTATTATTGTCACATCTTACAATATTGCATAAAATTTTATTTTTATTGTTTAACCAAAACAGCAACAATTTTGCACTTAACATAACGATCTCAGTCTAAAACTATGCATGATTTGTATTTCTTCAAAGAGTTTTAGGTCTTTAATTTGGAAAAGTGTTGGACTTTTTTAGTTTTAATAAATAAATGTAAAAAAAAAAACTAAGATTGGAAAATTTAGAAGGAACAGGGTCAAACTTCTTTAAACCATAATAATAAAGTTTCTCAAAAAACTTGAGCATTAATCGCAAATTAAACTTTAAAGTTAATTTAAATTCAGACCATTATATYCAGAACACTTTGAGTTACTTAGCAGAGATCTACAGTGTGAATTAAGAAAAACGAAAGAAATGTTGGTAATGTGACACGGCACATTTGCCACTGAAGTGAGAAAATCCAATTTGAAGGTGGCTTCTTTTCTGGAGGCACTCGCCAGACTTCAAATTTATTTCCTTCCTGATCAGTGGATTAAATTTGTACAGCAATTCAATTCCTGCCCCTCTTTTCTTTAAAAGCTTGTCATGCCACATTTAATTACATCGCTGCTCTGTCTGAGTGAGGGGCCTATGAGGATGTGCAACGTGCCGGTTACAAGTCGAAATGGCCATTTTCATTAGTTACCAATTTGTAATTTGCTTTGGGATATGATTTCATGGATCTCTGTTTGAAATTAAATTACTCTTTTTATTTGAAAAAGCCGCAGCACAAAAGGGTAAAGAAATAGTTCATCCACTCGCTCACACGCGTGAACCCACTGCCGTGCACACAAACACAAACTCCCAAATCTCCTTTTGGCTGGGATTTATGCGCTTTAAAGCCTTCACACTCGTCCATCAGCCTGTCAAGCGGAGCAGGAAGCAGAACCAGAGTGTGTCAAAAAAAAAGTGCATATCAGCCCTCACTTCTGCCAGTACCAAAGGACACCGTGCACGGATCTGTTCTCGTGTAAGGGGGTCTTTGTGTATGGCRTGCGTCTCTGCACGTTGCCGCTATAAACCTGCACAGCTGCTCCCTCGCGGGGCCATTCCGACAACACGATGGGAAAATTGGATTTCCTCCGATGGCTATCAGGACGTACAGTAAAAGCTGACAGCTCTTTGTTGACTAAGACTTAAACCCCGTGTTCTAATAGCAAAGATAACCGTCCTGGAGACTCTTATCGGGCTGGACGAGGCTGAGGTGAGCTGGGATACGGCGCACCCTCTGCGACCTGAGAGTCATTTATCGCTGCATCGCGGAGGATTCGGTAAATAGGTTCTGATTTTAAACACGGTTCACCTGTTCTGTTTAAAGCTCCTGCCTCTTTTACGTCAACCTGATGCTTCACGGCTAAACTGGCTTTGTGCTCAACGAAACGGCCACTCTCAGAACATTAATCTTTACATAAACTTTCTAACCACTCGTTGTATTTTTGGATGCCAGAATGCTTTGAAAGAAAGTAGAAACTTGTGCTTTCTCTCCTGACGACTGACAGACTCATCTGTCTTTTTGTGTGAATGCTGATTCAGCATTCGCACTATTGTTCCCAATTTTCTGTATGTTTTCTGGCATCCAAATATTTCTGCATATTTTGTGCTATTTTAGTCAGTTTTACATCATAATTGACAAAGGCTGGGCGATATGTCTGAATAATGTATCATGGTACAAGTGTTTCATATCAGTCAATATCGATAATTATTGATTTGTTTTTTTTTTGTTTTACTTATTTGAAATAGGAAAAAAGGCTGATAAATACTGCCAAACTGGTGATGTGACCTCTCACAATTTCCTCTTTTCACTCCACATCCTTCTTTTTTTTATTATTATTATTTTTTTAACTTTTAAGCAGTTCTGAGGCACGGTGGTGAAACATGAAGCTGCTGCTGCACGTTACCCAACAGGTTGTTGCCAGCTTACCAAAGTGTGACTTAGGTGAACCTTGCTTAGCTTAGCCGTGAGAGGTCAAGGGGCTAAAGGAGGGCCACTCAACTGATGGCCCGGGGGTCACATCTGGTCTGCGAGGGCCAAAGTTTGGCCCGTCAATTGGCTCAGTCGTCTATCAAGCCCAAACCCCAAGTTTTCCACTTTAATTACTATGAGCTCTTTTAGTTAGACATAGACACGTGTGGTATCTACAGAAATGTCAGAATCTGGGCTAGAAGCTGGTAAAAACATTTCTATGAACATCCAAGACAGTTAAAAAAATTTTCAAAGGTAACAGATCTTTGTAATACTTGGTTTATTTACATAATGACTTTGATGGATGTTGGGACCCTATCTACTGTAATTGATTTATTGCCCAGCCCTATACTTAGCTATACCTTTTTTCAACACTAAGATGTTTTCAGCTCCATAAACTACAGTAATCTGCTTCAGCCTACATGCTGTATTTTTGTCTTTAACGAACATTTCCTAGTCTGAAACTGTTTTTGAATCACTTCATTTGCTGGTTTTTAGATCTCCACAAACAAAACCAACAAAAAAAAATCAGTCCCGAGTCTGAATCTGTACCTTTTCTTCTGCACGGTCCATCGTGGATCTTTTTCAGCTTGACGTCTTTCTGAATGCCCGTCGCCGACATGACACACTCGCTCGTGTAGGTCTGACCGTCGCTGGCGCACAGAGGCCCGTTTCCAGGCGGGCAGGAGTTGGGTGGACCAAACACAAGGGGCTGCCGGGTGACCGCCTCCACTCGACACACCACGTTCAGGTCGTTTTCTTTGTCCCGGCAGGGGTCTGTGGACAAGGTGACATCCATGAACAACGTGCCAGCAAAAACTTACAACAACTCTTACCCCTTTAATCAAATAACTCTTATCAAATAGTTGACATACATATACAAACATTAATAATATGATAGAGTTTTTCTTGATTTATTAATATAAAATGTGTAAATATTTAGTTCTTTACATTTGATAACATTCTGTAAGATGGACCTTTGGTGAATGACCAAAGTTGAACCACAATATCTATTCCACTAAAGTTAAAAGCAATAATGGTTTTCCTGTGCATCAAAATGGCCTCCACAGCTAAGCAGTCTTCGTAAATACAAAAAGTGAATATAACTCATTCAGTTTTACAGAAATTAAGCTATAACTCTCACATAAGATAATGTCRTTTACAAGGAATTGTTATAACTCCACCCTTTCCCATCATAAAAGGATTTTATTTTGAAACTCGGTCATGAAAGGCATTTAATCCTGTTTTAAGAGTTAGGCCTAAATTATCATCTATGTTTGCGTTGGAACTTGAGAAGAAGTGAGGCTTTACGAATCTTATCTTTGACCCGGGAGCTGAGAGCAGGACGGAGCGGGACCTTGGATGTGAAGGGCAGACAAGAAAACGGATGACGAGACCGTCGGTTTGATTTGCTCCCTCACACCGCCCTCCATCCAGAGGAGAGCTGGGATGGCGCGCTTTGCCCTATCGGTTCCTGATCATAATGGAATTGGTTTGCGGATGTGTGGGAAGGGGTGTGTGTGTGTGTGTGGGGCAGGGTGGGGTTACTACTGAAAACAGCAGCTTGGTTTTTTTTTCCAGCGTGCCATGCTTTCAGAATGTGGGAAGACAAAAGGATTTATGTAGCACTGTAACATATTAAATCACGGCCAAGATGTGGCGAGTCATTCAAAACACACAGAGGGCGAAACACCCCATCATCAGGGGGAAAAGGAGGAGGAGGAACGGGAAGGAGAATGAAAAAATAGAAAATATGAGGAAATGGTTTCCAAAGACCTCTGGCAGGGACAGAAGGAATGACAATGGCGGGGTATGAAAAGGGATGGAGCGGTTTGGAAGGCAGGGTGACCACTGTCCAAAACTGATTTCTACCAGCACAATGCAAAGGCTTGCAGAGACTCTACTGAGTAAACAAGGATTTAATCGTGATGCACGCAGTGTCTCTGCGTGAAGCASTGCCTCACCCGCCAGCCAGACCATTATCTGGGAGAAAGACCATTACCTCCCATTAACTGAGAAGAACAGCTTCCAGGAGCCATGCTTCTCTCTAGCTGAGCAAGTGGGGTAATTACAAAAAGAATGGCTTGTTTGGTGCAAAACTAGCCGTGTGGATAAATCAAATACATTTGGCCAAAGTTTTAGATCCGCAGAAAGATTTAGAGAAGCATCGAGGCCATCTGCTCCCCCGAGCCTCGGCCCTCCCAGGGGAGAACAGGGCAAACACGGGCGACTTCGGCCAACTCGTGCCGGATTTACACGACCAGCCTTCTGCCTGCGGATCTACACATCCATCTCTTTCAATCCCCACCACTCAGCGTTCCCTCCTGAAGGCTTTCGCTGCTCAGAGATGGACTTACTGCCTGTTGTGCTTTCACTCCATCTGGCTTGCCAGAAAAGTAAAAAGTTGAGCGCGCTGAGCGTAAACAACCATTGCCAGATGATAACAAGGGATGAGCTCAAAAAAAAAAAAAGAAAAAAAAAGAAAGAAACCCAGACGGAAACGACAGCTCTGAAGACCTACTTAGAGAAAACAACAATTCGCACCACAGGAATGCCTGCATGAAGCAAAGCAATCTAAAAAGAAAAATGAGAATTAGCTGAGGTGTGCCATAAGTAACTGGGGTACGTGAAAGAAAAACAACAACAACAACAACAAAGGCAGCAATAGAAAACAACAAAAACAGGAAAATAAGGAAAGAAAGTAGTAAAAGAAATAGAGGAGAAAGTTTGTTTTGAGTAAATAAGTAAATCAAACGTCCTGAATTCTGTCTTCAATGTGAGAACATGCTCCCCCCGCTCTGATTTCACTCATAAACACAAGTCTGGCATTCTTTGAAAGAAAGTGTCAGGGTTGAGTGGTATTGATCAATTAAAAATGTCATCAATAAAAAAAAATGCCACCATATTATATTACCGGGGTATACCAGATGTCGTCATAACTTTTTATTACGTCACCATGTTTTATTACTGGGGTAAACCAAAATACCATCATAATTTTAAATACATCACCATATGTTATTACTGGGATATACCAAAATGTCATATTTTTTAAATACATCCCTAATATTATATTACAAGGGGAATACCAGAACACTCTCATAATTTTTAAATACACCACCATATTTTTTTACCGGGGTATACCAAAACACTGTCATGATTTTTTAAATACATCCCTGTATTTTATTACTGGGGTATACCAAAATATGTCATGATTTTTAAGTACATCACTGTATTTTATTACCGGGGTACACCAAAATATGCCATAAATTTCAAACACGCCACCATATTTTACTACTGGGGTATACCAAAATACTGTAATGATTTTTAAATACATCACTGTATTTTATTACCAGAGTATACCAAAATATGTCAATTTTTAAATACACCACCATATTTTATTACTGGATATACCAAAATATGTCATAATTTTCAAATACGCCACCATATTTTATTACCAGGGTATACCAAAATGTCATAAATTTCAAATACGTTGCTGTATTTTATTACTGGGGTATACCAAAATGAAGTCATACCGACCAAGCCTAGAATGCTTATCGCCTGCTGCTGATTATGTCTCGGAGAGAAAACATGAGGCTCATTTCTTCCCAATTCTTCACTTTTGATTATTTTTGCCCAATTCAATCTCTAAAAAAGATGAAGCAAATCACACGTTTCTATAATAACCMCACAGACTAAACTCACCGCAGTGGCCCTGATATTGCACACGTATGTTCTTCTGGCTTTTGCAGGCGTGCTGGTGGAGCGCACACTCGTTGCGGTAGTCCCTTCCGTCGCTGCCGCACACCGTCTTCTCGGCCTTGCCGTCGCAGCCGAGGGGGCACATGCATTTGGCCGACAAGCCGTCTGACGACTGGACGCAAGTGCTGCCGTAGCTGCAGGTCACCTCTGAGCAGGGGTCCTTCAGGGCTGCAAGAAACAAAAGATGCGAAAAGAAAGTTTATTTAAAGCAGACGAGCAGGAGGAACTTTTGTCAGCAGTGGCAGAAAAAAAAAAGCTGCAGAATTCTCTCTGTGCACAGAATAGTGTCGCGGATGACAKGTTATCTTTGGGGCTGCTGGTACACTTTTAGAAGCCTGGTGCAGTTATGAGAACTACTTAACCCCCCCCCCCCCCCACGTAAGGTAAAGACGCACCGCCCGGCTGTCGGGCTCACGTTGCAGAGCCGTGTTATTTGGATTAGAAGCTTTGCTTTTACAACCTGTTCGCCACGCTTCAGCATGCTTTGATTGCTAAAAAGCGACCCTCTGAATATTTACCTTTTCACAAATTAGACCACAAGAAAAACAGAACAAAAAGGAGCAGACAGGTAGACCCCCACCCTCTCACCCCGAGGACTTTGTTTCCACCCTAATTAAGCAGCATGCCACTTGTTGCTAAGTGGTTTATTCTAATGATGGGAGAAGGTGCGACTTTTAATTTCATCTGCATTCTCAACCAGTAGCCCCCCCACCTCCACTTTTTTTTTAATGGGCTCGACAAAAAAGACAGGCAGCTGTGAGATTACAATCGCTGTCATTTCACAGCGTGACACATATTTATGACTGTCACGGCCAAACATGCTCTCCCATGAGACAGAAGGCGAGCACTGGCGGCTCCTCTCATTTCCTAAAGCCTCGACTTTCTTTCATGATAAATATTTACCCACATCTGATATTATCCCCCCCATTTTTTTTGTTACAAGCGCCATCGACGGATTTCATTTAAAGCAGGAGAGTGCACACGGAGGTGCATTTTTCTTTATATTCTTTCTTTATTTTTCACATGTCCTTACTCCAAAGACGGAAGAAAAATGTCTTTCTGGAAAATTCAATACTTGCCTGCAGGATGGAAAGGCACTGTGGTTTAAAAAAAAAGGCAGCAATGTGTGCAGAGATATGTATATTATGAATGTGTGTGGAGACAGGAGTGCTATAAGGAGAACTATTGATCAAAGGATTCCCCTACCTTGCTTTCCTCATCTTCATGACACATTTTCCCTCCTTTTTTTCCCCACTCTCCTGTTCTCCTGTCAAGTTCTTTTGAGGTCTGGTGCCTCAGACTCACTAATGAACACTTCTTTTTTTTCCATTTCGTATTTGTGCTGTACCGCTGGAAGAACTTTGAGACTGCCTCTAGACCTAATTTCATAAGTATCTTCAAAATAAAGTGCTAAATTACAGCTCTAACCAAAGGAGACTGGTGGAAAATGACTCGCTGAAATCAAAAATGATTACTGAAAATCAAAAGTTATTGTGAGCAGCTGATGACAGCCTGATGGCTTGCCTGTGTGAAGCAGATAGCCATTGTGATGCTTCGTGTCTGATCGTGTGAACAATGAGGCGCTGATGACCTCTGGGATACGGTGCTGCCGCAACAACCTTGTTTTATCTGCCGGGGCTATTTTAAATCACGGCAGCAGCACATACAGAAAAAGCTTTCTTTACTTGTGCAAAATAATTCATGCCGTGCTCCTCGGTTTGAGAAATAGCCTTCAGAGCGTAACGTTTTAATATACCTGCTGTTGGGACTGGAAGGCGTGTTTAAACAGAGCTTGTCGGGGAGCTTTAGGTTCCTGTAAAATGCTGCTTGTTTTGGTGGGAGTGACAGTAACAGCTGCTGGCGAACAGGAAGAAGAGCCCACAAGCTTCATCTGCAGTAAAGAGGGGCTTCTGTTTARTTTCTGGTAGAACGGCATGATGGGTGCGTGGGCTTCCTCTGTGGTCCCAACTTCCTTTCCCGTGAGCAGAGCCGGTGGAAGTAAAGGCCTTAGCATGCTCCGGCCAAACTGCTAAAACCGTCTCCCGTTGTCGCAGCTGCGTGACGAAAATCAGGTCGTTTTGTTCTCAGCTTTGAGTCTTCCCCACCAAAGTGTTGAGTTTGTGGGTGTGTTTGTTTATTCTGAAAGCCCTCGGACTTTGCTTCAAGTACTCACTTCCAGATCTGACTGTTGCACTCGGAAGCAGACATTTATAAAGATAGTCAAACGGAAGGAGATAAAATGGACGTTACGGACGGAGGAATCTGTGCACAAAGGTGTGGCGCTTTAACCGGGACAGATTTGTGGRCAAATAACAGAGTATCGGAGGAGTTATTTATCTTTTCCAAGGAGCTCGGCGTGTCTCAAGGACCACGAAAAGCACACGTGAAAAAAAAACAAAACAAAACAAAAAAACTATGATGTGACCACGACCATTCGGTTTCATATGTAGAGGCCTTAAAGGGATCCCTGATTAGTTGTAACATTGGACTTTATTTGATAAACATATATTTTAACTGTAAACTAAAGACTGTAAAAATACTGTAGGCTGTTTAGTTTTTTTAATTTTTAAACTAAAAGTTTAAAAGTATATTACACGGCCATTTTATTTACATGCAAAGCATTCTGGGTAAATGATGACGTGGATATGTCATCGGTGCGAGGCTGCTAGCGAGCTATATCCACCCTGAAGGTTAATCTTGGACAATATCTGACGATCGGCTCTTTTAAATGAAACCAGAGAGCGTTGACAGAGAGGAGAAGGTAGAAATGACTCAGCCTGTAACTGAAAATATGGATGGAGGACAACAGAGCTTTTTCATGGAAGAAGAACATCAGCTTAGCCTGTTAGCTTTAGCGTTAGCCCCGATGCTATCACCATATATATGTATTAACTCAGCGCTACACATTCTCCTCTCGTCACTGAGGTCCTCCATCCACATGACAGAGAGGAAAACACAAAAATGACTCAGCTTGAAACTAGAAAAAATGGATAAAGGACCTCAGTTTAGTGTGTTTGTTGCACTAGCGCCGAACTAATACATATAAGGCAATATAGCGTCAGCGCTAGCGCAAAGGCTAACAGGCTAAGCTGAGGTTCTTCTTCCATGAAGCAGCTCTGTTGTCCTCCATCCATATTTTCAGTTVCAGGCTGAGTCATTTCTACCTTCTCCTCTCTGTCAACGCTCTCTGGTTTCATTTAAAAGAGCCGATCATCAGATATTGTCCAAGATTAACCTTCAGGGTGGATATAGCTCGTTATCAGCCTCGCACTGAGGACCTACCCACGTCATCATTTACCCAGAATTCTTTGTGTGTAAATAAAATGGCTCCATCCTTTTTAAAATATATTTTTTAAAATTACAAAAACTATAAAGCCCACAGTATTTTACAGTCTTTATTTTACAGTTAAATGTTTATCAAATAAAGTCTAATGTTACAACTAATCGTGGATCCCTTTAAGAAGTAAGAGGTGCCAGGYTGAGGTAGAATAGAAAAAATAAAAACAGAGGTGTTGGTGAGGCTCTTGATTTAAATGCTAACAGGGGCCAATTTGGATATGAAGCGGAGCCTCGATGGGGCTTTAGTGCAGATAAGCCGCCCTTCTCAGACCCAGACAAGCAGACAAATTGCCTGGGCGAATGTGTTAGGTGTAACAAGCACAAATGAGAGAGAAAGGGGGGTGGGGGGTAAAAAAATAAAATAAAATAAAACATGCTCACTGCAGCAAACCTCTGGGAGTATATTTTCTCATTATCATTATGTGAAAGGTGAAAAAAAAGAGAAAGCAGCGGGGAGAGCTAAATAAAAGTCAGCAGAGCTGTCTACACAAAATTAGAATGCCAATTAGATCAGTCTCCTTTGCCAAAGTGAAGCGCAGCAAGGTTTAGACTGAGAAGATAATGAGAAAAAGATAAGAATACTGATAGATTGACAGATATAGGCACGGAGTGACACTGTAGCAACTAAATCCTCAAATATGCTCAAATGCAAGGTGAGGATTTCTGCTGTCTGATTGGGGGAAGAAGAAGAAACTTCAAGTACAACCTTCAATCTGATGTGTATGTGTGTATGTACACTCACCGGCCACTTTATTAGGTACACCAGGCTAGTAAAGGGTTGGACCCCCTTTTGCCTTCAGAACTGCCTCAATTCTTCGTGGCATAGATTCAACAAGGTGCTGGAAGCATTCCTCAGATTTTGGTCCATATTGACATGATGGCATCACACAGTTGCCGCAGATTTGTCGGCTGCACATCCATGATGCGAATCTCCCGTTCCACCAC
>NW_013952470.1:269828-274423 GCF_001266775.1 Austrofundulus limnaeus
GAGACATATAGACTATAGATCAGACTGATTAGTTGCTGGTTTTAGACAGAAGATCCAGTTGGACAAAAATATAAATACAGATATCTCTGCAGTGCAGTGCAGTCATGTTACTGTGCCCCCATTTTGTCAAGCCTCCTTTTAGTCTGAGCACATCTTTTTTAGATGTTACATTTCTTTTAGGCTTGGCATTTCTTGAAGGGATACACATCATTCACAGCCTTTCATGATGGAGTTTCAGCTGCTTTGGTCAAGATGTGAAGCGCAGAGTGTGTGTTGTGAATGACTCGCAGCTACTGCCGCAATCAAATTTTAGCTTAATATCTGCAACAAGTTTTAAAGTAGACATATCAGTTTCTAAATCCTTTTTTCACGTTTAAATCCTTCAGCTGGGGTCTATATAAAGTCGAACCGCAATGCTTTGGTTTGAAGTCCTTCTTATTCTAATTCCACAAGCCCCTCTTTTCACCCCTTTTTGCAGTGTGTCTCGGATCAACTTGTTTTGAGGCTGCATCTTTAAGTCCAAACAAAACGCTTCATGCCCCGCCCCCCTCCAGCTTCCAGACCGTTCCATTCCAGTTCGATAGAGGGGTTTATGACTATATAGTGACGCAGAAATTTTCATTTACAAATGAATTAAAAGATGTCAACAACAGAAGACTTGTCCATCAAGCCTTACATTTTGGAGCCAGAGTCTGACCCAGAGGAGAATGAAGACCACCAAACTGTAGTTGGTAAATCCAGACCTTATTTAGTAGTTCTGTTGTAAATACAGTTAGGGTTAGAAAACGTCATAAAAAATGGAGATAGCTGAACAGGTTGAAAAATATGACCCAAAACCCATAAAGATATCTTCATATTTTCTCTTGGAAACTCCAAGTGCACAACAAGATGTATTTAATGGGTAAAAAAAAGTGGATTTTGCATGACATGTCTCCTTTAGGTTATAGACATTTTTTAATTTGTGTTTCAGTTGGCTGTGGCWGCCATCTTGAAGTGTTTTATCCTATTATAAGTTCAGGAAATTGTGATTACCAGCACTTCCTGCTTATTTTCAGGTGAACTAAAAAAAAAAACCCAGACAGGCATGATTTTGAGAGAGTAAATTGACCATCAGGCACTCAGCACTTGGCTTTGAAAAGCACATATCAGCAAAAAAAAAAAACTATTAAGTCTTTCATTTTCTAAGATTCAGCTTCTTTTAAAAACACCTGGGGCTATTTTTTAAAAAGCAATTTGTGTTAATTTCTGTCATTTATTTRTGTTTATTGGTGCTTTTCACTGAACAAATGCTCCAGTTCTTTTAATCACAAGCCTGCAGTATTTAAACRGACAGACTTCTAGAGAATATCAACACTGAGCAGGTTCTCTGTGCTGAAATGAAAAAGCTGCTATTGTCTCGTTTTCAGGGATACGTTGAGCCTGAACTACCTGTGCGCCTAATTACAAATTCACACGCTGTGAATCACAAATGCTCTCATGAACCCGACCCTAAGGTAAACTGGTGTTTTAAACGAGGACAGGAATCAGGCGGTGACGTACTGCAGTCGTGGAAGTCGGCTCGTTTTTCATGGCATCTGTTCGGATCCTTTACAGCTACAAGTGAAGTCGATCGCAAAGTGGGCACGAAGAGATGAAAACACTTAGCTAAATTAGCTTTTTTCYAATGCTTTCTTCACTCCAGTTCATAAATAATCAAAGACAAATACAACTTACAAAACTGCAGGAGAAAGCAAATCGATTTGAGTTGCTGTGAAAGTGGAGTTGACAGTTTTATAGATCCGTCTGAGGCTATAGATCAGAGCGCTGCACGCTGCTCCTGCACCTCAACGGGTGAAAACAACTCTTCGATTTTGATTGGCGCTCAAAGTTTCGAGGTGCAAGTTCATAAAACAGCTTTAAATAAGACAACGGTAGTTTCACTGTAGCGATAATAACGCCTCACTGGTAAACAATTATATTATGTTACCAATCGGTCTTTGTATTGAAAAACAGATTTATCTATACAAAAAATAATATTTCACTTGATCATGAGTCTAAGAATTGAGCTTGCATTGATGCATGAAACAAGACTTTCTTTGAACATATTTAATAGATGTGTATTAGGGTTGCACATTATCAGTTGGAATAAATCCAAATGTTCTGTAAATATAAAGCAAACACATTTAGAGATACTGTATCAAGATCCAGATCTGATCAACAAATGTACATTTTCCACATGCAGTTTGTGTTAATGATTCTCAGAAATCGATACATGTTCTATAGCTTGTGCAGCCCTAGTGTGTTTAAATGATATATTCAATGTTTGCAATATAATCTATTCAATAACRATAGGGGGGTCTTGATACAACGTTTTCACTTCTGATACCATACAGATATTGTTGCTTTGAGGATTGATCGATACGGATATATACATACCTGGTAGCGTATCAGAACAACATATTTTATTACTTTTTTGGTAGTGTGGACTCCTAAAGACTTGATCAAGTCAAACATTGAACAATAGTCAACAACAGTAGGTTTGAGAAAGCCTGGTCCCGTTCACTATTAACCAATGTGTTCCATATATTTTTAACTTAAATATAAGAATATTGTACAGATAAATACAATAATAAAATAGAAGACTCTGGAATGGTGGATCCAAGCACYGCTGGATAGAAATCCTGAGTGGACCACTGCTTGTATCAGTGATGATAGATGCAGGCCAATATAATCCAATACTTATTTTTTGACTAATATCGAACCGATATCCACTATTGATAATGGATCGGGATACTTCTAAATAAAGATATTAATAAAYATTTCCTAAGGATAGTTTTACTACAAAGTGGCACCAGTGATTATTACATAATATGTAAAAGTTTAAAATTTGCAGAACTGTTGGTAGAACATTTGAAATGACTACGAATCCTGCAGCTAATCAGTAATCAGACAGTTACTAGTAGTTAAGTTTTTTGTGAACTCTTCTAAAGTGAAAACATTTTTTTATGAATTTGTTGATGTAGACAAACCCTTGAAGGGCCACACGTTTCTTTTCACCTGTGGAAATCAGGTCGAAATCATAGCCGATTCAAAYATTCTCTATTAATACATGTCGAACAACAAACATTACTTGAATGTTCCATACATTTACACTAGAGGTACAACAATACATGAATCTGTATCGAACCGTTCAATACACTGCTTTAGTTTCAGTACACACTATGTATGGAACAATACAGGTTTTTAATATTGATTTTATCAGCTTGTCTTCTGAAGATCCTGTGTTGAAGGATCAGTGGATCTGTGTTCGACTACTCCACCTAGGCTGCATTGTCGAACGCCGATCCACTTAGAAACTTACTGTTACAGCAACATTCAACTTAAAAACTGTACTTGTGAGGTTAAACAAATGTTCATAATTAATTTAAATAAATTACAATTTAAGAAGGGCATGGACATTTCTCTTTTTTGTACTGAAAAAATAAACTTTGAGACTTGAACTGAACTGAATCGTGTATTTTCTGTAACGTTGCACGCTTTGCACACAGTGTATCAACACTGTGTATCATTGCACATTGTAGAATAGGACGTGATTAGCATTTAAGAGAAAAACATTATTGTATGTGTTAATTTAAAGCTTATTAAGTATGAATCATCCTTAATAAAGGATGTTTTTAAGGTTAACTAACMCTTTATTAAGGCTAAATAAGGTGTAGGTATTAAGGTGTATTATTTATTTGGTAAATGGTCTGAACTTTTACTTATTTATCTGAGCTATTATTATCTTAAAGGAACTGAAACGTTTGTGAAACCTTGGGTTCGTACGAGCCTGAAGGAGCGATCAACTTTAATCCAGGGAATAAGATTGTGGAACAGCATAGAAGATGAGGTTAAAAATGCCAGAACCTTGTATATATTGAAGAGAATGTTAAAAAATAGTATTCTGAAGAAATATGGAGAATTATAAGTGAATTCATGCTAACTGTTGTTTGAGTTGGTGTCTTAATTTTTGTTTTGTTTTAATTCATTTTTAAGTGTTTTAAGTTGTTTTGAATTTTTATTGTATTTTACTTTTCTTTTGAACATATTTTGGGTAAAAAAGGGGGCAGATATTATACAATTTATTCTTCTTCTGCATCCTTTCATCAGTGCGCATTGCCAATGCAATGCACACTATTGTGATTCATTTCCCAYCCAAGTCATCTCCACTTTGGCATGCTTCTCCTCCTGCACACTTTGTCCTAGAGTTGCCATTGTAATTTATATCTGCAAAGCTCCTGTGCCAAATAATGGCTATGCCTTTTGGTACCTGTACAACTTATAGTTTTTGAAATATTAATGTTTAATAATTTATAATGGGAGTTAATGGAGCCTTGTATTGGTCCAATACTGGCCCCTGCTGTACCTACTCAGTACTGCACCATAGTTTAATAATATTTAAACTCAGTAGTTCAGTGTTTACAATACTAATATGTTAGTATTTTGATGTTTTACTATAATATTGTCCTAATGTTGCTTTATTGTTATAATATATTGCAGTTTAGTGTCAACAATTGCATTGGTGATGTGGCCTCTTTCGGCACACATACAGACAAACCCCAGGCAATCCACAGGTC
>NW_013952470.1:274672-286525 GCF_001266775.1 Austrofundulus limnaeus
TGCTGCAGGTAAAGACATGCTACATGGCAATGCACACTTGTTTTTACATCGTAAAAACCCATGTCTAGTTTCATTTGATTTCATTTTGATTGTGTTTTTTTCAACTTTGTTAATTTTGTATTACAAATGAAACGAATAAACTACTACTACTACTAACTTATTTAGCACTTTATCAAGTCCCTACAGACTCCAAAGCGCTTTACACTACTGTCATTCATACACACTTTAATTATTTATTATTATAAAGTGTTGCCAAAATGCTTGTTGGGACATAACTTCTGAAGCATCTTTTAGATTTTTCTGTTGGCATCAGATTCACGAGAACAGAGAACTTTCAGCTTCCAGTTCAGAAAAGTGACGGGGTTTGAGGGGAACAGGCGCACTCCCCCGTCAGCCGACAGCCAGACAGGCGGGGAGCTCCGCTGCTCTCTGACGCAGCGTTCAGAGCAGCAGTTTATTAATGCTTCATTAGGGACAGGGAGCTGTCAGCCCCGTGCCGGCTTTACTGGATGCCCTGCCGCCACAGAGCCAGCAGCAACCAGGATGTGTGTGTTTCTGCATGGATTCATGAACGCCGGTGCACGTTTACAGGCAGCCGTGGAGTTCAGATGTGTGTGTGTGCGCTCCCTGTTGTGTTGATAGTGATAAAGGAGAATGCAGGGGGTTGAAGAAGCTAATCAAAAGCAATGATGCGATGTGGGGGGACTTGGCAGTGTGTGTTCTAATCAAGAACCCCCCCTTCAGTTCCACAACAGCAGGAGAAGCAGCAGAGAAAAATGGCAAGAATTAAAAAAAAAAGAAAAACAAAACTGTGGCAGTGGGGCAAAAACAGAAATGTAGACTTGGAGCTGTAGAAAGAAAACGAAGTTAAAAGAAAAGAAACTTGGAAAAATAAATCCAGACTTTTGATTTAAAGGCTCAACATTCTTGTAAACAGGCTTTCTGCCTGAAAATAAAATGTTTTTTCCTTTCAATATTTCTGCTGATCCAAACACCACTTTTTAATGAACAGATAAAACAAATCTAAATATATTCATACGGGTGAGAATATGTAAACACAACAAAACTTCAGATCCACTCTTAGAGTCAGCTTTGGTGACTTGATTTGATTGATTTAATTTATTTAACAGGAAAAGATTATTAAAAATCAAGCCTGATAATTGCTGTTTTACAGCAGGTTCCTGTTCTGCAGCACATAAAACACTCAGAAATACAGCATCACAATCACATCATTATACAGTACACCATAGACACAAAGACAAACAAGCATACCAAATTTCAGGAAGGCAGCATTTGCAAAATAAGACGTCTAAATATGAGCACAACAGAAAGTGTTTCTGGGTTTGTCGCTCAGCTCTTTTTAAAGAGAAATACGTCAGTAAAAATGTTGAATCGACTGGAAAAACAAATACGCTGAAACTGACACAGCATAAAGTTCACCCTATAAGTTCAAGTAGTTTGTTGCTTTTCCCAGTTACACATCAAAAACACTAAATGCAAATTTAAAAATRAATCATGTTTCCACAATCAGACCAAGAAAAAGAAAAAAAGAAGAGAAAATAACAAAGCCCTTAAGAATCCAGAGCAAAGATGGAGCAGAAGCCATAAAGTGCAGCGACGGAGTGGAAAATCTACAAAGGTCATGGACATAAACATCATGTGTAACCATTAAAGACATAATTACGTGTCATTTAGTCATAAAGAGCGTTCAAAGCCCGAGTTAAAAATAAAAGAAACACACACACAAACTTGTTTTTATATCCTTGTGGGGCYCGTCCATTGACTTCCATTCATTTTTTGGTAATTTTATACACTAACCCTGACCACAAACYCTAAGGCTAACCTCACAGGTACCTACCTGACCCTAAAACTAACCTAAACTCAATTCACACCTTGGTCCTAAACCCAACCCACACACCCAAAATCAGCCTCTGAAGTTGTGGGGCCCAAGGAGCACCGGGACCCCACGAGACTGTGTTTTCCTTAAAACTGGGCCCCACGATGTAGGAAAAACAAGGACACACACACACACAAAAAAAACCAACAACTATCATCCAAAGTAAAATAATGCCTCGTAGTTATGAAACAAAAAGAAAGAGTTCAGTTAAAATGGTGCAGAAACAGGATAAAATTAATTTTTTGGAACATTAGCAACCAAAATGTTAATACTGCGTCATTTTGATAGAGGTGGGTATAATCTCAGGTGTGGAAGCTGAGAGCTAAATTGCTGCAACAACCAATTAAAGATTATTTTTTTATGTGTAGAATGCCAGGTTGGATAAAATGTGTAAAAATAATAATAGTTAACTTGCTACAGTGACGCACAAAAAACTTGATTTATTTTTTTTACTTTTTTTAACACTTATGGTATTTTTTTAATTTAAACAAAAATAGTCTCAAATTCTAGTCGCAAACTAGAAATAGTGTAATTAATCCATCAGTAGATTAATTAAGTTGTTTTAAAATCTTATTTGGATTGATAATAATGTTAGACAAAGTAGTTTTACTCCAACATTTACTGCCATTTTTACCAGGGGAAATATGAAAATCATGATTCTTATTCTTAGGAGTTTTATGTGTTTAATTTGTTAAACATGAAATGTTTCTTTACATGGAAAACAACAGATACCTTTAAAGTTAGAGCAGCATCAAAAGTAGTTTTTAATAAACTGTAGAACTGGTGAAAATATAGTGGTTTGTTTCAGACTCAAAGGATGAATTAGTAAAATACATTTAATTTACGTTTTATTTCTTTCAGCATCTTATATGTATAAATATTAAAACTGTAATTTTATGGTCAACATTTTAACTAAAACTTACGACTAAAATGTTTGGTTTATAAGTTGAAACTTTTGAATGTCTTATCATAAATTATAATGTCACGGTTAGAATTACGGAAAAAAAAGTGGTTTAGGCTAAGATTCTATTATTAACATCATCTTTAAATGCCTGTTTCATGAGCCTGGCTGGGTGAAAGATTCATTAGAGCCAACAGCTTGTGTGAAACTGAGTGTTGTTTTTTTTTAGCTAAAAGTTTAGAAATCAGTTTTCTAGTTGGAGAAACTGTCTGACCGCTCAAGTATGGTGCAACATCCAAACTTAGAAAACTAATTAGTGTCAAATGAGAGCATCCATGTCATCTGGAACACATTTTTTCCCCATTTAGTTTGTCAAACATTTATAACGCCTTGAATATGTAATTTATTTATCTGCAAAGGAAGAACATACATTAATCATCATGTAAACATGTTAAATATGAATGTCTCTACATCTGTGAAAAGAAAAGTTTACCTCGAAAGTCTCTCTATGGTATCAAATATTAATACAACCTAAAAAAAACAAGGTTTTTACAAGATAGAACCATAAAAACATGCAGCATCCAATAACTTGCTTTAAAGGAACGTACCTATATCACCCACTGCCTCGCGTGCTAAAGTTTTAAACAGAGACCTCCCCCGATCTGTTAGTGCTTGGAGTACGAGTTGAAAATGATTCTCAGCTACTACCCACTAAATCCTAGCTCAGTATCTGTAAAATGTACTGATCTATTGACATGTACTAAGGTCTGATAGCTCTGAGTTCATTCCAAATATGAATTAGTTGTAAATATAAACAATAAATGTAGGGATGGACAATATATCGACAATAACGTCGGTATCGGCCGATCTTGGTCATTTTTTAGAACATTGGTCTGTAAGTAAAACTGGGCCAATATTAACTTCAGATTGATTTACCACTTTTAGCTTTGTGTTTCTGTTTGGGAAGGGGAGATGGTTGGTTGAGTGGTATCTGTTTGATCACGATAGTGCAAATGATGCTGAGCAGCCAGGAATAACAGAAGTAGAGCCATGTCAGCGGTCTAGTCATGTTTTTCCCGTTTTTTAAAAAAGACACAAGCGAGTTTGCGCATATATGTATATAAACAACTTGTGTGTTTGTCTAATAGTTATAAATATAAATTATCCACCATAACACCAATGGGATATCGATATCGGCTGAAATTTTCATATCGCATAATATGCGTCAACAAACCCTTATAATCACAGGCTGCTGACCAAACAATTAGCAATTAGCATTGATGCTAACTTGCATTGCGTTTTTTCTTTGGAAATACACGCATAGATCAAATATTTGATCTTTTTATGACAATTTCAACTATTATTTACCAGGGTTCCCACACCTTGGTCAACATCAAATTCCAGGACCTTTCAAGGACTTTCCAGTACCAATTTCCTCAAATTAAAGTACCACGTGCAACCGCAATTACCCAATGCTATCACAGAATGTTACCAATAATAAGGTTTAATATCATGTAAATTCAATGAAAAACTGAACAACATAGAAGTTGTTGAGTCAGAAACAATGACGTCAGTTTACCATTACCCTTAGTTATCCAACGCAACAAATGTATTTTTTTGATTTAATTTTATAATTTATTTTTTTAAAAGATGATGAAAATCAGTCGTGTGAATAGAGAATTTCAAACCCCAAAAAACATTCAAGGACTTTCAAGGACAAGTGTAATTTTTGGCTGTTTTCAAAAACTTTCAAGGGCCTTGAAATGTTTTATTCACAAACTTTCAAGGATTTGAAGGACCCGTGGGAACCCTGATTTACAGACCCGGCTTTGTTTGTGTTTAGAGGAGAAAAGATGAAAACACGTCAACAGCAGCTGTTGTTATTTACTGGGACAAAGCGGGCACAACAACTTTCTTCAAGTGTCACCACAGACCAACGCTACAACTGATTTTTGACGTTTGCAAATGTCGACGATGAGATGCGTCTAAAACACTTTTACTAAAGTTTATTTCAAATTTTGTTGAGTTGTTAACAAGAGATTTCCCTAACAGACACAAACGTTTTCGTCTAACTTTTATGGCCGCCGGCGATAACGAAGAGTGAGGAAGCACAGACTTAGAAAGTGGTGTAGAAGAAGTGGGAGAGAAGAGTAAAGAAGGCAGATAAGAGAGGGGGTGGGGTGGGGGGGTCAGACTGCGACGGTCAGAAAACAAACAGACAAGATCAACAGAAAAGTCAAATCCAAGAACTAAATATGGATGAGAGGGAATCTGCAGCCAGATATCCAAACATAATGTGCAGGAGCAGAAGGCAGGGATCCGAGGGGAGACCAGAGGATTAACAGACACACACACCTCTCCAACACACACACACACACACACACACACACACACACACTTTTCACTTTCTCTACAGTGATGCAAGTGGCTAGTATATGATTCTTTGTGTTTGATGTGATTCTTCAAAAAGCACAACTGAACGGCAGCTGTTGCTCTCACTTACGCATGTTGCTGTATTACTCTTGAGAAGAGCAAACGAATCACAAAAAAAAAAAAAAAAAAAAAAAAAACTCAGTCACAACAAAAGGAGCCAAACACGAGTCCGAACGTAAGCCAGAGTCAAGTTCCGGTCATCTCAAACGGAACTGAAGGAAAAAATACAAATAAAAAGAACAAACAACGTTTAGCATTAGTGCCTAAAGAGATCCATGTTTTTAAAAGGAAACACTAAAGGCAGATGATAAAGCACTACAATGCCACACTGAGGGTCTTTCTACCAAAGCTGTCATTTTCCAGTGGCAAATGTCTCACGCTTGAAAGATGCAGGAAAGCACAGGTGTGCTGCTGAAATGACTACACAGGGCCCATTTATTCTGCTGAGTGACAGAACCAAGACAGGACGGGATTAAATCATCTGAAAGTAGTATTTATCACAAACACACAGTCATGAACAGGTTTTTACAGAACAACACACATGTATTAAATGAAAGATCATTAATTAATAGGAAAGTTCACTAAACATTTGGTAGTTACGTAATGGTATTCTGCTTGAGATCATTAGACATACAAATCTGATTTTAATGATTCAAACAATTATAATGAAGACAAACAGATGTTCAGCAACTTAAGATAAAGTTTGTGAAAGATTGTTTTGTTAATGTCGGATCATTAAATAACTGCCCATGTTTGTCTGGTACACTGTTAGCGAAATATCTCGTTAACTACTGGATATACTGTAATGAAACTTTCACAAAATAATCAWTGGGGCMAACACATTTCAAAATGGCCGCCATAGGAAAACACAAAAATGAATCAAACTCAGCTGTTTTCACAGATATTAAGCTTCTGTTTTTTGTGTTAGCTGAGAGTTATTTCCAATTTTTACACTGACTGAGTGGTTCCCAGCTTAAATTCCTCAAAGCACCCCYTTATTGTGGTGCATTTCCTTGCTCCCATTTGTAAATTTAAAATGGAAYGTCCCCCTCCTGTKGTAAATCCAATTCGTATACTGGTAGCGACTGCGACCACCCTCAGTTTTTTGTTGCTCAGTTCAAGACAAGCTTTAGTAAGTTAACTTTGGAACATTTACTGYTATTCTTAATGTTTTTGTGCATTTTTTATCACTCTTCGGTGCATACTGTACGTATTAAAATCAATCTTTATTTGCATGGCATACGTAGTAGAGCCCTCTGTCATCGTTTGTATTGCAGCAGTGTTGTAGTGAGGTTAGCGGCAGCAATACAATCGCCTGTCAGCTAACTGAAATGCGATTTCATACGGTTTGTTGGGAAATTACATCACTACCACTTCCCAGTTCCGGGAATATGATGTAAATGGAACGCACCATATCCCTCGCAAATCCCCACCTCTCTTGGAGATGCGTTCAACCTTGATCTCTTTATCAAAAAAATAAAATAAAATAAAATAAAATAAAATAAAATAAAATAAAATAAAAATCAAAGTAGTTACACACTTTATTTGAAAAAGGATAGTTTGAATATTTCAAAAAGACTTGTTTTAGTGATTTTTCTATACAAACAACAACAATGCTCTCTGGCGCCCCCTGGCTGGGGACTACTGCTCTGATCACTAACTGATGGCACACAATTTGTTGGATATTATTGGTTGCTAAATTAACACACTTATGGTAATGTATCATAACTTATCATTGCTAACTTTGCACACTTAAAATGTATTAAGTTAGCAAAACATCCCATGAAGCAGTAGACATAAGTGAAGAAAGTAACCAATGGATGCTTATCTACAGACATTTGCAAAAGCAAAAAAACATAGCTATAGCTTGATTAGATTTACAAATGATGAGCTGCAGCGACCAGCCAGACAACTGAAGTGTGACATCACACTTTTATTTAGACCTTTGGTCAATGTAAACAAAAAAAAGTAGTGGCTGATGGACAGTCTCTTTAACCTCAGGGTCCTTGTCTAAAGGGAGTGGTGGGGGGCACTGGGTACTAACTAAAAGAAATCTGTCACTGCTTGCATCAAGAGTTGTGGAAAAGACCTTCTGAAAAAAAAAAACATGGGAAAAAAGATTTTAAAGGAATCGATTGTGCCATAAACTGCTTCACAGTTTGCCTCTGTAAGGCCAGAATCCCATCTAATCAATGATGCATTCATTTTCTCTTAAATAGTGTTTTAAATTAGGCATTACTGGTAAAATTAGTGACATGAAATTGATTAGACCCAGCTTGCAGATTTAGTATTACAGCACAGGTTTAACTGCAGGCCCAGTTCGCTAATAAAAAATGACTTCTGCATGTTTAATGATTTGAAAAAGTGAAAAAAAAATCAATATGTAAAACACTTTTGTGCCCACAAACTGACACCAGAAATGAAAAGAAGCTGCGCTTGAAATCAATGAGCTTCCTTCAGAGGATTGTGAAATGAGAATGTCAGCCTGGCCCCAGAAAGAAGAATAAATACTCGTGTGGACTCGGTGGCACTTATGCTACGAGTTCCCTTTCATTAGCTCCTGATTAACGGCAGCCGTTGGTGGCGGGGAGCCGGAGCGAGCACTGATGTGCGACAAAGATTTGGCCTATCATGCTTGGCCTTTGCTCTAAAAACACGTACTAATGAATGACGGCCACTGGGCACAATATGGTGTTCAGATCCGCTCCAAAGTCCAATCCRGTAGGTATTTGGACCCCCACCCTGCACTAACACAGGCCTGTTTGTGTGAGGTTTTTACAGTATCAACAAACACTCCACATGACTGCCTGATAAGCTCAAGGTCTGGTAATTAACTCTGCTTTCTCTTTCTACTCGATGTTAGTGTAAGTAAGCGGCTCTGTGAGAGTTCGCCTTCAGCWGCAGATATGAGAGCAGTTCCATTTATAGCATCGTCAGGAAAGCAGGTTTCAAAGCCATGTGGTTTTCAGTCAAAAAGCAGAAAAATCTGTATTTGTTTTGTTGTTTATTTCTAACTGGAGTGAAATGTGATTCAAAAAGAGATGAAATTGGAATTACTTTGGATTCTCATTTGACTTATCGTGATCATGTACAAGTCTTAACCACTAAGTTGAAACAGAAATTATACGTTTATTCAAAAATTAGATCCAATCTGACATCTTCTGTTTCAAATATCTATCTTCATGCCATTATACTCTCAACCATGTCGTACTGTTTACCTGTTTGGTCTCTTACAACAAATGAAATCTTAGAACCCATAGTTAGGCTCTACAACAGGGCCTACAAATTCATAAAAAACTTCCTGGTTGGACTCATCACTGTACAGTTCTTTCATTGTCTGATGCCTTGACTTTTCAGAATTATGTTTTGTATAGTGGTATTAATTTATATTTTCAGATCTTCCAAGGTGCCAATTATGGAACTCTCTGTGCATTGTTGCCCAAATCAAATTCTGGAAGTGGTCATTCAACTAGATCTGTTACAAAAGGACAACTGATATTACCAACTTTTAAAAACTGTTACGGCCAGAGGTCTTTCTTCTATGTTTATACTAAAGCATGGAATGACATTCCTCAAAACATAAAGTCCATTTCAAACCTACAGCCCTTTAAGAAGAATCTTGTCTGCCATCTGCTGGACACTTTTTGTTGTGCTCATATTTAGACGTCCTATTTTGCAAATGCTGCCTTTTTGAAATTTGGTATGCTTCTTTGTCTTTGTGTGTCTATGGTGTATAATGATGTGATTGTGATGCTGTAWTTCTGAGTGTTTTATGTGCTGCAGAACAGGAACCTGCTGTAAAACAGCAATTATGCTGAGTCAGGCTTGATTTTTAGTAACCTTTTCCTGTTGAATAAATAAATCAAATAAAATCAAATCAAATTGTATTGCTTGTTTAAAGGAGACATATCTTGCTTTTAAATCCTTCATTTTTACATTTAAATCCTTTAGTTGGGATCTATATCAAGTGGAACTGCAATGCTTTGGGCTGAATTCCTCATTGTAACTCCATAAGCCCCTCTTTCACCCCTTTTATGAGGCATGATTCAGATCAACTCGTTTTGAGGCTGTGTCTTTAAATCCAAACAAGGCACCCCCCTCCAGCTTCCAGAGTAGTTCATTCTAGTTTGATAGAGGTTGTAAATAAAAAATAAATCGTATTAATTTTCTGTCTTTTATATATAAATGTGATAATCCTGTTCAGTGGAACAGCAAGCCACAAGTGAGATCAGTCAATAAGTAAAGTAGCCAGCAGTAATCTGGAAGCACCTTTGTCCTTAAAAGCAGACGTTTGGACACATTTTGGCTTTTATGAATGTAAATATAATTTAATAATATTTTGCAGGTTTTGTTGAGTCAGTGGCATTGAGTAATAGGAAATAAAGTGATCGATATCGAATTGAGCTGCATTGCAACAAGAATCGTATTGTGAGCTCTGTCTGTATAGAATGATGATACCCCTAATGGGGTTTATGACTATATATATTTTAGACTCAAGTACACAACAAAACACATTTAATGGCCAAAAATGTGGATTTTGCATTATATGTCTCCTTTAAAACTAAAGTCATTTTATTGCTAAGAAACGATGCCGTAACAGAAGTTTTAGGTAATTTTTGAAAGTGACAGGATTTTCCGAGATCTATTAGCCCCTTGTAAAAATTATATAAAAAGAACAGAAAGTTCCTCTWTGATGTCACTTCCTGTTGCACTTTAGTCGCTTCAAGTAAAAAAAAAAAAGTGTGTAATACCAAATTTCTTAAATATTTAAGATGCTTTTTTTTTCTTCCAATTTGAGTGTTTGCAGGAAATGTACGTCGCAGGCACTTCAAACCAAAACAAGCAGAGCCAAACGTCACGACGTTACCATTTGCAGTCATTATTTGAGGTAAACTGAGACATCACGAGCACAGAAAGCTCATCAGCGCCTAAACGGGAAATAATCTCCCGCCAGCAGAGACAGAAAGATCGAAGCGGCGACGGCTTTGCAACAAAGACCGTCGCCTAATTACAGGAAAACTGACAAAGTTCCAGTGGATTAGGATTCAAAAACTAATGACTAAAAAAACAAAGACTAAATGGCTGTTTATAAATCCAAACTACGGTTTTCTCTCTCACACATACAGACAGTCACGAGTAATCAGAGAAAACAGCTCAGATCAGCTTTTTCCGATGTAGGATACTATTTAATATGACATTTTATAACACTGATAAGCTTCCAGGAGACGGAGAGAGAAGGAGCAGGAAGAAGTGACTTTTATTCAGCATATAGACAAAAGCAATTATGATTGATACGTTTTCTGGAAAGAATTGTTACCACGGGCTGTTTCAGGGTGTCTGTTGTTCTCATTGTGAATAAAAAGATGTTTGAATGCATAAAGGTGTAAGCTAAAGGGAAACCGATTGGGTATCAGGTTCAGTGCTGCTCTGTAAGGTTTGGAGAGCTGAAATCTGAGGTCTGTTTCATTCTGTTGTCTCGTTTGATATAAATGTCTTCCTTTATCAAACAATCTACCTGTTAAGGGCCATTATGCAGATACGGTACTGTTTAAAAGAACATCACTTTAAAAATGACCAAACTATCCCTTTAATATGAACGTTTTCACCACCCAGTAGCATATTTTTTGTTGAAACTGTGTAGAAGGAAAAAAAAAGAAATTATCAATGGGCACAAAAATATTTAAAAAAAACACCAGGAGTAGCAGAGACAGGACCTCAGTCACAGTGTACTTACATGTTTCAGTAGAAAAGAGCAAAAATCATTTCTTTTTTATTAGCTTGCATAATATCATCACAGTAATGTTCAGCATGCAGTTATCCTCCAATTTCATGATTAATCATTTCAATGTTTTGAGATTTTTTCACTGAATCCGTTCAAATTCAAAGAAATGAATTCACAATCAACCATTTTAACCCTTTTATCTTAATCTTACTAAGAGCTGACATTGTTTTGAAAAAGAAAGCCTGACACTGAAATCCCCTCCCACTCTTCAGATTTCAGGAAATTTAAATTACTGTACATTTTACCTCGTTCTTAAGTGTTTATTTTTGTTTACCCTCGCAATTGACTGTTTTTCATGCCCTGTTGGTCTGCATAAAAAGCATTAGTGTCAAATGATTTTTTCACAATAACCAATCTTTTGTATCATCCAGCAAGAGCTGCAATTCTATTTTGATCGTTTTATGAGCTGAGAGGCACCACAACGTTCATCACACCAACCCTGAGGTCACCACCTCCTCTGACTGCGCCCACCCCGCAGGTACAGCAACATTTTTAAAGGGAATCAGGTGAAACTAAAGTGTCAGTTTTAAAACGCGCCGTCGAAAAAGTGAAGGAGTTCGTTGATGKTTGTGCATTCCCCTGTGCCTGTCTGTTACCAAATGATCTCAGGAACTACAAGACAGTAGTTGTGTGTCTACGGCTCCGTTTACATGAGACCAGTCTCTGGTAATGCTAATGTTTACTGGGGTAAATACACAAAAAAAATCTCCTGTTTACATGGAACTGCTGCAGTAATGTGCCAGGCAGAGGTACCAAATAGGACATTAGTATTGTAGTTTATTTTGTTATTAGTATATTTGGAGTCAAAAAAGCAGATATGCTGTATATATATATATATAT
>NW_013952470.1:287077-291492 GCF_001266775.1 Austrofundulus limnaeus
CTTACTAGCCATGATACAACTACTAATAATAAAAATAAAAATATAATATGAAGAATTGTGCATGAATAGAAAAACGATGTTGTGTTTTAGAATCCAACATTCGGAATGAGAAGTTTCCTGTTTTGAGTACAAAAACAATCCCAACAGACCAATAACTGTAAAGTGAAGTATCACAATACAGACAAGAAGCACAGATGTACAATTACAGCAGAGTATAGTGCAAATGATTGTTCGGTTGAGTAATTACAATGAATAGTAACAGTCTAAAATTTATACTGTAAACGATGTTGCAGCAGGTGTTTAAACACTTATTGAGATATTTGTCAACACTTATTGTGATTTTAGTAAACACTTGTTGTGAATTTTGGGTGTGGTGCTGGTTATAGAGTCTGACAGCTGCTGGGAGGAAGGATCTGCGATAACGCTAAGATGTTAACGTTAAGATGGCTGCTGTAGACAAGTGAACTTAAAACACAAAAATTGCTAAAATTCTGATAGTTTTACAAATGCTAACCTGAAATCTGGTGTGGTAGTAGCTGAAACGAAGCTCATTTCAAGATGGCTGCCAAAACCAACCAACAAATTGCATAAATAGCTATAATTCTTTACATGTATTGTATTAAAACTTATTGTGGTAGTAGTGCGATTCAGCCCCAGCAATACTCTGAGAATTTATAGGCAAGACGTTCACATAACAAGCTCCCAGGTTGTTCTTTGTCTTTTGATTTTTCTTTATTAGGAACACAATAAAACTAAAACTGAAAAAACAATACTGTAACACCATTCTGCTCCAATGACAGATTGCACCATATTTTCTCTTTAACACCTCACACTCATGATCCTGCAGGACAAAAAGACTGGTGAATTTCTCACCTCCCACTCAGTTAACTGGATCCACACTCCRACTAAGGCGCAAACGGCGTCTCATTAGGTTACTAACATGAACACGGGCTGTACTACGACACCTGATGAACTTAATCAATACCCACTGAATTACTTCATCTTGGCTCGGAGACGAGACGGTCGATCCTCAGACACACAAACCCACGTGGGTGAATACCTCAACAGCTGGTTGGGTTAAAAAAWAGGTCAAAAATTCAGAAAGTTTAACATCTGGTTGCTTGTTTCACATCGCTGCTGSAGGGGATTTAAAATCAATTTCCCGCTGAAGGAAAGAAGCGTCTAATTTGGCTTCCACTGCCACGGAGTAAACACAGCAACACTCTGGGGCATAAAAGAAGTCGATGGGCAGGCTTTAAATAAGAAACAAGACAGGAGGGAAGGTACAGTGATGAAGTGACCAACTGTAAAGGTGTCGTAAAGAATACTGGACATGAATGAATGCACGTCCCAGTGTGTGTTGTGRATGACACTCARAAACTACCACACTAAGGGTGTATTCACACCAGGGAAGTCCTTTGGTCCGATTGTTTGGTCCGGACCAAAAGTGGACTTTATTATTTTTTTGTTTGCTGCAGTTTGCGTTCACATTGTGATTTTTTTACAAACAAACTATAAGTAGTAAACAAAGCCACAAGGGTGACGATCATTGCTCCCATTGGACAGGAAGGACGGGGGGCGGGACTGAGCGTACAGACCCAGAAAAAAAACATGGAAGTCCTGCATGCTGCGGTTCTGACGTGCAAATTTTTTGCTAATAGTACAACTGCATTTAAAATGTCAAAATCAGCGAATTTAATGTCGGTTTCACGATGATATTCTAATTTTGGAGTGGCGTCGGTAAATTTGTGTCACAACCCAAAGGAGACGAGGTGCTCTGCGTGTTCTGACCCACAACATGCTGACAGCAGAGCTGCTAACAGGAGACGATGAAACAGGTATGATTTCAGTTTATTTAGCTCAGCAATGGTGGCCTGTGAAGTCCAAAAAGGTTAATATTTTATGCAGTTAATTTGGTTCGAGTCCGGTCTGTATTCACACCAGAAGAGAACTGAAGTGAACCGCACCAGAGTTAGTCTGGAAGCGGACCGAGACCACCTAAAAAGCGGGTCTCGGTCCGGTTGTTTGATCCACACCAGAGTTCGCATGAGTGTATTCACACCTGCACAAACGATCCGGACCAACGCTGGAAACAAACTCTGGTTCGTTTAAAGTGGACCAAATGCATCAGGTGTGAATACGACCTAAAACTTAATATTTGTAAAACCAACCGAGCGCAGCAGCCACCTTAAATCGAGTTAACTTCCAGATCTAACCAGCTGCAGATGTGCAGACGATTACTTTCTCATTCAATAGCTCTTGAGATATTTTTGTAAAAGACACACACAAGTGCAAAAACATTATCGTCCGCCTTTTAGTGGTGAGCAACACAGGATAATGATGACCCCCCCCCTCCCCCCCAAAAAAAAGATAAATAAAATTCCTTCTCCTTACGTGTTCAGCCTTCTTGTTTCACCCAAACTAAATTGAAACAAAATAAAGTCAAATATCTTCTCTCGACTGCGGAGCTGCTAGATTTCCTCATTTTCTCGACACTTCTCTACTTTTATTATTTTCAATCCTACCCATCTCTCTGAAAGCATATGCGGTGAAAATAACAAATAATAAAAAAATATGTATTATTCAGGGGAAGCCAAACGCATAAATACATTAAAAGTCTCAAAATAAAACTCCTTTCCTGGGATGAAGCAGGTGTGTGTGTGTGTGTGTTTTTCCTCACAATGCTAAGAGGTGACTGACAGAGAGATGAACAGGAAGACAGGATTTGTCTTATAAGTATCAGCAGCTGCAGATGAGTAGAACAGCAAGTAAAGATGGATAGAGGTTTTCAGCAAAGCCCATTATCATCTCTTTATGTGTGTGTGTGTGTCTGTGTCTGTCTGTGTGTGTGTGTGTCTGTGTGTGTGTGTGTGAGGGCGACAACAAGAATGTATATTTTTCAATCTGTTTGCAAAATGCCTGCAGTATGTGTAGATTTCTCTAAATGCGCCTGTGTGTATGCAAGTTCATGCACAAGGGTATAAATACACTACCAACACACACACAAACACACACACACACACACGCGCGCACGCATACAGTCCGTCTGTCAGCTTCTGCMTGTTATGGTTATGAATACCAAGCAAGAGTCAATACCCCAGGGAAATGAAAGCACGAAAGCTGAGTTATTTACTATGACCTCTCGCTCCGTGTGTCTGTTTGTGCATATGTGTCTGTGTGTCCAAAAGTGTGTGTGTGTGTGAATAAATGCACTCAGCAATCACCCAGGAGAAATTTGATTAGTTTCTACATTTGCCGGTTTATGTGTGCAAACCCATTCCTAAGCATGAAAGTAGCAGGCGAGAGATTTTGTCCTAAAGTCTTAAAGTGGAGAATGAAAAGCAAGAAGGAACAGGAAAGAAAGTGTGTGTGTGTGTGTGTGNGGGGGGGGGTGTAGTAAGATGTGAGCACTTATGGTATTTTGCCTAATCGAACAGTAAGTAAAAGAAAGTATTGGGGGAAAAGGGAGGCATGGGGAGATAGGAAAAAAGTGAGGATAAAGTGAAATGCAAAAAAAAAAAAATAAAAAGAGCGGGAGAGGGGAAGTAATGAAAACATGTAACAGAGAGGAGAAACAGGAAGAGGATAAAAGCAATAAAAAGGGTGGATAGGAGGTGGGATAAAGGAAGAAGAAAGGAAAAATTGAAAAAAAAAGTTAAGGTACAGAAGATTTGTGACAGCTGGGTTCTGCAGAAAACTGTTATCATCCGAGGCAAAGAAGAGAAGTCATCTGAAGTACGTAAAGCTCTCACCACCAGTCTGTTGTCACCGGTGGCAGCCTGACATGTCACTGTGGTAACAAAAGATAGTCAGGGCACGAGCGAAAAGTGAAGCAAGAGAAAGAGGTATACGGGGGTAAAGACGGAATAAAACAGGCTGGCTTTGATCACCACTCCAGCTCGTGAAYGTGGCGTTTCCCTCAAAACCTCCTGGTCCCAGTCAGCTTTGAGTCCCACAAGGGGGATAAACCAGAGCTTTACCCAGCCCGGGATGAGCACCTTAACAAGACAAAAGACTAAATGCACAGGTGGGGTGACAAACTGAGTTCACTTCTATTTTAGCTCTGAGAGAAATCTCTGTCAAACTGATGAACCCAAAGAATAAAGAAAGTTTATGAAATTTACGTACGAGAAAAAAAAAAAGTTACCTACTGACCTAGAAAATCACTTCCCACCCCCTCTATCCAAACCGGTGCAAATATTCTGCTTGTGTCTTCCTCTGGCTTTATAAAATAACTGCGATCAATCACGCACTGCTTACGAAATTTACGTAAAGTTTACAAAATKTACATAAAGTTACGCACAAACCAGGAGCAAAGTTTGTGAAAACAACACCCAACAACATCTACYGAAGCTGTAGCAGAGTTGTAAAGTAACTAAGTACAAATACTTTCTTACTCTACTTAAGTAGAATTT
>NW_013952470.1:291648-296862 GCF_001266775.1 Austrofundulus limnaeus
CTCCTAGATAGTGTGAATTTAATTGTGTTTGAATAAGAAGTATAACTATATAAAAATTTGATTCTGTATTAGTTTGTACAAAACTGCTCATTTTCAATCAATATTTTTACTTTTAATACTTAAGTACGAAAAAATTTAGATACTTTAAGACTTTTACTCAAGTAATATTCCTAAGGGAGACTTTAACGTTTACCAAAGAATTTTTTTGGTAAGATACTTGAACTTTTACTGAAGTATCACTTTGTGGTACTTTATACAACACTGGCTGTCACATCGCTACCCACCTCCTCCATTTTACTCTTCATTCCTCTTTAAGATAAGATAAGATAAGATAAGATAAGATAAGATAAGATAAGATAAGATAAGATAAGATAAGATAAGACTTTATTGATCCCACAGTGGGGAAATTTGCACGTTACTGCAGCTCAATACAGGAGAGGGTGAGATAGAATAAAGAAAGATAAATAAAAGAAAAACAAACAAAAAAAAGCTTCCTCTAGCTTCATAAAATATTTGCCATAACCCGTATACTGCTCACGAAATTTGTGGAAGTTTCTGAAATTTATGTAGTGCCAAATAATAAACAAACTCTTGGCAAACCCAGGGTTAATCACGGTGACCTGAGGAGCTGCCAGTTAAAAAAAGATGCTCCTCTAGCTAAACGCCTGTTCACGGGGCTCTGATGCTACAGAGGTTAGCGACCATGAGCCTGGCAGATACCCGATGCCGGATTTCACTCCTCCCTACGCTAAGGAGTAGAACAGAGGAAGACACRACGACAACAAACAAGAAGGCAAATTAAAATTATTGACCTTGTTTAAATTTAATGTGTGATTATTTGATTTATTGTTTATCGCGACCGACCTAAATCACCTGTTTTAAAGGTTGTATCTCACCGGGCTGTGTAATAAAATCCCTATTTTTCCAGCAAATCCTCAGTTTTACTGAAGACTTTGAACATATTTAATTCAACTGAAAACCTTTCTCCATTACCTCATTGACAGTTAGYGGATTTCCACATCAACAGTTATGATAAAAAAGGACACTGCCATTTTCTACATGAGCTACTTCTCTTCACGCCACACAATGGAAATGTGCCTGTTTTACATTTCCAATAACCGGTTTGGCCGCTGCGTCCTGTCAGCCTCTAATTATTGATTTTTCAAAAGTTTGGCTGACAGTTATGAGGCAGCACGGCAGCTTACTGCATCGGACGTGTGCGAGAACATGAAAAAGAACCAAATATTTGATCAACAAGTAAAAGTTCACTTCCCTCTGGGCTGTACTGTGTGCAGTACAGCAGAGGATTGGTGTTGTACTGATACCTTACTCCTTTTGGCTGAGTGTACACAAGAACGTGTAAGCAGTGGAGATAAAACCTTTCCGAAGCACAAAGAAGGAGTCGACAGGCTGACAGCCAGCTCTCGAGGAGCCTCGTGCAGTTGCACACTCTCTGAATCAATCTCCACTGATCACTCTCTCAAACCCCAGTCACCTCCCTCACAAACGCACAGACTTTCCACTTTCTTCTTTTTTTTTCTGTATAACTTGCACTCCGTCAAGAAGAAACTATAAAAGTGAAGAAGAACTTCACGTTCCACGAGACTGGCCACACAAGATGAGTTCTGAAGCAYTTCTGTGGATCTCCCAGGGAAAGGGAGCGTATTTACCACTCTRCTCCAAGTTCAATATTAGGACAGCCAACATGATGCGCATTCCCCAGCTGATTGTAGGACGTGCGCGTTCGCACGCGCGCTATCTCAAATCTCGATTTCCCCCCCTCCTCGCGTTGTTATGTAGCGTTCCTGCCGGGCCAATTAAAACGCAGCTTCTCCTTTTAATTTTGCTAATATCTCGGGCCATTATGAGCGCCTGCCTGCTTGACCGCCGGAAATGTAACTCAAATCACTCATCTAGGAACAAAAGAGAGATAATGAAGAAGCTGGACTGGAGCTAGTTAGAGCTATTAAGGGGCAGGTTATGAATATTAGAGCGGAGAACTCGGGGAAACGAGCCAGGGCTTCAACAACATGTGGGTCATTTTGTCCTGTCCTCAGGTGGGAACTTACACTAATACCTTCAATGTCCTATTAGCCAATTCAGTTTTAAGAGCAGGTGCTAAAAGGGCGATTATTCTATTTCTAAGCCGAACACGGCAAAGAGGAGTGAGAATATAGAACATGTGTCAATAATCTGCTGTTAGGTAAGCAGAACCAGCGTGTGTGGCAGTAACAAACAGATCATTTTATTTTTTGTTATTTTTTTTTCCTCTTTGTCTTTTGTCAAATATAACCATAGGTGATTTTTACCCCCCTTCATGCTGCTCCTTCCTTCGTTATTCACTTGTAAATGGTTTTCACTCAACATTAAATAAACGCTCCGATCACTTGGGAACATTTACACAGTTTGAATAAACAATATGTTCATTTAAAAATTTCACGCCGACAGCGTTGTTGTTTGAAACGGGACATGGTTGCCACTGTGTTGCATCACTCTTTTGTTTTATTACACTTTGATGACAAAAAAAGTGTGTTTTTTTGGGTGGGTGGGGGGAATGTTTTCTGTGGATTTTCAGAAGTGCTGCGAGATGTTTGGCATTGTGTTGATGAAATAAACAAAGCCTTCCATTGTAGAAATTTAATTTAAAAAAATTGTTAAAACTTGTGTGAATCGCTCCCTATTGCACCCCACTGTAAAAACTGGCAGCTCCCACCAGGAAGAACATTCCAGTCTCTGAATATTATTCKGATTTTCTGTACTTCAAATGAAATAATTCAATGCTTCCCTGTAGGTATGACAGGTGTCACTCCTAAATACTGTATGTCCACATAGTCTACCAGAGTGCTGACCCTTAGTCATTTGTGTCAAACTCAAGGCCCATGGACAAAATGTGGCTTGCCATAAGGCCCGAGAGAGATTCAAAGACGTATCAATGTCTTAAAATAAGTGTRTGCTGCKTTAAAACCAGCACTGATCATAAACTACATCTCCCWTAATGCTGGTTGATTCTTTTGCCTACAAAATGACAACTTCCCACCGCTGGGTGGAGGTGCACAAGGTTTTTAGTAGAAGGCAGCCAGCAAAGTTCGTTGTGCAAAAATCTCCATTTCGCTTCATTTTCGCTGGCTAATTCTGCTGCAGTTGTACCGGGAACTGGGAATTTCCCCAATTACAAGTCATTAATTTAAACTGCAATGCCCCTTTAGTGGGAATTCCCTGTCAGAAACTGGGAAATTTCAGAATTCAAGACGGTAGCTACTTGCCACAACAGAACTGAGCAAAACTCTTCCGTTATTTTAACATTTAGTCAGTTGCGCTCGAAGTACTTTTCAGTATTTTCAAGAGGATGCATTTAAACGCTGTTTCTATGCAGGGAATACCACGTAGAGCTCAGTTATTTTTATTTTTTTTGTCAGCGGTGCTGTAAGAATGAGATGAGGAACAAGACGTTTTGCATTTAGTCAAAGTTAAACACAAAACAAGTTAATTCCAACTGGCCCTGAGAGAGAAACCATAAAGCTCATGTGGCACTTGGTGAAAATGAGTTTGAGACCCCTGCTTTGAGACCCTGTCACACATTTTTGATAACTTATGCCATGTAGACCTGTACATTGAAAATAGAATAAAAAAATTCAACTGGAAGCCTCTTTTAGGTGTACATAGATGCGACCAATTTAGACAACTATATAACATTTTTTAGTAATTTAGATATAATTTTCATAAGCTGGCATAAGTTGTCTAAAATGTTATAGTGTGACAGGGTCTTTGGATGCTCTTTATTTTCTTTTTAACATTATCCAGGTTTATGGGTTTCTGGTTTAACTTTCTAAAAAACTTATTGTTGCTGTTTTATACTTAATAGCACCAGAAAGACCTTCACTTTTAAATTCTGCAAGATGATGATGATAGGCGTCTGCAGATGGATCCTCTTCTGTTTACTGAGTGCTAACAAAACCCTGTGTAGAACTCCAGTCGTGCTCCGAGGGGAATACTTGAGAAAAACTTCTTTTGTAGCTGTACTCCTGAACGCTCGATAAGACCGCGGGCCTGATTTGAATCAGACATGACGGCTTTTTTAGAATGGAAGCCAATTCACTTACCCCCAATAAAAGCCCTCCATTCAAATTGAATGAGTCAAACAAGGCTTTGCATAAAAGCACCGGTCCAACCACCCACACATTTCTTAAAGGTAGAAAGCTCTCACGTTCCCTCGGCTCGTTCCTTTTTACACCGTCTCCTGCGCTTCTTTCTTCCCATCTTCTCTTTTCTGTGTTATCCCTGATAACTCCAGGATTTCAGCCAGAGTGACCCTGAATTCATTACAGGCACGGGGAGAATAACAACCTGTCAGTTGGCTCCCAATGATTTGCTAACACTGGTCTCCTTTGTCCCATTTACGCAGAGACGCACAATACGAAAACCCCGCACAACGACACAGCTTGACCTTTATCTGCTGGATGCGCGCACAGWGTACAGATGCAAACATTTTTTTACTTTCCCCAAACAAAAAAACATACATATATGTAAAAGCTTACAGCTTGGCTGAACCTTTCCTCCACTTCTTTGAGTCTCTGGTCAAAACCGACTACAGAGATGCACAGGAGCTTTCAACAAGACTCTTACAACAAGAGCAAAGGTAAATAAAGCAATTTGACAACTAGCTAGAAGGTTTACGGACACTTGAAAATACGTTTTAGACGGGTTTGCAACAGAAAAGCCAATGGGACTGAATCGAGGAGTTTTCTACGTACATAGATTTCAAGTTAACAAAAACACACTGCCAAAAATGTCCACCGAAGTTTTAAAATCTTGTTTCCAGCCAAAAAGTCTTTTTGATCTTGTTTTGAGACTGATTTACTAAACAAGAACTGATTGTGTAAGAATAATAATCTTGTTTTCAGAATGTGTAAGATTATTTGTCTTGTTAGCCTGAAAATTTGACTCAAAATACAGTAAGTGAAAATTTTCTGCCAATGGAGTAGGAAAATTTTACTTGGTAAGATTCTTGAAATAAGGAAAAAATTGGTCAAATCAAGAATTTTAAGAATTTTACCAAGCAAACTTTTCTTACACTTTTGGCAGAAAATTTTCACTTAGAGTCAAATTTTCAGGCTAACAAGACAAATAATCTTACACATTCTGAAAACAAGATTATTATTCTTACACAATCAGTTCTTGTTTAGTAAATCAGTCTCAAAACAAGATCAAAAAGAC
>NW_013952470.1:296872-299890 GCF_001266775.1 Austrofundulus limnaeus
GTCTTTTTGATCTTGTTTTGAGACTGATTTACTAAACAAGAACTGATTGTGTAAGAATAATAATCTTGTTTTCAGAATGTGTAAGATTATTTGTCTTGTTAGCCTGAAAATTTGACTCTAAGTGAAAATTTTCTGCCAAAAGTGTAAGAAAAGTTTGCTTGGTAAAATTCTTAAAATTCTTGATTTGACCAATTTTTTCCTTATTTCAAGAATCTTACCAAGTAAAATTTTCCTACTCCATTGGCAGAAAATTTTCACTTACTGTATTTTGAGTCAAATTTTCAGGCTAACAAGACAAATAATCTTACACATTCTGAAAACAAGATTATTATTCTTACACAATCAGTTCTTGTTTAGTAAATCAGTCTCAAAACAAGATCAAAAAGTCTTTTTGGCTGCATATAAGATTTTAAAACTTGGTAAGATGGACAGTTTTTGTCGTGTGAATAAGATTGCGTACTGTGTAGATCTGTGTGATAAACAGGCTCCAACGTCACAGAGAAAATGTAACAGAACACACTTGGCTGTACAATGTTTGTTCTGGGCTAAAACTACATCTTCAACATGTTCTAGTTCTACCTGAAGGATTTTAAATGTATTTTTTTTTTGTTTCTTTCTTTATATTTTGCAACAACTGTTGCAGACCTCTCTGGTCTGTTTTTTTCTAGCACCAAGGCTGTAATACAGCTCTTGGAAATAATCTTGTTTTTTATGAAAAGCCCTTGTGATGCTCTCAGAGAGCTCTTGTCTTTGTCACTGAAATATGAAAACTTGGGGGGGGGGGGAGAATTCTCTATTTTATGCAGTGAAACTCATAAATTTGCTAATTTGAACACAGAAAATTGAGCACGGATGAGTTTTGCCATGGATGAAGCCGCACCGCGTTAAGTCCTGTCTTCTGACGGGCGAATAAAAATCTATATTTGAGGCTCAATATTTTTGCATTTGTAAAATTTTCTGAATAATTCTGCTCTGCCTGGACCAAAATATTAAAGGAAATCCTTTTGCCGTTGTATTTCTCTAACTAAAAGATGACATTTCTTTCTTACTTTCGGACTTGCCTCAAGTTAATTGAATTAGTATTAATCTCTAAAGCCATTACGTGTTGACTGGGGCATTTTGAACTGATTATGATGACTGTATTAATAATCACATTGGAAGTATTTCGCTTTGAGACACCTAAACAGAGCTAAAAACAGCAGATTCATTTACAAGCTTCAGTCTTGACGTCWGTGTTGAAGTTCTGCAGAAAACTGTTCTCTGAAAGGCAGACAGGTTACATGAAAACTGTCAACGATGACCTATCATTAGAATCACTTCTGTTTGACTTTGTACAATTCAGACAGCAGACGAGAGAACAGGAATCGTTTCTCCTGATGCACACATCAGCAGAGAAGTAAAGAAGCCTGCTCAAGTGCTGAGTACATACTTATTAGCAGCAATACCATAATTAGTATCTGATTATTTTGTACCTTTTTCCCTGCAAGACTGTCTCCTATTGTTGCAGGATATAATTACGCTGCTGGCCTTAACCCTTCGTGAGCCGTCATTAAAGCACTTATTCTCTCCGGATTCCCTCGGCTGCTGARATTTGTTCGCCTCCCGCTCTCGGTTCTTCACTCAGATGCTCTTAGATGCCCTCTTTCCTCTGTTAAAATTACACCTTCCTCCATCAAACGTATTATTCTTCGCTGTACCCCGTGTTCCTCCCAGCCTTGCTCGTCTCTTTTTTTTAAATTTCTTTCAGACCTCTTTGTTTCCCCTCTGCCAGTTGTGGGCAGTCACCAAGATTGTTATTAGTGCCAGGTTCAAGCCTGCAATGTAATCAGACCCCAGGAATTAGCAGCGGGGCCACACTGACAGGGAGGAACAATGCTGACAAAACACTGAAGTTATTACTGGGGTTGCTGCAATGCTACAGCTTTGTCAGGAGTCTGCTCCTTAGAGCCTTGGGTTTTGATGGGCTTTGCTAAAGAAATGCAATAGACACCAACCAGGGGCTACGAGGTAAAATAGGTTAGATGTCTTCCAGTGGGAGCAGTAAGTAGCACACATTTTGTTCAGGACGGTGCAGGTGGTGCTTAAGAACTGGGGTCTGAGCCATGCTGAAAGGACAATAGAATGGACATAATAGGAGCATGTTTTTGTTTTTGTATTTTTTTAGTTTGGGATGAAGATGAAAAGGCAAAGCTTGTTGTGTAAGGAAAAAAAGTAATAGAAATCCATTTACCTGACGATAGCAAGCAATTTGGGATCACTTAAAAGATTTCAAACTTTCGGTTTAATCAGAAAATTCATTCTGCAAGCCTTAAAGCCATTTAACCAAGCTATACCTCGGTGTTTACATTCACCGCTCAGAGCAGATTAATGGCAAGTGCCTGTATAACATCAAGTGACTTAGTGTTTCTGGGATCGATCTTCTCCGGATCAAAGGGGCTAATCTGATTTCTCCAAACATCCAAACCCTTTACATGCTAATGGTAACAGGTTGTATTGACTTTTTGGAATTACGCTGATCACATAAGTACACTTCACTTCACCACGCGCATACAAACTAAACGCTAAACTTCGACTTGACGTACTTCCACCAACGTCCTCGGGCTTTAGTTTCAATCTGTTAAATTCTTCACACAAGATAGAAACAGGCTGTTCTACAAACGCCAAGRGGTTTACTATAATATGCTGCTTTGTGGTAAAAAAAAAAAAACACGAAAAAATAATAGATCATACTTAAGAAAAAGTTTGTCTCAAAACAAGATTACTTAAAGTGGTTAATGATATATATTGTATTGACTGCATCATATCATACCATATGTTTTATTTCTATTTATTATAAAATATTTAAAAAATGATTGGGCTGTTGGATATTTTTAACTGAATTATACTCCTATATTTTATACTTTGTGACTGAATGTAATTATTTACTTTAAAGCAGGGCTATTCAACTGATGGCCTGTGGGCTGGTGACTTCCACCTGGACTGACAATGAGGCCCTTGCTACTCCATGAAATATATATA
>NW_013952470.1:300670-305158 GCF_001266775.1 Austrofundulus limnaeus
GAATGACATTCCTCAAAACATAAAGTCCATAAAAGAGTGTTTTATGTGCTGCAGAACAGGAACCTGCTGTAAAACAGCAATTATGTTGAGTCAGGCTTGCTTTTTAATAATCTTTTCCTGTTAAATAAATAAATCAAATCAAGTCCTAGTCAGCTCTTAGTTCAATAAAACACAAATTGGACAGCAATATCTGAGCAGATTATTTCYATTATGAGTCATCCACTGGGGTCTTTGTGGAAAAACAAAAAGAAGAGCCAGGTAGCAGGTCAAAGAAGTAGGCATGCTCTTGTGGACAGAGCATTTTTGTCCTCTGAAGATTCTTCAARAAACATTAACGATTCACCGTTCGGGGAAGCACTGAGGAGACGGCGACACTAAGGTTAGCCAAACACTCCGCGGCCTCACAAGTCAGGCGGCAACAATTCTTATGACTTTGATCCTAAAGCTCCCACCGAGACCTGAGCTTTGATCGAGTGTGAAACGGCAAACTGTAAACACTGTCAGAGGCAGCTGAACGCACAGGGCAAACAAGAAGTGTGTACAAAATATCAACTTAGAGAGTAATTGACCCGTACTATGGCAGCTCCAGCTGCCGTGGCGCTGCGCCCACTCTCTCAGGGGGCTGCGGCGGTGGGGGCCAGCCGGCGTGACGTCCCTGCCTTGCCACTACGGGGCGTTTAAAAAGAGGCGGCGAGCTCTCCCAGGTAGCCAGCCCGATCGGAAATCCATGAAGAAAAATCGGTCAAAAGAAACAAAAATACATCTCGGTGTGTAGAGAAGCAGGCCAGCGTTACTGCTGTTTCCACACCTGTACACGTGTGAAAACACACACAAACAGCTTCTTATCGTTGGCTCACAGGTTAGAGCTAAAAGGATGCCGGCATGTCCGCCTGGGCTCACTGGCAGGTGGCCTTTTGAGGTGCTGGACAGACAGTCTGATAGACACCCACACACATACACAAACTCTCCAGGCAGCTTAGACAACTGGTCCAGCATCTGCCCAAGGCATCTCATTCTCTCTTTTTTTCCCCTCTCACATCGAAGCACATTCTGTTGTGTGTGTGTGTCTATATGTGTGTGTCTGTATAGGTGTGTGTGTGTGCAGAGTGACAAGCAAGGAGGCTGTTTTTGACTTGCTCACTGTTCCCTGTTGGGGAGCAGCTGACAGCTACCTGAGCTCACTCTCTTTTCTACTGTGAGAGAAAGAGGTGTGTGTGTGTGTGTGTGTGTGTGCGTGCGTGTGTGCGTGTGTGTGTCTGTGTGTGTGTGTAAAGTTACCCATGAATTCATTTGTATTCCTGACTGTGTAATTCTCTCTTACACACACACACACACACGTACATGTGGCCAGGTGCTAGAATGAGGCCCTTGTCATGCCTGCCGCCCTGCTCTGCCATCACTTCACACCACGCACTGTGTGTGCCGTTTCCGTGTGTTTGTGCACATGAGTGTCAGCATGCGGCTCGGAGAYGAAGCCGTGAGAGCAGTGTGACAAGAGGTGAAATCTAATCGAACTGTGTCAGATGTAGACAAGAAAGAAAGAAAGGCCGGGGTCTGAAAGTATAACAAGATAAAAAAAAAACTGAAAACAAAATGAAATTGCAGGTCACCAGAACTCTCTATTTGATCCGAATGTGTCAGTTTTTAAAGGGAGAGTATTATGCAAAATCGGCTATTTTGARTTATGTCATTCCCTCATCAAAAACATACCCAGGGTGTTGCTTTGACTCATTCATGAATGTTGGAGAAATGCTTGWATCTGCTGTTGTAGCCATTCGAAGCTGCTTAAATGCTTGCAGGTACAAAGCTCCACCTATTTATCCAAAGCTCCTCCCTGGAGCCCTGAGCTCCCGCCCCACAGAGCACCCCTTCTGGGAATGTTGGAAACGGTAGGAAATTTTTTTAAGAGACATAGACGTTTAGGCTGRCTATGATCAGGGCTGTGTAGTGGAAAGTATTTGATGACATAGGGGTCATGACATGATTTATTGTGATATATTKCTATACTATAAGCAAGGGGATRTATTWTGATATATTGCCATTTTTTCTCRAAAAATTGGGAGGAGCCAAATGGTCAGCTGACTGATGCTAACTAGTGGTTTGAGGCTGAAAAATCGGGCTGCACGATATTATAAAATCTTGCGACGGCGATAATATTTAGAATTATTGTGATGATGAYATCAGATGCGATAATTATGTCTTTTTTTCTTTCCACTTTTTCTAACCTGCTGTGTGACCTTTAGCATTTTTGACAATGTCATTTGTGTCTGGTGTGAAACTCTATCCTACTGTCTAAATATTGCATTAGCATTAAAAACTACAACCTCAAAACTTTTCAAATACATCAGTCAACAATTATTGCACTCCATGCAGTCCTTCCCAATATGAATATTGTGCACACTGATATCGCGATGATGATATTTTTATGATATTTTGTGCAGCCCCAACAAAAATGAAACGTTGGCAATAAAGTTTACATTTAAGCCTTTTTATAAATTTTGATTTTTAAAAATCGATACAGCGCTTTAGAGAATCGATACAGTATCAGGATATAAAAAATATTGCAATATTTCAGTGTACTGATAATTTCTCATACCCCTGACTATGATGCAAAGTCAATCTTATTTTTGATATATACAGCAYTTTCACAACAACTGGAGGTAACATAGGTACTTGATTGTGATTTAGAACTACACTATGTGCCTGGAAAATACATAATACCGCCCCAAAACAAATAGCACAAATATATTCTCCAAGCAATCATAAAGAATTGATAACCATCATATTGTGGAGATATTTCTGAGAAAAAAAAAGATCACCGGTGGTGCAGTGTAACCAGATTCTTTCAGCAATTTTCCATAAGAAAATCTCACACTGGCCTCGAGCTTGACTGACTGACAAAAGACTGACACTGGAGCTGAGGGGCTCTGTCAGAGCGAGGGTATTGAGTGCAGAGTCTGGACTGAGTATACTAACTGCATACTTTTATAGGGAAAACTTTTTCTCAGGAAACCCCCTCCTGGCACCTGAGAACCGATWCATACATTTGACACTTCCAATTTCTTTAGACCAGAAAAGAAAACACAACAACCTTTGCAGTAAATATAAACAGAGTCATCTACCGTTATAACTCAAAACCAAACGACACCAACAAAATAACTCCCAGCGTTGCTGTCCACGTCATGGTTTTTGATTGACAGGTCATCATTGGGCGCGCAGGAACAGTAATAGAAATGGACAAGGATCCATTTCACAAGTCCTGGAGACAGATGTGSGATTGTTTTACAAACCTGCAGCTTTTCCCTCACTGGTTTTGTAACAAACACACACGTCCTAAATGTTGGATATTAAATGTCTGCTTTTAGCTCCACAAAAATATGCACAGATTCATYCATTTACATATTGAATTCAACACGGAAAAAGAAGTGTTTTCTACTTCACATGCACACACACACATTCTCTAACGAGACACTCAAATTAGGTGAAATTTAACAGTTCATGGTAATTTAGTAAAATTTAGTTACACAATTTGTATTCAAATAGTGGAATCTGCTTAGCACGCTCAACTGTTTTGGATTTCCATTTAAATTCAAATATATTCTTTTGAATTAAGTTCTGTAATAGTTTACTGTTCAGACAGCTTTAAAATGGTATTTTTATACAGCGTTCCCCTTACACCGCATTTTTTACACATAAAGGCTATAATAGGTGCATTCCCGTTTAATGTTAAACTACTTAAACYCTGTATAGATATTACCAGATAAGAGTTCTTGCTGTGAGAAAGAACTATTCTTATATTGCACTAGAGCTATAACTTTGACTTTCTGAGATTGCTCTGTGTCACTTCAGAAAATTGTGTGGATTTTAAATGTATAAAAAAGAGCCTAAAGAGATGTCTGCGCACCAAGTTTTCCCTGATCCAATTTTCTGATACTTTTTATAACTTGTGCTGAAGAAAAAGAGCTGCAGGGTCTCCCTTGTTGTTATAGGGACCAATTATTATGTTTCACATTGTTTTAAATTGAAATCTAAGCTCCGCTCTGTGATACGGTTAGAACAGCTTTCAATACAACGTGGGTGGCACAATCATTTACTCTAAGTAAGGTGGAATATATCTTGTAAGGTGTTGTGGCTGAAAACAGTGAYGGCGAGCTCTTAGCTAAACTTCTAATCACAGCGGTACGTTGTTTAACTTAATACTGTTTTTAATTATTTAAAGTGGGCAGTGAAATAATGTGCTCAGCCTAAAAAACAGTTGTGCAAAACTTAAAAAACTGGTCTCTTAAAACGTGAACTTGTCTTGTTGGTAATTTGGTTGCGAATACTCAGAGTTCAGTTAGACGAAAAAAAAAAGAAATGTGACTAATTCCTCAAAAAAACTAAGTCAGGTTTGATTCACCAATGAGTCTTTGGCTATGYTCACACTGCAGGCAAATGCGACCCATATCAGATTTTTACTTGACGATCTGAACGTACTAAATCGGATAT
>NW_013952470.1:306591-311346 GCF_001266775.1 Austrofundulus limnaeus
CTTTCCAAACTCTCTAATCTTTGTGTGGACATTTCACATTCTGCTCAGGTTCAAACWGACACTGAATGAAATTCATACTTTGTTCATTTGTGTCCGACTGCAGCCTTTAGCTGACATTTCATGTCTGTACAAGTAATGATGTACGTGATGTACACCGGTACACCAAGACAGAAATGAACAGTGAACTTTTCTCTAAATGTTTAAAAGGAAATGCTTGTTGAGTCTAAAGTTTCACATTTACATACCCAGCACTGATGCTGCTGTAGTAAACAACACTAATCTTTCTGCTGTTGTGAAATGTTTCCAAAGTGACAAGAAATTAGTCCTGCAATAACTGTGTTACTGTTGGATTTTTAGGTCTTGAAAAACTGTTGAAAATAGCAAGAAAGMCACTTTGTAGTGCAAGTAAATTAATTTGGAATCAACTTGTGTGAGTACTTTTATGCCACTTTCAATTCAAATGTAAACAGCTAATTTTTTTTTGTAAAACTTTAACAAGGTGAAAGTGTGCGTGCTCAAGTGTGCTCACTCTCCGGTCTGTGTACGGTCATGTCCCTCTGACCCCACAGCATTAGGAGATGTACTTTGACCCATTTCTGCTCAGTTTTTTTCCCTTCTCTCCCTCCCAACCTGAGGCAAAAGGGAAGAAAATCCCACTGGAAAGAAAAGGCAGCATGTCCAGTTTGGGTTTGACGTGGCAAACATCTTTTCCAGGTAACGCGCGCTCTTGTGTTTGGACGATTCATCTATTATATATGGCGTCAGAGCCTGGAGGATGCTCTGTGAGCGWCACCTGGTTATGAAAGGAAGAGGATGGTGCTGCTGTGATTAAAGCCCCGGYGGAGGAAAAATGTCACGCTTTATGAGCCGAAAGGAAGTGTGGCGTAGTTCTCTTGTGGCAATTTTCTACCTTCTTTTGTCGGGTTTGATGCTTCAGAACTCAGTCTGAGATGAAATATGTTACAGTTTAGTTCTTGTGGATAAAAAAAACATACCAATGTTCTGCAGAATGAACATATGCCGCAACGAAGATCATCTGAGGCTGAGAGGCTGAGAAGGGGCGGAGCCATAGCTGGTTTAGTCAAACCTTTGATCTCATCAGAAAATATCTCATGAGACGTGAGCTAATGACGTTTAGCTGCTACCACACTCAATATACATTCAATATTTGTGCAATTAACTGAGTTATAATCGTTTTTCTACAGCTAAGGCAAAAACCTGAGGAGGCCATCTTATTTGGGTCAACTCAAGAGTTTTAATTATGCATTAAATCCATTAAATTACATGTGTCAAACTCAAGGCCTGTGGCCCCCMCAAACAATAACAACCTTTTTTTTACTTAATATGAAAATTGTATGATCAAATGCAACAAAATAAACAAATTTAAAAGGTGAAAGATACTAACTTGGCCTCCCCCAGAGCTGGTGGCTTTAACGGAATAATTTTGTTGGACAGAACAGTATTAAATAAGCTACTTTAAAGCCAGCAATGACCATAAACTACACCTCCCATAATGCATGTYGTTTAGTACTTTTTAGTGTTTATATGAGGATGTTTTTAAYGCTGTTTCTATGCAGGAAATACCACGTAGAGCTCAGTTATTGTTTGTTAGAGGTGCTCAGTTGTAGCAATGAGACAAGGAACATGTTCAGACAAAGTTAAACATAAAAMGTCAAAGTTAATAACAAATGRCCCTTTAGACGCCACCATAACGCTCATGTGGCCCTCAGTGAGAATGAGTTTGACACCCCTACATTTAATGGGTCATAAGATGTCTTGCCAACAAAGCATACGGTATATACAAATAAACACATAATAACATTATCACCTCTTCTCTTTAAAAGCAGGTGTTCATATAGAGAAGAGAAAATCTTTTTTTGTCTGTTTGTTTGTTTCAAGTGGGGATAAAATGCCCCCACAGTCCATGTTTGTGGTGAAAAACTCTTTGTTTCATTGTTTTGCAGCCGTGCAGCATTCATCTGAAACAAAGTGAAATAGCAAGAAATTTATTGTTGTGTGAAGCATGAATGGGTCCGTACGCGATAACGCTCGGTTCAGGYGCTTTCCACAAACTCATGATGGCCTCTTTAAAAGGAGAACGGCGCTCTCTGTGGAAASAGTGGATCTACGCTTGTTTTTTAATTATTTCACAGCAGCTCTGTCTGATTCAGGTGGTGACAGGCGAACGGAGAGGAGGAAAAGGTGCGCATGAATAATTAACATTTGTGAACTTTACATCGGCGACAAGAATAGTGGCTGAATTACCGGGGCAGGCGGGGCGGTGCTGTGCTAACCCAGTCCAAATTAAAGGCCTGGCATTCATTAAATAATGAAAATCGCATTTCTGATTTCCACCCTTTTTTTGTTTGTTTTTGACTAAAATGCGTTTTGTCTAATCTCATGTAAGCACGCCAACTCTCTTTTGGGAACTACCACAACAAATTTTGTCTCAATATCTGTGAAATTAAATGYGTTAAACCTTTCTGTGTGGAAGATTGTTGATTTGAAGTGACATTYATTTTGAASTGACTTRACAACAAAAGTTGTTTAGTCGTAAYTGYACATCCGATGATTACTTTYTCAAAKTATCACCACTTATTTTCCAGTGGTTCATGTGATRTTTTGCTAACAGACAAACAAGGTTGGCTCCAACAGTTAATCCAGAATTTTAAAGCAAAGATTTAACACAAAGAGTATGTGTTGTAAATAACTTTCAGTTACAAATATTCAACATTTTAGACCATTATCTGTAGAAACTGACTGTAATATAGCAATATTTGTTTTAATAAGATAAAAATGTACATTTAATGATTATTTTCTGAAAGTTTAATTACAATTCGTCGTGTTTCATGAGATATTTTGCTAACAGACAAAGTTTGCTGTAAACAGTAGTTGCGTTTCCATTGCAAATGTGCGCAAAACTTTGTCGATATCCTGTTAATGTCGAAAAACAGTTTCGCAATTGCGGTGTTTCCATTAAGTAAGAAATGCTACTAAAGTCATGCGTGAATACGTTTGTAATGACTTACCGTGAAAACAACCATGGCGGCAATGGATGTAAACACGTAGCATATTGCTACTACGACACTAGCGCTCATTATCAGCCATTAGAGGAGACATCGGTGTCTTATYGAGGCCATCGAGCAACAAGCCTCTTATACCTGGGAGCGGCTACGTACGCAGCGTTTTTTGGGAAATTGTAGTCGGCGAATTTACTGCTTTCTTTTACTACTTAGGTGATTTTACTACAACTTCTACTTCCTGTTGTCTTCTTCTTTGTTGTCTTTTTCGCCAGTAGAAAAAGCCGGTTTTTGATCACGTGACTCCAGTGATGCGAAAAAAGTGTTTCCGTTGCAGTTTTGCAAAATACACCAATTTCGATACGGCCGAAAAACCACCTCATCCAAGCGGAAAAACATTTTGTCGAAAAACTGAAGTTTTTTTTTCGAAATTGACATATTTCCATTGAGCAAATTTATTTTCGAAATTCTAATTCGCGCATTTTCCTGGTGAATGGAAACGCAGCCAGTCAGATCTTATGTTCGGTATCTCAGCTTGTCCCACACTAAATATTAACTCGGTGTCTGAATAAGTGATGGGGATACAACCTTTTTTAGGTCCACTCACACAGGCAGGGGCAGAAACATTATCGCCAGCCTTTTGGCTGTCAGGAAATTAGAAAAAGAAAGATGATGGAGGGAGACGTGGCTCAGCGGCGCCGAGGCGACACCACATTAATGTTGTATGTGCTTAAATTCATTACGCTGAAACACTCCTTGGGGACGTCGTCTCCTCCTTTCTTAATAAAGGCTCCCTTTCGGTGCAGCCGACACTAAGTAATACAGATGTGCTCCCGAGCCGGGTGGCTTTTAACAGCCCTCTCCTCTTTCGCTCTGTTTCTCATTTCTTCTCCCCATAAGAGGGCTTTAGCCTCTCCATCAGCGGAGCTCCAYTAGAAGACCTTCGCGGTGAGGGGACAGGTTGCTATGGCGACTGGCAGTGATGCAATCGGCACAGAGCAGCGACTCTCATCACGTTGGGATTGGAAACTTTCAGTCATGCTCACAGGTGGCTCGTACACACAGACACACGCTGCTGCTGGATGAATTTATATCATCAGCATTAAACTCAGAAAAATACTGTTTGGATTTTGATGCTCAAATTCACTTTTCATCCTTAAAGGAATGCATAACKTCTGCTGTCTCATGCAGCGTTTTTGACCATGGAAAGAGCTAATCATATATAWAATTATATAGTTAGAGATATTTGAAAAGGACACACTGTGCAATCTAATGCTATATGTGTTGTTAATGACCCCCAGTTACTTCCACACTGAAGTTTAGCTAGATATTAGCTARTTTTGTTTTATAGATTCAGTTAAAGTGTGATAACCATCTTAAATTTGGTTAACTCCCAAAGTTAATCAGGTAATGTACATCCTGATGATTTTTTCCTGAAGATTTCATTAAAATCCATCCATAATTTATGAGATATTTTGTCAACAGCTAGTTGATTTCACTAGCTTTTGGCAAAATTTTAAAACACTGTTTTCCACACAATCGGTTAGAGCTCAGAGTGAGTTGGAGGTCAGTTAAAGCTGCAGGGATGGAACCAGACTTTTTATAAGGGGTGGCACAGGGGAGACATACTTAAAAAAAACCTACCTTGTATTTGAAAATTCAATATGGCTGCCACAGCCAAATTTTCAATGGCTCTAATTTAGCTGTTATGATATATACTGAGCTGAAAATTTGT
>NW_013952470.1:311745-313564 GCF_001266775.1 Austrofundulus limnaeus
GGCTAAAATTCAGTCATTTTAAACTCAGAATTATTTGACACAATTGTTGCTTTCTATTAATTCAGTGGTTTGGAAAAGTTTTTTTTCCTTCACACACTGATAGGTTTCCTTTACACCAGACAATACAGCTGCTTGACAGATATTTACTCTGTTTTTACTCTAACTGACCATCTTTTATTGCTACATGCAAGCTGCTCCCCACCTGTCAATMATTTGTGGGTGGCCAACCARGTGCCAGAGATGGCACTTACCCCCACTCGCCACCCCGCTGGCTCCACCCCTGCTCAGCTGCTATCGTGCTAGATTTTAGCTCAATATTTACAGAACGCACTACCGTTAAAGCTCATTTACTTTATGCTGAGCTTGTTTTGCTGTGGCAGCCATTTTGAATTCAGTGATTACTTTCAGAAAGTTTTATTATGATCTGTCCAATAACGACTCAAGAGATATTTTGCTAATGGGCAAAAACATCATTGCTGTACTTTCACGTTTGATGGCGAGCGATAAAAACACAATCATTTCAATACAGGGGTGTTTTATGTGCAGGTTTAGAGAACAGCAGCGGATCTGTTCTGCATCGATTAAGAGTTATGGTGATCTAAAGAAAAAGGAGCACAGAAGTGATACAGAGTCAGTGCAGAGCACGGGAAGAAAGAAACGCCACAGTGACCTGTATCCACACCTGGTAAAATATCAGAGAGGAAAAAAATATAAAAAATCAACACGACACGGCTTCTATTGATCTCTGGTTAGTGGCTCTCAGGGGACAAATGCAGTCAATTATCGATCTGGGCGCAATCATAAAACACCCAGGGTGAAATAAAGAAAACGTCTGCTCACAAAGGACCACCCAGCCTTACCAACTGAAAATGAGAAATTGCTTCTTTAAACGAGTTAAATGAAAAGAAAAAGAGTTGTGGTGGTGGTGGTGGGGGGTTACAACAGAGACTCAAAAGAAATAAACACATTTTCTCTGCTGGCCCTGCTGTTTTAGCCGGGGCTGTTCTTATCAAGGCAGCAGAAGAGTGAACGGACTCGGAAAAGAAGCACCAGTTCTTTTACTTAAAGATGGCGTCTTTGTAAGGGCACTGCTCGTGCACGTAAAAGTACATTTTTTCCTTCCTCGCCATCTTCCACATAAAGGAGGTAATCAATTTCCTTCTCTTCCCGCCTTCTCCGTGCAACACACACGCTCGTATTAGCCGAGCACCTGGACCCTGACACGCAGGACCAACTTATTTACCAAACTCCACACCTGAACCTGCAGAAGCCTTTAGAGAGAGAGAGATAAAGCTTCAGACAGAGTRATTGAAGATGGGGAGACGAGGAGATACGGAGAGAAAAAAAAAACATTTTACTGGATGAAACAGTGTATGAGATAGAGATACCGAGGTCAGGGTGGATTAGAATGAAACACAACAGGCAGATGAAAAATATCCATAATTTAACCCTCAATACTTTCTACAGATGTAACTTTTCAAACCAATACAGTAAATCAAAGGAACCTTCATAAGCTGCAAATGTTGCGAAGACTATTGAAAAACTGTCAAATTTACTATTAAAAAAGAAACTTGCTTCACTTCAGGGTTTTCTGAACAAAAGATAAAAGGGCTCAGCATTTATCTGGATACAGAGATTTTAATATTCTTTGCCATTTTGTTTCTTTGTCACAAAATACATGGCRGGGTTTCTAATCTATTTTTCCAATGCATCTTGATAAAGAAATGAACCATTCATTTAGTGGGCCTTTCACGATAACAAACTTTACTGGACTATTAATTTGTCTCAGAAATTATTGCGATACTCAATAATATAATAT
>NW_013952470.1:313644-323449 GCF_001266775.1 Austrofundulus limnaeus
ATATAATATAATATAGATCATTATCCTGCTTACGAAGCTTATAGAAGTTTACGAAAATTGCGTACGTAAAAAAGTTGACCAGGACCGGAGACTTGGAAAACAACATACGACAACTGCTAACATCGCTATTCTCCTCTATTCAAGCTGGCCCAAATTATTCTGTATGCGTCTTCCTCAGGCTTCATTAAACAATCTTTGGTCAAACCCCTCACCGCTTGTGAAATTTACGTAAACTTGCAGGCGGACCGGGAGCGGATTTTTGTGAAAACAACACATAACAATTACTGAAGCTGTAACATCACTACCCACCTCTTCTTATCCAAGCAGGCACAATTTATTCTTGGTGTCTTCCTCTGGCTTCATAAAAACAATTGTGGTCACCTGCCTGTTGCTTATGAAGTTTACAAAAGTACATAGCGTAACGAAAAACAACTCCATGCAAACCCAAGTTACGGCACGGTGTCCTRAGGGCTAAGGAGTAGAAAGGAGGGAGAAAGAAGAAAAACAGCAGGCAAATGAAAAGTATAAACCTCATTTTAAATTATTGTGCGATTATTTGATTTACTGTTTGTCACGACAGACCTATGATTTACTTCATTGAATCTTGTTTGAATGAAAACTGCTTCATGCTGCAATGTAGAGTGCAATATTTAGTTTCTTTTCTGAAAAAGAGGTTCTATGCTCATGGTTTTAATGTAAAGTGTGATCATCAATTCATTGAGATGAATTATATTAATGTTTCCTAATCACGTTGCTGAGCATGCTTAAAGATTTCCATCCATAGAAGAGACGCGTGTTTAAATCTAATCAAACAGCTTGTTTATTGTCAGTTTTTTTGCTGCTGTTTTTGTTTTTGTGCTCCAAAACTATTAGTGTTGTTGCAGCTTTGAGATTTCATCCCTGCTATTTCTGGTCTCCCTTGGCTGTGGTTACTTTTATCATTTTAATGATGTCCCACCGGTATTAAGTGTAAACGCACAATGCACACAATAAAAGCTGCAGTGATGGCACAAAAAGTGGATTGAACATTTATTCAAAAAGGTTATTTTATTGTCAGTTTTGGGGGACGTTCAGTTTCAGTGGAAGATGCTGGGCAGCTTCACACCCACTGAAAACTTTTAGTGAGATCAAAGTTGTTGAAAAGTTATAAATTTAAAATTTTGCAAAGATGTCTGGCCCAGATTTGTGTTGTTAGTGGCTCTCATCTACATCAAACTTTAGCTCAATATCTGTTAAAGTCATTAAGTTGGAACCATTTGGCGTTGGCTAATGATGATTGGCTGTGGAAGCCATCTTGAATCAAGAAGACGTTAAAAGTTTGTTAGTTGCAGACGTCCATGCAATGATTTCTTCTTGCAAGATTTATAGATAGTTGTCGATTGGTTAATAACAAGTTGTTAACACACAAACTATGCTTTTATTCTTAAAATCATGATGCTGCAAACAAAGGTCCCCTAACCTGACATTTGTGGCCAAACAACAATTTATAAAACTTTCAAAGGTTTGTAATGAAGCCGTGTTTCGCATTTTGAGCAAACTTTTAAAATGTCATAAAGTCAGAAATGCGCATCAGACGTGTTCCCATCAACTGGCTTAAAGCAAATCAACCAGGCTACGCAAACTGTAATTACGTCAGATGCTGATGTTACGCATAGCTGTAATAAACAGGAAGTAACTACACATCTCAGGACAATAGAGAGAAGTTATCAGGAACGTGTTGCTACTATCAGGAAAGTTGTAATTATTCTGTCATATCAATTAGTATTGGCAAAGTAATGTAAGAAATATTCGCGTTCAAAGACTGAAGTCATTAGAAAACCACCAATGTTAAAGAATATGATTGTTAGACGAGATAAAACCATACAAAACCAGAATTCTGGAGTGAGTATTTATTGCCATTCGGATCTGACAGGAAACCACACACTGCCGGGCAACCAGGAAGTTGATCCATTTATACAAAGTCTTCAATGCCCGCGTTCGCCCCCTACTGACCTACGGCTGAATCACRGGCATTCATACACAATTCTCCCCTAYATGTTCTCATAACGGATAAATGTGTTGTTATAGATATTTCGGACATGTAACTAATCTATATCAAACATTATAGATTAACCATTATAAAAAGGAAAACCTAAAAATATTGTGTTGTGCTTTTAACATCAGTACTGATCTGTAATGACTATAAATTTCTTCAGTAACATGCTACTGTATATGGAGTGGTAGAGAAAGAAATTCAATTCTCTKCACATTACGGAAATATACGAGAAGATGCCAACAGTGGGAACAGCTGATTGAGGTAAACGTTTGCTATCTCAAAACTTATTCTGTGTTTCCATCTCCCCTTTTGCGCATCAAATATTTTTCGGAAAATCCAAAAACGACCCCAAGCGAGCGTAAAAACTCTTGCGAAACCGAGGACGTTTCTGCGAATTGTGCTGTTTCCATCCAACTGTTCTAATGCGATACCTCAAAATGTGCATTAAAAAAAACGATGGAAACACAGCTAGTGCAGTCTGATTCTAAAATACCAACTCTGGTCTCATTATAAAAGGCTGACAACAAAAAGCTACATTATTATACTTTCCAAATCATGGCTACATTTACTGTTTTGAAATAGTACCTCACCTACTTCCAACGTGATTAAAAAAAAACAAGAAAAAAACAAACAAATATAAAACCCCACTATTTTCAAGGCTCCAAAAATATAACAAAGCCTTTGAAAAATATAACTGTCCTACAATTTTCATTCCAAGAATGTCTCACTGAAGTGATGTTGCACATCCTGTTCTGCTTTTACGGAAGAAGTGAGCATAAAGGATGGTGTTTTTCTACCGTTTGTCAAACCATACAACCCAGATCGGGTCACATCCCAGCCCACCGGCTAGTCACATCTCACAATTTTTGCATTTTCACTCTTACCCCACCTAATAGATAAATGTCCCTTTTTTAACACGCAACACTTCAGAACACTCTGAAGCAGGTAAAACTCATATGTGAACATAGATCAAAGATCTTTTTTGGCTCGATGTAAGACTGGACAGATTAAAGCGTTCAGTCGTATCTGAATATTAATGAGGCACTCCCTGAGTCGTTATCAGAGGGTACGGAGAATATATCTGATAATCTCATAAATGACTCAAAAACAATTCAGTGGAAAGTCTTTCTTGTGTTAAAACCGGTTTCTCACCAGTTATCTTCCATCAGTCTGAAGCACTATCCGGAACACATCTCCRTTTCCCTCCGATTAAGTTCAAACGCTCGGGTTCCACCTCTTGTTCCACTTTTTAAAAATTATTTGTTTATTTATTTAGGGTTTTGGCATTAAAACCATAAAGCAAATGCATTTTTCACACCTACTTGGATGAGAGAACTTATTTCAGACCCCGGAGCAGTTCTCTGCTTTGTTCACTTTGTTTGGCCGTATGAGAACCCAGTGATTGCCAAAGCAATTAGACTGAGACCTTGTTGAGAGAGCTTTCAGAAAACACATTTCATACTCAACCTCAGGGYTGTGTGGAGGTGCAGTAAGCCTGCGATCTGGCCCCAATACACAGGTTATTTATTATAGAGTCTGCACATTATGATTTATTGGTAACATCTAGATGTAGCCAGGAAAACAGCATCCCCCTACATAAAGAGGTTCAATAAAGGCCTTAACACAGGTTAATCATTGGGTCCAGTTCAACCTAAAATTATGAAACACAGTGAAGCAATCATTGACCTTGCTCAGGCAGACCACATATTTTACAATAACAAAAAAATTAATAAGTAAATTTCTCACCACTCTTGGTGATCAACATGTTTTAATAGCCAGTAGTCACATTATTAAATTATTTGTCTACACATTTTAAAATATTTAAACATTAGTTCTCTTTATGTTGGACACTCCCAATTATGCCTCATTATCCGACATAACAAGGAAGTCCAGAGCCTTGTTTACTACTGATGTAAAGCGGAGGACAAATGTATCCTGGCTGAAATGCTAAACTCACCTGTGACCCTAGTTTCCACTTTATCTTTTCAAAATAAAATGTAATAATGAAAACACACACTGATACACTCTTGCTTTATTTTTTTCTTTTTATGAGAAGGTGTTGTGTTGAAAAAAAGCACATCAACTGAGTAAGAACAATTAGTAAAAGAAAAAAAAAGAATTTTATTGAGTCCATGTATAGTTTATTTGTTGTTGTTTTTTTCAGTTTCAAATGTTGAAAAATTAAAAAAAAATCTAAATGTAAAAATGTCAAATAAAACTAATCAAAAGTCCACATTGTTTAATTTTAGCTTAATCTATCTCAGTCCCCATTAAAATACATGGTTGGTGTTTWAACATGAAGCAATACAGGAAGTGATGGAAGCTGCCGAAGAGGAAGAGTTTATAGTGGCTGATTTCCTGTTCTGACAGAAGATCCACAAAACAGTGCACTAAAAAACATTTAAAACCATTAAAATCAAATCGAAAATATAGCCCATTTCATTTTTGCAATTGTCATTTTTCTGATTTAGTTTTAAAAACAAAAAACAAAAAAACAAACTGATTATACATTTTTTCTTGTTTTATTTTGAAAAGGAGAAAAACGGATTTTATGGTCACATTAATTATTCAAATTTGCTCTAGAATATTCAAAGATCACTCCTCATCCCTGACTCATTCACGACACCAACTGCAATATATATTAGTGATTTTTTTGTGCAAAAAAACTGTTTTAAAAAAGAGAAAAATATGTTTTACTTTCTATACCTTATCCTACATCACAAACAGAACCGTGGAAACAAAAACAGCCCTACACAAAAAACACACACTGTGAGGCTATGGAATATGGGACGGAGGTGAAATTATTGGACTACACTCTTCTTAACGAATCAGAAATGCAAATAAAGTCTATATTTGGCTAAAACAGGCATTTTAGCTTCAGAATAGTCTTTTTTTGTTTGTTTGTTTTGTTTTTTTTCAGGGCACTCTCCTAGCTCCCTTCATCTCTGCTTATCAATAATGAAAGAAGTGGTGACAGAGCCTTATTCTGTCACCTCACATATCCTCCACAAACTCAGCAGCAAACAGACAGAAAAGCTTCCTGAGAGCAGATTACAGTCAGTCTGCAGTATACATGAAAAAAAAAAATACATCCAGCATGGTTGCCAGTGCACCTGAATGTAAATCTTCTGTTATGGCAGCATTATGAGGGGGAACTTTGTTTTTCAAGGCTGACGTCTGACCTTACCTTCACCTTCCACAGACCTGCATTAGAGATTTTGTACAAAGTTTTTTTTTTTCCTCTTTTCTTTTTGCATTATGCACACGCAACACACGGCGCGTGTATTTTTAGGTTTGCTAATTTCTAGAAGGCGATGAGTGGGAATCCGAGGGACGATTCGTTTTCTCACARCGCCTGCAAAAAACACACACAGCGAGCCGAGCGCTCGCGTCATCCCACCTTCTTCCTGCCAGCTTTCTTCTTCCCCGCTCACACGCTCGTTCTCTGTTTCACGTTGGCATCATCAAATATTTCATCAGCGTTGCAATCCTCCTCACTCCATCCATTTAAAAAAAAGGAGACTTGGTATGCATGAGGAGGAGGAGGAGGAGCAAAGGGTAAAGCTGGCCTCTCTGTCACTGTTTCCACAGCACAGCACTTCAGACACATTTTCTCTGCTTCATCTGCACTACACACTACTCCACTTATCCAGAGAGAGGAAAAAAATGACAAACAGAATAAAAAACTCTGAAAAAGCAGCTGATTTAGACTCTCAGTGAGAAGTGCTGCACCTGATTAAGAGCTAATCCCAGAGGTTAGAAGTCAAAAAAGAACTTGGAGGTAGAGAGTTTTAAATAATTTAGAAGTTTCTGAAAGTTTGCGAGCGTGCAGAAGACACCTCCAATAAAAAACAGCAAGAGAGATTCTCTAACTGTGAAGTGTTTACCTGCTTCTGCGCTCTATAATTACACGAGGCTGCCTCTTCAGAGCAAACACTTCATAACACTTAGGAGCAGTGGAGCTAGGATTTATTTGTTCCTCTACGTGTGCAAATCGGAGAACGTTCCGAGCATTATCCTCGTGCGTTCAGCCGGTTTTCTGTGGGTGTTAGCCATCACCACAGCATCCGCAGTGCTTCACTCACCAAGTTTGCGCTCAACGTTTTTAAATCAATAACACAATATTTTAATCTCGCGCCAGGAAATTAAACTTGAACTACAAATCAATACCCAACTGTATTGAGCGTTCCTGTATTTTTTTTACTATTATTTTTTGTTTGTTTGTGCTGGACATTTCTCCTGAAAGATTTCAGCTCAGTGTCAAGGTTGTGTTAAAAGAACAGGGAAGGTTTTGGAGTGATGCTGAAAATGGAAATATGGACTTTCGGGGTCTGTTCAGATTTGTCATTTTTAACCAGCCTTGGGTGAGTCAGCTGCGATTGAGTCAGTGGTTCTTAAAGTGGGGACGACACCGTTGCAGGGGGCGGAGCATTAGGACAGAATAAAAATAAACAAAACCTGAGAATTTGCGTTTTCTGTGAAAATGCAGCGTGTATGCTTAATGCTGAAAGATTTTTTCCTGCAAACTGCTGAAGAAGCTGAAAATGTGAGTTAAACTCGAACAGCTGACTTTTGCTGAAGGTAGGAAAACAAAAGTAGACAGTAGCTGAGACGAGTTACAATTTATAGACAGATGGTGAACGGAGGGTAGAAAAATGCCACATTGGCAGAAAAAACAAGAAGAGTACAAAAAAGTTGCAATTTGTTGTAAAATAACTAAAGTACCATATTTTTCGGACTATAAGCCGCGACTTTTTTCCTGAACTTTGAACCATGCGGATTATAGTCCGGTGCGGCTTATACGTGGATTTTTTCTTCAGCCACCAGGGGGCTCTTATGCTCCATTTGCTTCAACCACTCGCTTCAAAAAAAGAAAGGAAAAAAAGGAAAAAAGCGATCGCTTCCAGAGTCGACTGTTGACCAGGAAGCAGCGATTTAAAGATAGTCAATGACCAAAAACTCATAAAAGGGGATAAAACAGACATTTTTCACAGTGGAATCTGACTGATAAAAACTTTGGAGCTTAATCCAGGACCAGTTTGTGGATAAACGTYGAGTGAAGAGCCGCGGACTTTTTTTCCTCATTGCACTCCCCGGGGAAGGAATCCCATGCAGTGACGTATGCTGGAGCGGGAGGGCCATCCCACCACAGCTTCAGAGCCAGCATTACCCCGGGAGGACAGCGACACAGAAAGCAACACTGAACAGATACCGCTGTGTGACGCAGCTTTTCTCAGCTTGTTTAACTCTGACACTGAAGAGGACTTCAATGGTTTCAGTGCGCCGGAGGAAGATGAATGAGACGTTTTGTTGGACCAGAAACTGTTAAAGAAAACTACCAAAATAAGGTCAGTTAAATGAACCGTATTCCTCCGAACTTTAATTCCTAAAGGTTTGCTTTTTATGTTTTGATGTTGAATTCACTTTTTTGATGGAAAATTTGGGTGTACTTTTTTTTTATGTTGGGGTGCGGCTTATAGTCCGAAAAATACGGTAGCCAAAATTAGCAGAAAAGGTAGCTAAAAAGTAGATGAAACTCTGTAATTTGTACAAAGATGCAAAAAAGGTTTATTATCCCTTCTTACAAGCGTTGCTGGACGTGTCAGTCACTGTGTGATAGCATGTAGCATCTTTAGCAGCTATACTTCAAACTAAAGAAATAAAATAACAGTTAACAATATTAAAAGAAATACAAAAACCGGCTACGTATATTAGAGGAAGTATTTGCTACTTATTTAACTAGCTTCACACAATATTTATAAATATTAAATCATAATCAAATAAATGCTTTTATTTTGAAAGGGATTAACTGGAAGTATTACAAGTTAGACAAAGGTGCAACTGGTTCGGATTGCCAAAAACGCTGCCTCCCACCTTCAAATTAAACTAATAGAAAAATCCAACAGGAAGAAGATGAAGATGTGTGATACAGGCTGAGTGACAGTCGACTTAGCCGTTAGCATTAGCTTTAATGTTTTTATTTGTTTAGTGAAGATGCAGGAAGAGCACATTTGCTGARTTAAGCAGTAAGAAGCTGAAATGATCACAAAAACGTGAATTTCGATGAAAAATGCTAAAATTAGCTGAAAATAGCTACAAAGTAGCTAAAAAGACAGTAAACAGAATAAATTAGCAGGAGTCAGCTACAAACGTTTAAATTAACAGAAATAAGCTAATAGAAAAAGTTCTGTTTGGTAGATTTTTTCTTTGTTTTAACGATGCTTCATGGCAATAAATCTTATAGCTGCACCTGATCAGCAGCACCTGGGGGTACAAGAAGCTCAAAAGAAGTATCAATGACAGCAAAATAAAGTGTTYGGCGAAGAAGATTAGGCAACTTTTTCATGAGCGCAACCCACATACTCATCTCTACTGCTGAATCCACAAATGCATGTTCCTTACAAATTTGGCACCATTAACAGGCGTTCAAAATGTATTGCCAAAAAGCATTGTTACAAAAAACAATTCTACTAAACATAAATTTCCTTACTTTTTGTGCCAAGATTCTATTGTTTTGCAATTAACACAATTCAGRGTCCTTCGAGTCACATGTTAGTTAAGTTAGTATGAATACAAACTCTATATCAGAGCAAAACCAAAATCTTTAAACTCATTCACTCCGTTTCTTGAATTACAGTGGGGTTTTTTTCTTTTGTGTTACTGCATTGTTCTGATATTTTATTTTTTTATGTATTTTTTTTATTTATTCATTTCATTGAAAAACATTACATAAAACAAAACAATGCAAATMAAATAAAATTAAAGGCAGCAGAAGGAAAAAAATCTTATGATATCTGCTCCTATTTACAAAAATAAATTATATTAATTTCAAACAATAATAAACCAAATAAAACTAAAACAAAAAAAATCAACTCCTCAAACAGTAACTCATACAAAAACAAATTAAACAATTTCATTTCTCATTAATAACAATTTTGCTTTAATCATTTTAGGGTTTAGGGTTATTTTAGGGTTTGATACTAGTCAAATAATTCCAGGACGCTGCTCTGTCTCCCACCTGTTCTTCATTCTGCTAATCAGCCCAGCTGTTTGTCTGATAAATCACCACTTCCAGTATAACCAGAGTTTAGTTCTTTCTCAGTTGCTACATCCATGTGGTTTCTTGCTCGGCAGTCCTGGTTTTATGTTTGGTTCTGCCTGCCAGCTTGTTTTTTTAATTTTATTTTTTGGGTAAAGTTATTAAATCCTTGAAATATACCTTCCTGCTTGCTGCTTGGCTGCTGTCTGCATATTTGGATCCTCCTCACCTCCAAACATGACAGGTATTGCCTACAGTGACCGAGCTGTCAGCTCTAAAAACAATCAGAACAAACCAAAGAGAAACTCACCATGAAGCTTCCTGGTAATCCACTCTGTTTTAGTCAAATCCCTACAAAATGGACATTTGCACTGAGAAGGGACTCTGATCAACAGTTTATTAAAACGTATTGTGCTCAGATTACCGAATGCAGATAGAAGAGGCCCAGAGAACCTCATAAGGTGTTCTGAAGAAAAACGTTTCCAGTGTGCATTGAGGTATGTATTTGGCACTATTTGACTTTAATTTGAGAGCTAAGAACTATTTTTAATGACAAAAAAAATCTCTATGTCAAGATTAATGAAAAAAATGTAGAAACTGTGGAATTTTTCACTTTATTTTTGTTGGTAAACATACTTTTGTTTCTACCCAGGTTGTATCTGACAAAAAGATTGGGCCTCATGCAAGAACCGTTCGTACGCACAGATTTGTTCTTAAGTTGTGCGTACGAG
>NW_013952470.1:324999-332612 GCF_001266775.1 Austrofundulus limnaeus
ACATTTATCCATTTTAAATATACTAACCACACTCCTTTGTAACAACTAAGGCAAAAATGTAATTAATTCAGAAAATCTTTTCAGGACCCCACCTTGATATTTCGGGACCCCACTTTGGGTCCCGACCCCAACTTTGGGAAATGCTGCATTAGAGGATCAATTAGCTTCCACTAAAGTAGGTTCTGCTCATTTTGAATCCGCTGAAAATTCACACATGTAAAACTTACTTATTTTTATGCCGTTTATCTGAAATTAAATAAAAACTATCCCCACTTACAAGCATTGCTGGATGTGTCAGGCAACCTGTGTGTGGGATTTAGCAGCTTAAGTTGCTAAACTTCAAACTAAGAGTGTCAAACAGAAATAACATTTAACAATATTTGAATAAATACATAAATTGGACACATGTAAAATATGGCAGTAGTAATATATGGAAGTATTTGCTACTTGTTTGACTAACTTCAAATGGTATTTATAAAGAAATACAAACTCAATCAAAGACACTTTTATTTTGAAAGGGATTAACTGGCTGTATCACAAGTTAGACAGGGGTGTAACTCGGATTTGACAATTTGCCAAAACTGATCCCACCCACCTTCAATTTAAACTAATAGAAAACTTTAACAGGAAGAAGATGATGTGTGTCAACGTAGCGGTTAGCCTTAGCTTCAACTAACTTATTATCTGTTTAGTGAAACTTATCTTGTCGTTAGCTGTGCCCACCACTGACTTTTAGTAACAATCTAACATGGCAGCACGTATTGTTCTCTAAACAGCAAATTCAGCACAAGAGCTGCAGAAACAAGTGTTTTTTTTCCTTCATTTATGTGCTATAGGGAACAACTACTTCAAAATCACATTCAACACTCATTTTAGAAGCTGCTTGCATGCCTGATTACAGCCTGATTCCCTGCATTTCCCCAACACCCACACTAGTAATAAGTAGGAAATTATGTTTTTCCATTTTAAATGACCAGAAATGAAGCATTCTGAAGCACCCAAGTTATTTCTAAACCCCACATTCATGAGATTCAGTGAATCCACGGAATACAAATAGAGCAACGCTTGCTTTTTCTTATAAGACACACGAATGTTACTCCAGCAGTGAAATACAAAGAGCTCTGATTGAAAGATCTGACATTTCATAACTCGACCATCGTGTTACTTTCCTTTTTTTTAAACCTTGAGTTCACTGCAACGCTTATTAGCACATTAACAGAAATCACTGCTACTGCTCGTAGCTGCCAAAGTGAACTCAAGCCCCATGCAGTTGCCTTTAAAGTGAAGAGACAGAGAGGAAACTGGGCTTCCATGCTGGCTCCTGCTATGGAGAGGAGAGGGGCGCTCCATTTTTTTTTTCTTTCCCCCCAGAATCTCTGGAAGGAGCCCAAGTCAGTAGCAGATGGCAGCAGGATGAGACTCAGAGACAACCTGGCGGGAGCTTGGAAGGCGAGCCAGGAAGCTGCAGCTCTCGAGTGCTGAGCTGGTTTGCACTGGATAAAAGGAAAGCGACCCCCTCCATATGGTCCTCATTGCTATGCCTGATCAGAAAGACGTGCCCATAGACACACTGCCATTGTTGCTGGAAGGAATTCAGGATAGTTGGAGAAGACAAAACAAAAAAACTATTTTGAAGCAAAAGTATCTCGGATGGAATGGGAAAAAGGCTCGCTAGTTTCAGAACCAACATGTGAAAAAGGTAAAAACGGAATGAGGAATCCATCTTCCGCATTCCCTTTGGAGAGAAATTTGAAATGTGGGGTTAACATGTTTTATCTTCACATCTAAAACTTTGATTTATATTAATGTTCCCAGCTGAAAAGAGGCAGTGGGAAAAACTGAGCTCTTCCCGATATGAGAGGATGATGAAAGTGTCCTAGTTTTCATCCATTTTCAATGAACCCCCCAAAAGCTTCAGGGAATCCCATCCCTTGTTCTCGCTCTCAGACGGTGACTACATCATTCCCTCCTCCTCCTCGCGGATCGATATCTCTGACCCGTCGATCGATACGGCCACAAATCACTTCGTTCCTTTCTCTCCTCCCTCTCCTTTTCATTGATGTCCCTCGCAGCCAATCGGAGAGAAAATTCAGAAAAGGTTGTGGGGAAACGGCGAAAGTGTCACAACATCATTATAAAGGAAAAAAACGTGACCTCATCCGCTCCCTCTGCCTCCCTCTTAGTTTACATGCAGCCTGCGCAGGAGTCCGAGGACTAACTGAGGAAGGAAAAACGAGCCCATTAGAAAGCCATCGCTGTTTCAGAATCCTTGGAGTCGCCAAACTCGAGTAGAAACGCCCACGCAAACAATCCTGCACACTTTTTTTTAATATCACAGTCTCTGTCTTAGAGCCCCGAAAGGTGAATGTAACGTTTGATTGTGTTACGTACAGAAAATCAAAGCGTGGCGTCGGATGTCGAACCTGAACTTTTTCTCTGAGTTGCCTCAAGGGCTACAAGGCGTACCCCACCATTCCAACACACACAAGGAGTGAATAGTTAAATATAAAGGAACATAGAGGAAGAAAGTGCCTGACGTTGATTTAAATTTATAGTCAGTGTTCATGCACTGCTGGCTTTAGCATTAGTATTATAGCACCACAGGCTCTGCTGTGGAATTAATTGCCGGTGACGCGAAAGTAGCACAAAAAGTGCCATGCTTTTGCGCTTTTCATTACCGTGCCGGGAGTCCTTCTGTGTGGCTTTGTAATATTTTTCTCAGGGAGTGAAGGGGAAAATTGAAAAAAAAAAAAGGGCAGGAGAATGGTGTGAAGCAGTGGGGGGGTTGTTGGGTGATAAGTAATATGAAACTGACTTGAAGAGTCTTTAGCTCGTCTCTGTTCATTTGTCTTCATTTCCTCTCTCTGGAACGTTTAGCCCATCCTGACCCGAAGACCTGCTGCAGCTGCAGAACACACACATTCACGTGCGCAAACACTTTACGTTTGTTACAATACGAAGATTCACACAAGATGTCAGACTTCCACCAGAATCCAACTGTGAATTCAACACGTGGTTAGCAGGAAAGTAAAAGGCCTTAACGGCTCCGAAAACTGGCAAAAACCAACATTTGAGATGTTTTCAATTAATAGCAATTCAAAAAGTCATTTCCCCCAAATTTTAGAAACTGACAATAACAAATCTGATATGTTTTTTTCTGCTTCAAGTCTGAAAACATAAAAGTTATAGTTCATACAATGAGAACATTCACTTTAATAATTACATTTTTCAATGATCTATACAGATCTGTAGAAATCAGGTCAGCCAATGACCCGGTTAAATACCATTTATTAAAGGAGTGCATATCACCTGCCAAATTTCATGAAAGTTTTTAATTCAAGATGGTCACACCTCGCAATAATGTTTGAATAAATTTAGTTTCATTTCTATAAAAAGTGCTGATTTAGCTGATAACTATTATTATGACGATTAATCCCCTGGAATCCCTGGATGTTGGTATGTCATAGTCAGATGACTGATTTTAATCACTATAGTGAGAAAGATGCACTCTCTCTAAGAATTTGTGTCAATTTGCATCAAAAATACAGACTTCAAGCTAAACACAAATTTTTAAATCACGTTAATAGGTCAAGTAAAACCAGAGTTATGATAATTAACTTACTCAAGTTATGTCTCCAATTGCAGCGGGAGGCAGTGAAAGACATGCAGATTAATTTATAAAAAACAAATCCACCCCCTGGTTTTGCGCTCACCACCCCGAACTAACATGAAACCCCAAAAATCCTTTCAGACTGAGGCCTGAAATTATTTGACGAGCCGCAAAAGAATCTACAGAAAGGAGAAAATAAAAAGACGCAAAAGATGAATGAAGTTCAGTGGAGATGGAGACAGGGAGAGCAGGATGGAGCAATGAGACTTGAGGGATTTATGATAATTAGCGTGTCTTAGTTAGGGTGTAGTTTAGTGTTTGTCARAAGAAAGAGGCAATATTTGAATGTGGAGCTGCAGCTGATTGAGATGCAATCAGAACTTTTTCAGACAGAAGAGGTAAGCTCAAAGACAGACGGGAGAAAAAACAGTCTGGGACAGAGTGAAGGAAGCAGGTGATCCATTATTTGGATTGGAAGAGGAAAGGGAAAAGGAGCGCCGAGTGAACTGAACAGTCCCAGCAGCATTAATCGTATTAGTTGTTAATTGCCCAACCCTTCCTTATAAACTGCAATTAAAATTTTTAAAAGACCAAAATAACAAATAAKTTAATGATTTAGGGTAGGGCTGGGTTAAAAAAATTGATTTAATCGGATCGATTCTTGTTCAAATTTGGGAAGATCAATTCATAAGTAGGGGTGTAAGAAAATATCGATACACTGAAATATCGCGATATTTCATTTCCCGATACTGTATCGATATTCTAAAGCCCTGTATCGATTTTTTATTAAGGTTTAATATGTCAACTTTCCTGCCAGTCGTTCATTTTATGTTGTAGTTCAGCCTCTGGCCACTAGTTAGCAGCAGTGAGCCAGTAATTTGTTAAGTGTTGGTTAACCATATTGTAAATTAATATTAAAAACTAAAAGCTGCAAAAAATATATTTTCAAACTATTTATTGGCAAATTTAGTCTAATAATTGAAAGTATGGATGAAATAAAAATATGAAACAAATAAAACACATACAAAGCAGAACACAGCTAAATGTATCAAAAGTATGTCTCTGTAATATTAGAATTTTCTGAGACGATGAATTTTGTTTTTTCTTTTTTTTTTTCCCCAGCAAGAGGTTTTTATTTAATAGAATTTTTGGACAAAAGAAATCGCAATATATCGCCTTGTTTACAGTATCGCAATATATCAGGATATATCGTATCGTGACCCCTCTGTCATGATATGTATCGTATCGTCAAATTCTTGCCAATACACAGCCCTATTCATAAGTCACGAGATTGATTATTTTCCCCCCACAGGTGTCGTGTGCGATGAAGCTGCACGTTTCCATGCTGTGTGTCACTCCAGGCTTGCCGTAGATTTACATCCAGTTGGCGACGGTCAGTGCTAATGTTAGCTCCCGACAACAAGTTGTCTGTGGCAAAACAAAAGAAACAAAGGAATGACTAACATTACAGCTGATTCTCAGCTGAACTTAAAGATAACAGAGGCCTGGACAACTTTTGTTTGCAAAGTTTTGTGCTCGGACGCGGTGGAGGGAAACGAAGCTTCGAACGGCTGGTTCCGGTGGTCGGACCAAAACTACGTTATTTAAACATCTGACTGAAACTGTTCCCCTCCTTTATAAATGTGTGAAAGATGACAGTCTAACAAAATCGTTGTTTTGTTATCAATGTTATTTATAAATTTTAGAAACATCTTAATGTAATTCACAGTGGTGAAATGTTTTAGCTGAATAACTTTTTTTTCTTTCTTCTTGTTAATAAGTTTTAATGAACAGAAGCTAACAAAAATATTACAAATATACAATTTTCATACACTGAAAAGAGTGGGCAGAAGTAAACACTTATATTATCCCACCTCTTCTCCTGTAACCATATTCCATCACTAGTTAATGATCAAGAAAATTATTCTTAATTTCTTAAAAAACTGTATCCAACAACACTTTCTCTTGCAATTCCTTTTTAGTTTAAACCCTTTGAAACTTGGCACAGTTTTCTTTCAAGATTAAACTCCAATTTATAAGTTTGTCCTTAATGTTTATAATTTTACCAACAAACCAASTTAGAATTAGTTTCTACTATTTGCAGAATTAGTTCCTTTGAGAATGTCTTCTATATCAAAGTAAATGTGTTACTGCTTGATATCCTTAACTAATTTAGAAATCAAACTGAATCGTGAATCGTCCTGAATTGTTGTGAATCGTATCGGGCCCCAGTGAATCGAATCGAATCGATTTGGGAAATTTGAATCGATACCCAGCCCTAATTTAGGGACTGATTTTACATCAAACACGGGACACCGGTGACAAAAAAAACAACAACAMTGAATGTTAACCCTGCCAGCCGAACCAAGCAAGACAGCTGACAGCCATGTAATTTGGTTGCCCGAGGTAACTGGTCAATTGTTACAGTTGAACAAACATTCCCATTGTCCCTTTCCTGCATTCTCCTGTCTGTGAATGTGACTTGGCACGCCTGCGTACGTGCTTATCAAATTACACCACATTCTGCTCGCAACGCGCCGCATATTTCCTCCACGGAGATGGAGAGTCGTTTTGTTTACTACCGTGGTTGAGGCTGAGTTTATGTGTTACAGGGAGATAGAAGGTGGGAAAGAAGGTAAACAACCTGGAGGCATGAAGGTTAAAAACAGGATGCAGAGGAAAGCTTGATCACTGCAGAGCAAATATCTGACTTCCTCTGCGCTGCGAGTCGGCCTTCTTCAACTGAGATCTGAGAACGCACAGAAAATCAGACCTGAACTTTTTTTGTCTTTCATAAAGCTCTCTCTGAGCTGCCAACACCAGAAAAGAAAAGAATATCGTTCCGTCTACGGATTCATGTATTTATGATGAATCCTTCCTGCACTTAAAAACCTTGTGAGGAGTGCAACAACACTAAATAATGCAATTTAAGATCATCCCTCTTTCTTATAAGGCAGAAACAAATATGAGCGAATGAACAGCAGCTGCTTCAGAAAAGCAGATATTTGCAGAAACTGTAGCTCATCGTTGCAAAAAGAAATCCTCGAGGAAATTCAGAAAGCATCGCAACTAGAAAACAGCCAATTAGTCATCCTGTAAAGATGCACGTTGTAAAACGTTTCATCGAAATGCAGGACAGATTTACCTACAGGTTATCAGCCACGGAGCTGCGAAGAATAGTGCAGTGCAACTTGGTTTAATAGTGGGTTTACATTTCTAATGCGTGCTGCAGTATCGAAGGGCTGGTTGTAGCTAGGGGGGTAACACCAGCGGTTCTGCACATAAAGTATTAATGCATGATGAGCTCTGAAATAGTAAACCTCTGTGAAACATGAAGCAGCCGTCATGACAAATGATGGATAAATATAAAAATAAACACGCCAGGGGGAAGACAATCAATATACGTAAAGTGAGATGGATTATCGTTTTTCTATGGCTGACGTGAACCGTCCATCTTCAGAAAATTGGCCTTAAATGTCTGAAAATCTATAATGATTTTATGAATATCATTAATAAGCTAAAAAAAAAGTGGTTTAAGCTTTAACCTTTTATTAATTTTAGGGATGCACAATATCAGGCGTTAACTTTAGTATTGGCTGACATTTGAATATTGTATCGGTTCAAAAGGTAAAACTGGGCCGATATTAACATCCATTATTGATTTCCCACTTTTTAGTTTTGCGTTTTTAGTTTTGGGAGAAGGTTGGCCAAGTGGTATCTGATGTGCAGCCAGGAATAACTGAAGTACAGCGCCATGTCAGCGGTCTGGTTGTTTTTTTACAGTATCAAAAAAAGACAAGTGTGTTTGCGCATATACAGTGGTTTGCAAAAGTATTCATACCCCTTGAAATTTTCCATATTTTGTCACATTACAACCACAAACATAAATATATTTCACTGGAATTTAATGTGAAAGACCAACACAAAGTGGTATACAATTGCCTGTTTTGTTACTGCTTACAAAAAACAAGCCCATATGGATGTGACAGATCCTATTTAAATC
>NW_013952470.1:333259-334746 GCF_001266775.1 Austrofundulus limnaeus
GATTTAAATAGGATCTGTCACATCCATATGGGCTTGTTTTTTGTAAGCAGTAACAAAACAGGCAATTGTATACCACTTTGTGTTGGTCTTTCACATTAAATTCCAGTGAAATATATTTATGTTTGTGGTTGTAATGTGACAAAATATGGAAAAGTTCAAGGGGTATGAATACTTTTGCAAACCACTGTATGTATATAAATAATTTGTGTGTTTTTGTAATATTGATAAATACTGGTTATTGACCATAACAGCAATAATTATATCGAATATCGATTTCAGCTGAAAGTTTCATATTAGTGCATCTCTAAAACTCAAAAACACTAAAATATTTCAGTCACACCACAAGGTGGGCAGCATGTTCACACTAGCTCCATTTCCATTGCAAATGTGCGCAAAACTTTGTCGATATTCTGTTAATGTCGGAAAAACACAGTTTCGCAACTGCGGTGTTTCCATTAAGTAAGAAATGCTATTAAAGTCATGCATGAACATGTTTGTTCTCACGATAAGTCATTACAAACATGGCAGCAATGGATGTAAACACATAGCATGTTGCTACCGCGACACTAGCGCTCATCATCAGAGGAGATGTTGGCGTCTTTTATCGAGGCTTTCCAGAGACAAGTCCCTACTTGGGAGCGGCTACGTATGCTGAGTTTTTGGGACTAGTCGGTGAGTTTACTACTTTCTTTTACTACTTCTGTGATATTACTACTACTTACTTCCTGTTGTCTTTTTCGTCGTTGTATTTTTCGCCAGTAGAAACAGCCGGTTGTTGATCATGTGACTCCTGTGACGCAAAAAAAGTGTTTCCATTGCAGTTTTGCAAAAAACACCGATTTCGATACGGCCGAAAAACCACCTCATCCTAGCACAAAAACATTTTGTCGAAAAACGTAATTTTTTTTCCGAAATTGACGTGTTTCCATTGAGCAAATTTATTTTCGAAATTCTAATTTGCTCATTTTCAGGGTCAATGGAAACGCAGCTACTGATGCCAGAACAAACAGTGGAAGAAGACTCTTAGCTTAAGATTTTTCCAAAACATGTGCAAACTCTTCTTTTTATGCCAGCTTAGAATTTCCTTTCAGTTATTTGAATTTTAGAAAATGATGAAAGTTTAATGGGGACAAAATCAAGTTAAAAACTACTTCAATGGCCTTTCAGTTTCTTTGGCACAAAATAACGTGAAATGAGAAAGTGCTAAATTAATCTATCAGTATATCTTGTCTTCAGGAATACACTGAAAACTAAGAAAGCTCCACATTGGAAGACATTTTTAAAAGTTTTTCTTTTTCTCATCATAAAACTCTGTGGACGGTAGGTAAACAAGTCCTATTATTGTTTTAGTCTGCTGTTCTTTTTGGGTAAAAAGAAAAAAAAAKTCGTTAAAGGTTTAACTTTCGTATTATAATTTTTTTCAGGTTTAATTGATTCCTTAAGTCCAAGATTAAAGTATGTTATTTACAGTGAATGTTCTTGCCTTT
>NW_013952470.1:335444-336492 GCF_001266775.1 Austrofundulus limnaeus
TATTTTAATAATCGATTAGTCGTCGATTAATTGTGGCAGCCCTATTTGAATCCACTGCATTATTTTGTCTTTAGAGAAAAAGCCTGTACGGGCAATTATTTCTTATTTGGGGAAACTAGTACTTTAATTCAACTTGATTTTTTTTCTTTCTTTTTTTTTTTTGATTGGTAGAATTCAAATGCGAGGAGAAGAATTTCTTCTTTCTAACATTTGCTCCTGGGAGCCTGAGGGGAACCCTGATCTTCATTATTAAAATTTTTGTCCATTGTTGAAGGACTAATTCTCATTGTGTGTTTTAGCTCAATAAAACTTACTTATGGATGACATTTATGCAGGTAAAGCACAATTCACAGATAATAATCACAGTTCTAGTGTTATTGGACTGAATAACTCAAATGCTACACATCTTTCAGCATCTTATTTACATCCATTCATACAGCCCTCCTTATTGAATACAAGCAGCAGGTTTTGTTTACTGTAAACAAACTGATGAGCGCCGCAGGACTGGCTGGAGTTCCCCATGATGCACAAGGACACTTCAGCACAGAGGGGGCTTCGTATTGAACCGCTGTCCATCCAACTGGAGAACAACCTCTCACTTCAGCCACGGTTTCTCTGAATAAGGCTTCTTTCAGTAACTCATACACAAAGACCTACAACCTTTGTGCAACACACAATTTATTGTTTTGCTCCCTCCTACCTTTTAGTTCTCCTTCCTCTGTTCCAAGCTCTGTATTGACTGGTTTCAGCGAGTTACTCGTGTGGAAACGTGTGTGTGTGTGTGTGTGTGTGTGTGTGTGCACCTTGTCGTACAGAATACAAATGGGCGATTGGTTCTCTGATTGGCCAATACCTGGTTGATTGGACTGTTTAAGTGTGATGCTAGTATGCCTGTACACACAGGAACAAAGTAAGACAACAGCAGCTGACAGCCAACATAATTAATAGCAGCCACAGTGTCTTTTTCCCCCTAAGTCAATAGTTTGCAGTGACAGCTGAGAGAGAGAGAGAGAGAGAGAGAGAGAGAGAGAGAGAGAGAGAGAGAGAG
>NW_013952470.1:336795-342099 GCF_001266775.1 Austrofundulus limnaeus
AGAGAGACAGAGAGACAGAGAGACAGAGAGACAGAGAGACAGAGAGACAGAGAGACAGAGAGACAGAGAGAGAGGAGAGAATTTGAAAAATGAACAATTACACAGGACAGCTCTGCTTATGTAAGTCTATTTGCATTGTTTTGATTCACTTAGTGGTTCTGGTGCTCCAACAATATTTCTTAAACACATTTAAAACGTTCTAACAGTAAGAGATAAAAAAAACAAGGCATCATGTAAATCAATGGTCAACTGCAGGTATTGTGGATCGATGCGTGTGACCACAGGCTAGAGTGTAAACATCCTTATTTAACCAGAACGTCTGACCAATAGCAGCAGCTTGTGGCAGTGAATCACTTTGTTTCTATCAGTGAACTTGGGGTGAATGCACAGTTGGCATGAAATGTTTTTTATTTTTTTTCAAAATGTTAATGGTAAGTTGCCATATTTATTAAAACAAATGTTCCACCAACCACTTTTCATGCATAAAATTTAGATAAAGATCAGCTGATTTTAAGGAATGAAGACTTCAGAGCTAATCAGTCCAATGGTTGTCTCAGTATAGTTATGTGAGCTCTGTATTGTATTATTGTATCATTTCCTCATCAAAAACATACCCAGAGTGTTGCTTTGACTCATTCATGCATGTTCGACAAATCCCTGAATCTCCTGGTAGCCATGTGGAGCTGCCTAGACACTTGCTGGTACAAAGTTCCGCCTATTTACCCAAAGCTCCTCCCTGGAGCTCAGTCTGCAACTGAGCTCCCGCCACACAGAGCATTGTTTAAAAACGTGCTGAAGTGGGAGTGTCAGAAACAGTAGGACAATCTTAAAGAGACAGATCCAGGGAWAGTCAATCCTGGTCCTCGAGGTCCGCAGCCCTGCCTGTTTTAATTTTTCCCTTCTCTAACACACCTGATTCAGTCAGTGAATTACCTCTTCCAAGTTCTGCAGAAGCCTGAAAATCATCCATTCATTCAAACCAGGTGTGCTGGAGCAGAGAAACAAGTAAAACGTGCAGGGCTGCGGACCTCGAGGACCAGGATTGACTATCCCTGAGATCGACTATGATGCAAAGTCTAATTTATTTTTGATATTTATAGCATTTTTTTATAACAACTGAAGGTAACAGTTATATGTGCCTGGACAATGCACCCCACCATGCCCCTTTTTAAAATCTGTCAAGTGATTCACAAGAGATTTTGCCAACAGACAGAGTTGACTAGTTCATGACAAAAGTTTAAAGTGCCCATGACATCCTTTTTTGTAATAAATATGGATGCATTTTTGGAAAGACAACATTAATAGCATATTGTAAAAAAGATTTCACGCCGCTGAGATGAACGGTTGTTGAGAYATTTGCATGTGAAGTAACAGGAAGTGATGTCAAAGGGGAATGCCTGCATGTAAACAGTGCATTGCTGCAAAGGCCGACAGCACAGACTGATGATTCTTTAGGTTATTTTAAACACTATCATAGAGAGATGAGAGAGTCATAGTTCAAATATTGTTTCAATAAACAAAAACCAAGTTTTCTTTCTCAATGAGTTCCCCTTTGATGTCACTTCCTGTTTCACTATAACTGAGACAAGTTCAAAARAAAGTATGCCAATTATGTGACATAACAGGTACAATCATGTGTATTATGCYACGTTTCTTAAATATAAATATAATTTCTTTGACTTTTTGTATTTCATGTAYATGCAYGGCACAGGCACTTTCACTAAAATCTTATAAGCACTTACAATATGTGTTAGGGATTAATTTCGGCTACTTTAACATTAAATTTTAGGTCCTACATCTGTAAAACATGAAGCTACAGTCAAAGGTTATATACTGTGTAGCTCACAGAGTTGGATCTTTACAGAAAACAGAATCAAAAGCAGTTTTCAACAAGATGACCTCTGGGAGGGGAGAGACGACCTTTCTGAGTTCATCTACTGTCTGATTTACYAAAAAGGGGAGCGAAGTAAATTTTAAACCATCTGAGGCGCAGAAAAAAAAAGAGAAATTCTTCAAACTCCTGTGTTTCAGCTCTGGTGTTTCACAGCTGACCAGCAGAGCATCTTCCCCTCACATCCAACACAATCTGCTCTTACATCTGCTGTCGTCACCCTCAGCTGAGTCTGTCTCACCATTATCTCCACACACAATTCTCACCATTTGAAACGGAGCTAAAAGCAGAGCTGGACAAAATTAAGCATCGAATTTTATGGCCCGTTGAATTCRTCAAACACGATTTATTGTTTAAAACAAACAACGTAATACGCAGAGACGATGACTGAACAGAGGATTGGAGGTTGGAAGAGAAAAGTTCAGATGTTGGTTAAACTAAGGTCACTCTAATTGGGCTCGGCACACTCAACAGGACTAACCCTTCCCACAGAGGCTGACCATTAAACTCTATTTTTGACTTCCGCATTTTGCCAAAGCAGACGTTGAGGTTCATACCGTACAGCAAACACAGTTTTTGCTTAAATCTTAAACACAACGTGCGTTTCCCGCTCGTTCAAGTGAACCGTTTGTGTKTGTGACGGTGCAGGGGATCTCATCCTGTACTGAGACAATGCATGCCAACGCCGATTTGGGTCTGTGCAAACAGTCTGTGCAGCCTTTGGAACAGAGTGAAAACAGCTGATCCTCACTCTTCGGGCTTCACAAACCCATGTGCGCGGCCACATGTGAGCACCTGCTGGTTTGTGTTAACAGTTACGCAGGGCGAGCGCAGCRATGTGTGCATTTCATCTGGCAGGAACGAGCCCGCGACGCTCGTGTCGAAGAGTGCAAAGGAACAGATGAGTTACGAAGTGGAGGGGCTTCCAAAATAACCTCTCTCGAAATAAACGGCTTTTAATTCACTAGGTTACCGCGCGACACCTCTCCCTCTTTGTGAACGAGCGTGTCGAAATGGAAAAAAAAATGAAAGAGTATGGCAGCAAAACAAGGTTTGTTCACAGACACTGGTTTCTCTCCCTCTCAATTCTCTCTTTCCCCCCTTTTGCTCTGGAGCTTATCTATCACGTCGAACACCAACCAATTTATATGGAAAACAATTTTAATGTGCAGCAAAAAGAACCTGCGAGCGATATGGTCTGCTAAAACATATGGCTCACACACTTCATCTATTAGAGGCTTCTTGGCTTAGTGATTTAGTGTCTGACTGTGTTGAGCACATATGGAAACACAGATAAATGCTGCTTTTTGTCTCCACAGTCTCCCACTTGTTCTTTACGCTCGTTCTGCAGTCATCTTCCCTTTCTACCTTCGGGAACAGAGTGGGAAGAGAGAAGGCAGGGAAGGTATTCATTTCTGACTCATCCGCAACTCAAAAAGCATGATGTTTTTTCCCCTGGAGGGGGGCTTTAATGATCTATTCCCTGAATGACATGAGTCTGAGTTCGATTAGAAGGTTGAGTTCTTCCAACGAGCCACACGGACAGGGATCACGTCAGACTGAATTAGTTCAGCTCCACGTAAAGTGGGCTTGAGATTCACTGGAAGTTAACTTGATTAAAACGTAGCGTTACTCTGTGAATGACCAGATCCAAGGCGAAAGCCGAGACGACGGCTGCTGCTTTCATTGGCGTTTTGGTTCATGGCTGCTCGGTGACAAAYGCCAACATAAAAGAACGGCTGAAAAGTGAACCCCGCTGAGCAATAGCCTTTTCTCGACACCCTCGTTTTGCTTTTGATGGGAGCTATCCTCGGCACAGGAAAACATTGCGGCGTGTGCTCGTCTTTGCCAAGCTTTTGTTGTCTTTTCATATGGAGTGCTAGCATCTCAAGCTGCCTTCAATCTCACATCAAAAGCTCCGAGATCCCAAACTGTGAAGATGACTTTGTCCATTCAAGTTTTTTTTGAGGATGTGACAGTTTTTTTTTTAAACGTGTGTTCTATTTTGCAAATCGAGCAGGGGGAAACAAAATGGTGTTGCAACAAAAAAAAGAATATGTTCCATGTCTGCAGTTGTCCAAAGAGATGAGAAAAGCCAAAACAGTCTTTCAATGGCACCATTTAGACATCACCTAGAGTATTTCTATTTTAAATGTTTTTGTAAAGATCTCTTAGTTTGGTAATTATGGGAAATTCCAACTTCAAGGCTCCTGTTAAGCACTTTATATATCAGCCTTTTTATGTCTAATGATAGCATCTCCAAAAGCTCTTTAAGGCAAAAAAGTAAATAAATAAAAAAACTGTGACAGCAGCAAGTTAGGTTTTCTTCTGCTAAAGTGGGAAAATGTGTACAGAGTTTGTCATTTAGGAGGAAGCCAAAACATTTCAGGCAGGCAGCTTTGAATTTTAGTTTTGCATCAGATTCTCATTTCCCATTTAATAGAGTACCAGACTGCATTAACGTGAATCACTTATGCTAAATGTGGGACTATTCATATGGTAAGTGCTAGGTATGTATTTTGTGCAGTTTCGATTTATTGCCTTCCRTGAGTGTGAGAGCGTCTTTCGATGGGGAAACCCAACGGAGAAAGACCCAGGGGTTTTTGTTGCCCATTATGTATTCAGCATTTTCATTTTCACACAACAAGAGACACAAAAGTAGTCAGCTGGAGTTTGAGCGTGTCTGAATGAGTGTTACCACTGGTTTACGGCGTTCATAGTGTGCAAGAGCTTTTCTGAACAATTAACACCAAAAGTGATGAAATTGTTAAGTGGGACAAAACAAAACTGAAATGGCATCATTTTGCATGGAAAATGTTATTTCCCCAAAGACAACGGCCCGAGCTGCAAAATACAAAATGATTAAGTTTAAACCTGTTACACAGGTTGTGCTGCTAAAAAGGCAACAATTTACCACTAAAATATATCAAAGCAGTAAATGTCCACAGAAAATTAAACTCTATATTTGTTTATAAGGATTTGGAAAAAACTATATAAAAAAAGGCTGAAGTGCTTCAAAGTAAACAGTGAAAAGCTTGTTTTTTAAGGACACACAGGGGTTCCCAAAGTTGGGGTCGAGACGCATAACGGGGACCTAATACAACTGCCTTAGTTGTTACAAAAGGGTGAGMTTAGTGAGCTTTAAAGGGGCAATATCATGTAAAATCAACTTTTTTGAGTTTTTTATCATGTTGTAATGTTATACTCTCATAAAAAAACATGCCCAAAGCCTTGCTCTGACTCATTCATGCATGTTTGAGAAATCCTGCAGCGTTTTTAGGCAGCTACGCTGAGGAGCAAAACGACAGGTGGGGACTAGAAATGCCTTTTGGGACCAGAAACGCCGCTGGGACGTGTCTTTAAGCCGAACTTCCTCATGACAGAGCGCACCCCCTCCCCTCCCCCTCCCACCC
>NW_013952470.1:343484-357009 GCF_001266775.1 Austrofundulus limnaeus
GTGTGTGTGTGTTTTTGCATACGTGTGTGAACACATAGTAGCTGTATCTCTTCCATATTCATACGTCAACCTTACTCATAAGCATTCAGCTCAACACGAGACCCTTTTTCCATCCTGGAAATTGGGGTGGAAATAATGGGAGGAGGCACGGGAGGCAGATGTCTGACCTTTGACCCACACTTTGTGTGTGTATGTGCAAGGGTGGAGGGCGCCAATAAGGAGACTCGGTTGGAGCAGATTGGTTTCCGTGAAGTTACAACACAATTCACACAGATAAAACTGAGATGATCCCAATTAAAACTTACTTATACGGCAGCCCTGTCAATTAAATATACATCTAGACAAATATCACATATTTTAGTGGCTCTAATATATTTTTAATATCCATCTGCCCTGGATTAAATGACATTTAATAAATGTCAGGATGATCAGGTACGCATCTTAAACCATCTGCTCTTTTAATATAATATGAGTCAGAAGAAAGGCAGAGCCTGGATCCTCCTCTTCAATGACAAAAATATAAAAATACAGCAAAATGTGTGATAAAAAAGTAACAGCTGAATCATTGAGGATTTGATGCTTCTGCGAGACATTAAGAGTTTCAGAGTCAAATTCCTTTTCAGTTAATGTTTACAGTTTTGTGTGATCAGATGTGAGAGTGGGATAACAGAGGCAAAAGCAAACACTTTGAAAACAAAGTAAATCTTAAGTAAATGACAAAAAGATTTCACTTTTTTTGTAGTTTGGGCTAAGTACTCTGTGTGATTGTAACTGTAAATATGATTTGCATTTGATTTAATTACTCACTTAGTTTGTACAGTAGGTAGTAATTTAAAAAAAGTCATAAATTCATTTCAGTATTTCGGCTGTCATATTCACACAATGCATAACCACGGAATATGAGAGTTTGGGACAATTAAGCTGTAATTTGTGGTCTTTGGTGGGCTCAACACAGTTTTCTKTTGTCAGGTTGATTTATTAGCCAAGAGTGAAAACAGCTACTTGAAGTTTTCTGTTCCTGTGTTTTTTTACACAAAGTTTGAAAGATGTGTTTTAACTTTAGACCTGATGAAAGTTGGAATATGGGACATTTAGGATCCAGGTAATCTTGTAGGTTTTATGGATTTTTGTTATTTTTTAATGGATTTTGAGTAACTTAAAATTCACTTATTGAATATAAGTGGAAAAATATGGATATAAAAAGACTGCCAAAATGTCTGCAAATCTGGTTTGGATATGTGACATGTTTATAACATCAAAAAACCCACTGAAAGTGAAAATGTTTTAACAAATGCAGATATTTTGTCTCTTGTTTATCCATGTGAACAAATTATTATTTTTTCATCTAAAATACGATGACTTGTGACAGGTTTAAAACAGCATGATAATTAGCAGTTTTTAGTCCGATTTTGTCGTTCCGACAATCTCAATTATTGGGATGCTCTAAAGATAATCTTATGATAATCTGTTATTACAAGAATGACTCAGCCCCCTGTGAGCAAAAGGTGTGAATCAGGGCCCCAATGATACCAACACAAAGAGGGAAAGAAAGACAAAAACAAGGGGACGTCGAGCCCCGCTTGCACTCACTACATACACATAACAAAACACCAAATAACCACAGCCGAAGCATCCAAACCAATAAGTCAGGTGATGGAGCACATGACCCTCTATGAAAAATAGAGCCAATCAAGCCTATTGTTAGGCGATGGCCCTCTTTTGCATGTGACTAACCTGTTTGTCCACCATGTGGAGGCAGTGCTTATAAGGCTGAGTTCACCTGAAACTCATCAGACTGAAGTCTCTTGGAGGAGAGACGAAACGTTTCATTAAAGAAGAACTCATCCAGAAGACCTACTTATTTTTTCTTTTTGATTTTTTTCTACCTGGATTACTGAGATGTATCAGGACAATCTTATGAGATGTTCCTGCTCTGTGTGGTGTGTTAAGAGTAAACTAGTCAGCTCAGATGGATGTCAGGACAGGTCCGATCTCAAACCAAGGATATTCTACATGTTGGAGGTGCGCCTGGACCAGTCCCGGACCAGTTCTTCTGTGTTTCTCTGTCTCTTTCCGCCTGCCCTGAGCCTAGTTCTGCTGGAGTTTTCTTCCTGATTAGCAGGGAGTTTTTCCTCTCCACGGTTTGCTCAGGATGAAAGACTGTGATGAAGTGATTCAACGCAGTCTGCTGGTTTCTTCTTTAGATTATTCTTTTTATGTACAATGCCCTGAGACAACGTATGTTGTGACTGGGCGCTATATAAAAAAACTTGAACTTGGATTGTCTTGGGGTGTGCTGTCAGATCAAACCTGTTATATCTATAAATGTTATCATCACGTGTGGAGTCTCTCAGCCTCTCAATCAGCCGACAATTTTTAAATCTTGCCAAGTGAACCAGGCATTAGAAAATTTACAGATCTCAACCCAAAAGTTCCTTAAAATTTTTTGAAGAATCCTAATAATCCTGACAGGCCTGGAGTCAGTGCTGAGAAATGAATCTGAAAATGTGTTGGACTGAGTTATTATCACCCAAAAGTCGAGGCCGAGCCCCAACCTCCACCTTCCCCCTCCACCTCATCTACCTGTCTCCATTTTCTCCCTCGCACTTCACTCATTCATTATTAATCATTACACCAACTCGCTCTACAATCAGAACCCCTCCAGGCTGCGCTCAATAATTGATACATTTTCTGGGGTTCACTCCATAAATAGTTTGTTCAAACTCACCTTATTTACTCTGCGTTTTCCCTCACGAGAGCGTGAGAGCGAGTCAATAGTAACCTGGAGAATCGTGGAGCCGAAGCTTAGAACAGGAATTCCTCCCTGCCACACACAAACCCACATATGCTGGACTCCGTGGAGGTGAGGGGGATAAAAAATGAAGGAAGTCATACAACGTTGTACCTTGGGTATTAATAACACATCCCATTCTGCTCAGCACAGATCCCCTGTTGACCCATCAGGCAGCGCCATATGGCCTCACCACCACCCAACACATACGAACCACAGGGTTCTCTATATAAGCTTATGCAATGCAGAAGCAATCGTGCATAATCCTTGAGTTTTTATCTCATCGTAGACAATGGGGGAGTTTTATAAGCTGCAAAAAGCTAACCTTGTGCCTCAGTGTAGTCAAAACACAGGGCTTCAGACGCCCTAATCCCCTTTTGGCACGGTCAATATTACAATTTAAAGTGGCAGGGTAAAAGGCAAACACTTGAGTCATTTTACGCAAAACGTTTAACGCCTCGACTATTTTTGCCTTCTTCACAACAGGCTTTGATTTCTTCGAGTTACTAATTTAACACAACACAGGTTGTACTCCCACCTTTTCCATTTTCGGTCTAAAGAGCCGCTGCTGAAAGGAACCCAAAAATGAACAAGTTTAAATAAATTTATCTGAATTATGTGCATTATATTTACAACGCCCTGTTATTTAGATGGGGTTTAACTCCCAAGCTTCTTGTGTACACTGAATTTTAACAATGCAAGGCGCCCTTTAGTGTAAATGAGATGATAAATGGTAACAAGAGAATTAATTTTTTATCGCAAAAACTGAAAGGTACAATTACATTACAGAGCTCCAATTAGTGAGTTATCTTTCTCCAAACTCATACTTGCATATTTATGTGGAATACACTTTGAAGTGGGTTTTTTTCTCCACAGATTCTTGCAATTCTGGTTTCCCCTCCACCGCAGAGCTCAAACCGCAGATGACTTGACGGCCTCAGTTTCTGTTCCTCGGTGTGAGGTGCAAAAGAATCATGATCCTCGCTTATGATTCTGCTCATTTGTGTTGCCTCTGAATGCAACGTCCCAGTGCAAGCTCACACTGTTTGTGAGCATGGTGCAGTGCTTTAAAGAGTGTAATATATCTCCATAAGACACAGTTTACTGGGGTAATGCAGATCTCTGGGAAATGCCACTACCTGACTTATGACTTTACCTCTCACCGTGTCCTATATAACTATGTACTCTGACTAAATAAAGCTGGATAACGGGCTCAGTAAATAATGAACAATTTTTACTCGCACTACTGGCTCGTCTTACAAATACAGCGTGTACTCCAGTATCTTTCTCAGCTTTAATAGGATGACTGCAACTGTCAGCGGCAACATTTTCTGCGGGGATGGCGATTCAACACTATAAGCAAGATGACACATATTCATTTTTTGAAATATGTGCTGCATATGTTACACCCATCTGTAATATTTAACAATCTGGAGTCATTAAAGAACACTCCACATGCATGTTATTATGTACGAGCTTCCATTAAAATATCTATTCTGGTATCTTTCAGAGAAACAAAAGCTTTGATGCTGTCATAGCTTTTGATAAGAAGATACTGTAAATGAAGTTTTTTTTAACTGCCTTTACAGTATATATAAAAACAGAAAAACAACATAATCTCTTTGTTAGTATGTATTATGCAGTGAAATACATTTTATCTGGTTTGAAATGACATTTAGACTGAAGCAATTATCTCAGACTTTGAGGAAAATAAGCAAAAGCTAAAACAGGAAATATCTTTAACACAATATTTTTGTTTGACTTGTTGCCCTTTTGAGAAAAAAAGATGCATTGCATCTCATAAATCTTCATCTGGGAAAGCTCAGCTGTTGAGAAGAAGACAAAGTTTGAAGCTATGTGTGTCATGGTTGTATGACGACATGTGTCCAGCTGACAGCCTGAAACACTATGAGTGTTTTCACACCTGATTGTCCAGTAGACTCAGTTCAGTTGGGGACCAAAATTGCAACATTTGCAACATTTTGTGTTTGCTTTGCTTTCATACTGTATTGTGTGAAACAAACCAGGCCCTTTGAGTAACCTGTTCACCCCCTCACCTGTGGTGGCGCTGCACCAAGAACCACTGAGAAAACAACATGAAAACCTCTGAACAAGACACTAGCCATGTTTCCATCAATGTTTTTTCATGCGCTTTTTCTGATAGTAGCAACTAGTGATAACTAATGATTATTTTAATCTGTCGATTATTTTTTCGATTAATCGGCCAAATCATTAAAACGCTTAATTACATAAATATGAGTAGAAATTAATAAATTAATTTAATTCCTGTATAAATTAAGGATGCAAATTATTGATTAAGAATTAATCTGAAGTTGGTTTATCTTGTACATTGACTAATAATTAATTGATAAGCAGCCATTTTCTTGAAAACTGGATATGTTAAACTATTATTAATTTATTATAATTAGAATTTATTATTAGAATTAGAATTTAGGACCAGAGTACTATTTTTTTGTCCACACCATAGTTCTATTACACATTTACACCACCTCAAATGAACCAGACTTTCTAGGCAAACAAACCAGAGTTTTATTAAAGAGAACTGAACATAAAATAAATCGTACTTGCAACAATATGCTTATACATTTAGCAACTGAAAGTGTTGTTGTACCTGCGCACTGCTCAGAGTTTAAGCAGAATTTGCTGGGATGAAGCAAAGACTGCGACGTCTCTGCTGATTTCTCTCCTGGCTCATTAAAACTTGATGAATGTGAACACTCCCTGTAAAAGCAACAGCAGCTATTTGACAGAGCACGGCCTGCTTTTGTCCATTAGCATAATGTGCTTAGTAATAGAAATGGGAAGACTCAGGGAAACAGGAGTTTAAGGCCGTTTAGATTTCTGACTCTTTCACCACCTCAGTTAGTTTTCTAACCATTTCAACCAATCGATTATTAAGGTGTTGATGTAGTAATGGGTTAGAAGTGACCATTTCTCTATGGAGGGTGGCTCTGGTTTAGTTATCTACCACCTTACTACTCCTCAGTAAGGCTACCCCTGTTTAAGGAAAAGATCATTCTGCAGCAGCAAACACTTGAGCTGCTTCTTTGTCAGATTCAGCGCAGAAGAGGCTTTAAATCTGAAGGATTGATTCCTCTCTTCAGACTCATGTAATATTCTCTCTAGTGTGCTCTGGTGTTCAGTCTACAACCCAATATTTGACCTACAAATATTCAGAGTTCCTCTTCAGTTTTATGCATGTAAAACACATAATTCCCCACATGACAGAATTCATACCTTCTGTGTTTAGAACAACAAATGAAATCTCGTTTTATAATAGAAGACAGGATGAATAATTCAGTGTAAAAATCCATCAACCGCAAATAGAAACAGGAAAAATAGAGAGAGTCTTTAAACAAAAATGTTGCAGATTGTAACTTTTTTCTTTTAAATAAAAGAAGCTGCATCTTCGAGAATATGTACGAGTGGGATCTATTTCAGGAGACATAAACCCTCCGGTGACCAGACCTGGATAGAAACATAAGTCACCACGTATTATTGTTTGCTCCATATGTGCCAGTGTAAAGCAAGGGCAAAAAATAAATAAAATAAAAAAAAAACATCATGTCTAAGCTGGTTTGAGTTTGCAAAGAAAAATGTGTTTGGTTAGTGAGCAGCAGGGAACGACTACTTACCTTCTCATGCTTAAGATGGCTTTATGGTGAATCCTTTGCCGAACAAAATCCCCTTTTGTTTACCTGCATTGACTGAGTGTGTGCCGATGCATACTAATATCAGTGTGTGTGAAGGTGTGACCATGTGTGTTATGTATTCAGGCACTAAATCGTTCTGTTTCCTATCTCTAAAGCCATATCTCATCTTTCGCAGGACTGCTGTGACCAATCAAACATTGCCTTAGGATTAGTTGCCATCCGCCTCAGTCACTGTCCTGCCTCGCTGTAGCCGCTCCTGAGCTGTCGAGTCATCAAACATGTGAACCAAATTCTAGCAGACATTGCCATAAGCTCTAAATCGAAGCCAAATGTTTATTTATCTGATTAAAAAAACTAAAAAATTGAAGCCTCATATCACTGCCCAAACTGGTCCCTGTTCCTTGCAGCCACAATGTAATAGAAGTGGTTGTGGGGGGAATGATTGAATCGTAGCCTGGCATCAGATGAACCCAGCATGGCGCGGAGGTAATTGCGCACCCACCCCACCCCCTCTCTTTGGTGCTTCTACTAGAACATAAAAGTCTCATTTTAAACAAGAGAAAATGTATGGTCTCTTAGGGGACTGGTAAGTGTTGCATGGCCTTGAGTGCCTGAATTAAGCCCATCCCTTTTTGTCTGCATAAACGCACAGATCATATGCTGCACAGCTAACTCCAAGGAGCCAAGCCATCAATCCTTGGATTGATCAAACTGATTGTTATTCTTTATTTAAAAGGTACCCATTATTGATGATGGCCTTTAAAATGTGGACAGCGAGGCAGTCTTATGTCTTATAAATGACACCATGTAGGTTGTGTTTATGTGTCCCATGGTTGATGGGTTTTTATGTTTACGTATTTCTGCCAGCTGTAAACCAATTTGCCCCTTGGGGATAATAAAGAGACCCTGAACCTTGAAAGGAYGCGAGTAAGCGAGATGGACAGGATGCTGGTCTACGACAGGAAAACCAGATTTCATTAAATGTCTTTATCTACTTCAGACAAACACAGTCTAACTTTAACACTGAAAGGTGCTTAGTCTTTCCCCCAGGCTGACAAGCCCTCTGGGCCAGGGCAAAGGGGAAGGGATTTGTGGTATAAAGAGGAAGGTTTGGGGAAAAAAAGGAAGGAGGAAGATAAATCGAAGGCAAATTTCAGTTCAGGTCAGAGTCTGTTTAATAACTTCATAATATCTATATGAAAGACAGATAAAATATGAGTCTTTAAGTTTACTTTACTCTTTATCTCCCAGTTTATCTGTATTTCTAGTGTTTTTTCTGTTCCAAGACTTCCTCAATTTGCCCTTTTAGCATCCTTTTCTCTGCTTTCCATCTCTGATAATCTGTCCCTAGTTGTTTATTTCAGCCCTGCTAGTTTTGCTCATTGATTTTCTGGGKTTTTTTTACGTAAGAGGTGTCAACATTTTCAACATATTCTGTGACCTTTTATCCAGTACAAATATGGCTATTTAAGTTATGCAACATTATCTACTATTCTTGCCTTGTCTACGTCTTGAGTTTCATGGAAGACAATACTTTTTCTAACCACAAAAACCCTTCTTCCTCCTCTCCACCCAAGGCATTCTTGTGGAAAATATTTTGAGTTAAAGCTGTGGTTTGTCAGCTTTGCCACAGTGGCACAATCACCTATTTATGTCCCCGTTTTCTCCATCTAACTCCCATGCATGGAATGTGTCTATGACTGATATACTTATTATTCACATGATGTATTGGTTCACATTGACTGTGGACAAAACAAACCAGGAGGTTGCAGCCGCAGATGGGAGTCTTAGTGCTGTTTTTACATGAGGCACGGAGGAATGGGAATGCACATATTTGGTTTGGGTGTGCAGTTTAGACTGTGCTTAAGGAGAGGCATAAAGAGAAAAAAACATATCAAACACAATAAGAGGGCTATACACTGCCAAGGTAAAAAAAATAAATGTATCAGAGGGGAGTTTTTTTTCAGTAAACAGAGGTTTTGCCACGAGTAGATCTGTTTTTGCTCAGAAACAAGTGTCTATAACTATAGCCAAACACTTGGCCCTCCATCTTTCATGCCAGAATTTTTGTGAAAGTTTTATTAAAATCTGTCCAGTAGTTCTTGAAGAATGAAGTAGACTTTAACATTTAATGACAATGTTTTAAGCAAAACTCTTGCTTAACTTGCATAAACTTGGAGCTTGTTTTGTCAAAGACTCAAGTATGACAACAGATTTTGGTTCATTATCTGTAAAACTGACACTGAATTATTACCAGTTTTGTGTTTTTGAGGCCATTTAGGTCTGGAAGTCATCTTAAATTGAGTTGATGTCAACCACTTGTTGGGAGGTATGAAATATTTTCATACCGCGATTTAAACCTTTAGAAAATACCACCTGTCAGCACTGCATTCACCCACCTTTTCAGCAGTCGTCAAGTGTTGATCTAAGTATTTTTTTAACCTGCTTCAAGTTAAGAGGCGCAATGAATGGGAGTGTCCCTGCTAGGGCTGCTACAATTAATCGACAACTAATCAATTTTTTAAATAATTGATGACTAATTTAATAATCGATTAATCATTTTCTTTTATTTTTTTGTTCTTTACTTTGTTTTTCTCTCCAAACTGCTTTGACACCTTCCACTGCCACATTTGCCTTTCTGTCCTTGACACACATGCACAGTAGTGGTAAATGGGGTAGGCCGTGGGCGTCACAAGTAGGGCTGCACCGATTAGTTGAAATAATCGATGACGTTGGTTATGTAAATTTGTCGACGCAGAKTTTTTATTTTCGATTCGCTGTATTACATAACCACCAGGTGAATATTCATGCAATTCCATTTCGGTCCCTAAACGCATCATTGCGACCGTATTGGCATAAGAGTAGTGAGTTTTCCATGCTTGTCCTGAACGCAGCATCGCGCAAGAGCGTAATGACGTCAGCAGCCGCTGCTTCAGTTCAGTCTGAAGCTTGAAAACAAGCCTCGCAGCTCCTGGAGTAAAATTTACCAAACAGACCGCCTCTGAATTATCTGCTGGATTAATTATCTTGTAAACATGACGTTTGCTTGCTCAAAGTAAATAAAGTACCACCACTTTCTTTATTTCATCCACCATTAAACAGAGACCAGTGTTAGGTCGAGCCGCGCTCCCCCATCAGACGGTTCCCCCATCAGACGGTTCCCCCATCAGACGGTTCCCCCAGCGTCTCAAACAACAGAGGCGCTTCCCGACACACGTCTGACCTAAAGAGCACAAGCAGCCAACAAGTGTTGGACGTGTTCTGGATGTTCAAAATGTAGCTTAAATACCTTTTATTAATTTTAACTGCATCCTCTTTTGTTTATTTGATTTAAACWTATTTGCCTTCCATGGACCTCCATCTCACAATTTTCTAGCGGRGAAATGACATCAATAGAAACACGTGGAGCTGGATTTTAATTTGTRTAATAAGACAAAACAGTCTTGTTGTTTTCAACAGTTTTCACCTTAAAGAAATAAGTTACACAACTGATGTTACAATACAAAGAGTTGGATGTTGTCTTGATATTTGTTAATTTTTATATATTGAGAAATATGTTTAATAAAAAATAATAAATAAATGTTTATTATAGTTTTTCCAGAGTGACTTGAATTTTGCATGATTTAGTTCATTTGTTAGATTGTTAACATCTTGTACTATGTTTCTTTTACTTGAATTTTAGTTTCTTTGGTTGAGATTTTATTTTGATGTTAAATCTTAAGCTTTTTTTGTTAAAGAATTGACTCTAGAGTGCATATTTTGTGTCCATGAAAAAACTATTACAGAAAATATTACAATATTAAAGAACTGTTCTTGTTAATTTGATGAAAACATTTTAAATTTCCAGTGCACTCACATCAGAATAACTTATAGATTTGTTGTGAGAATAATCGATTAATCGAAAAAACAATCATTAGATTAATCGATTAGAAAATAATCGTTTGGTRCAGCACTAGTCCCTGCTCCCCCAACCCCACTCCTCTTGTTTGTCTTTTAAATTAGCAGAGGTGGTCAGAATACGCATCAGTAACTTATACTACCTAGCCTAGAAGATGTACATTCAATGGTTGTTTCCTGAACGTTTCATTGGTTAATAAGATATAATGCAGTCAGACAAACACAGACATGAGCAAAAACATTGACAGCTTTGATCTTTTGGTAAGATACATACATCTTACAGATGCATGTATGTTACAGATATAAGAGATATATAAAAAAAGTTGAGTCACATCTCTAATTGAAGTTTCTCTAGATTTGATTTTTAACTTTTTAGTTACAAAATACATAACTTTTTTTCTGTAAAATCCTGTCATCTTCAGAACTTAATTTCTGGAGCTCGGGCCAAGCAGATTCTAATCAGACCAGCCTGAGGAAAGAATTTGTGCCAAATTTGAAAAAAGGCCTTCGAGAGATATCATGTTTGCTAATATCGGGCCGACTGACTCGTCATCTGAAGAATGTCGCCTCCAGCCACGGCTGTCACCGCTGCAGATGCATGAGAATTGAAGCTCAGAGAACTTTCACTTACATTTCTGTGTCCTTGAGTTACCTGAAGCACTTTGATGAAGTTTAAACCCAGTTTCACTCACTCCTGAAACAGCACCTCTCCTGCTAAAATAAGGTAAATTAGTTAAGGAATGTGATGTCATTCTAATTCACATACTGGGGATGTGGAAATGCTGATTTGTTACAGTAAAGCGATCATCTTGCAGTGTGGTGACACGAGGCAGCTGTTGGAGATAAGAGCTGTCCAACACCAGTGGGAAATGTCACAGCTAATACATATCACATGTGGAGGGACTCATAGAAATCTTGTTTCCTACGAGGGTGAGCTCCCTCTGCAGCGCCGTCCCACATGTGTGCAGCACATGTTGACTTCATCCATCTGTGTGCATTTCCTATTACTTGAAAAGCTTTGTGGTTATTTGATACGCAGTGCATGGTAGTGCAATTTGTCAAGTAATTACCCAATACAGCCTCGTGGGAAAATAACGCGTTGTTCAAAATGGTATGTCCGAATAAATATGAATCCGCTGGATTTTTTTCTTTAAAACTTTATTTTCAATCTTCTGATTCCAATCAGGTTCACAGTACAGCACTCAGCAGGCCTCAGTAAGACTTTGGGTTGAACCAAAACACAACACAGGAGCCTTGATCTAAAGCAGATACTCTGACGAACACTGACAACTTTTTTTTATTACAGTAATGAATTGACCTTATAACTAGGGGTGTAAGAAAATATTGATACAATGAAATATCGCGATATTTCATTTCCTGATACTGTATCGATATTCTAAAGCCCTGTATCGATTTCTAATTAAGATTTAAAATGTCAACCTTCTTGCCAACCGTTCATTTTTATGTTGTAGTTCAGCCTCTGACCACTAGTTGGCAGCAGTGAGCCAGCCATTTGGCTCCTCTACCTCTTGAGTGCCAGAGAGTAAGGGTAGCATTAGCATTGTAAGTAAACATTAGCTTTTCTTTTCTTTTTTTTTTCAGTAAGAGGTTTTTATTTAATAGAATTTTTGGACAAAAAAAATCGCAATATATCACAATTTATTGCCTTGCTTACAGTATCGCAATATATCGGGATATATCGTATCGTGACCCCTCTGTCATGATATGTATCATTTCGCCAAATTCTTGCCAATACACAGCCCTACTTATAACGTACATCTACTCCCGGTTACACCCCGGAGGGGCCACCTTTTACGTCAGACGTAGAAAGTAAATCATTTTGTTTAGGCTAAAGGAAGAACACATGATAAGACACACAAACTCTTTGTCTGCTTTAACCTTACAGGCTGAAATGATCAGAAAGTGTAAAATACAATACTGCATCTAACATTCAATTAATCAGTTACAAAATTTCCTTCTGCCTCACAAGTGACAGGAAAGCTACTGACAGAAAGTAAAAAAAAAACTGAATCTGTCATGGTTTTGAAGGTTATAACAAGGAGCTAGGGGTGGAAAAATCTTGCATTTAATAAATATACAAAACAAACAGGTTGACATGCCAGCAATAACTTATAAAAAAGGATGTAAGCACGCACAATGGACTGATGAGTGAGGATAAACTGAGGGACGATAAGAACTGGAGCTGACTGGAGGCGTCTCGAATGAGACAGGGAACAGGTGTGAGTGGGCGTGGCAGTGCTAGGGAGCCAGAACCCAACTGAAAAAATGAGAATAATAAACTGTTGGCACAGAGAAACAGAGAGACAGAACACAGACAATGAACCAAAAAGAAATTAACCTACTAATAGGTCTGTTGCGATAAGCAGTAAATTAATTAACTGAACCACAAATTTAAATTAGGTTCGTAATTTTCACTGGCCTCCCTTTTTTTCTACTCCTTAATGGCAGGTGTACGGTCTTGTAAACTTTGTCGCATGAGAGCCCCGTGAACAGGCATTTAGCTCGAGGAGCGTCTTCGATTTTCAAACACCTTCTTTCAGCTGGCGACTCCCCAGGATGCCGTGCCAAACCTTGGGCTCACCAAGAACTGTCATTTTACACTACGTACATTTTGTAAACAGCTAGCGGGTGATTGCATTTATTTTGAAGCCAGAGGAAGACACAAAGAATAAATTGCGCTGRCTAATAAAGATGAGACGAGTAGATATACTACAGCTTCAGCAACTGTGTTGTTTTCCTGATTTCCGGTCCTAGTTCGTAACCATTTTTTTTCTTAGCTGAGGTAGGTTTGTGTGTGGGGGAGTGGCCATTGAAATAATTTAAAATGGTCTCCAAATGATATTGTTTATTGCAATAAGTTCTGAGGCAATTTATCATCCAGCAACATTTGTTATTGTGACAGGCCTATCACACATCCAACTGCTAATTCCTTTCAGGGTCATGAGGGTCAATGGCAGCCATATTCAGTAGTCACTGTGTGAGAGGTGGGGTCCATCATATGGAGCCTACCCACCAGTAAACATAAAAGACTACCAAAAAGTAACCACAAAGCATTAAACCTGACAGGAGCAACAGAAAACTTTATGTTTTTGTTTTTTCCCCCAAACAGAGCAAATAAAGGCTGAATTATTAATATATATAT
>NW_013952470.1:357421-359996 GCF_001266775.1 Austrofundulus limnaeus
CACACACACACACACACACACACACACACACACACACACACACACACACACACACACACACACACACACACACACAGTATTTGACTTCTGTGACACCGACTGCTAATTACGGAGTTACAGAGTGTGCTGGGGTGCATGAAACTCCGTTGGAAAAACAAGCTCAGCTCAATGAGTGCTGAGCAAAGACAGAGACAGACACCAGCCTGCTGTTGGCTTCTTATAGAAAACCTTTGACTTTCTTTTTTTTTTTTTTTCACAAGACTTTCTGCTTATGTGCTTGTCGCACTGTGACTGCGATAACTTGAAACTTGAACTTGGAAAACTCAAATAACCACAATTACCGAACTGCACACAAACACTGAGGCTCCCGCACTTCTATCAGTAAACACACAACAACTCTCACAAAACAAGTGCAACTGCTAAATTGCTCAAATAACTAACAGTTGTTTTTTTTTTTACATTTCGACTCTCTCGTTCCCTTTCTGTCTCTCAATCATTATGGAAATGAGCAGACAGGTGGACGCGTGAGGTAGACTGAATACTAAATGAATTCTTTATTTGTTCTCTTTTGTGCACACAATCCCCGCGATGTGAAGCAAAAAAAAAAAATGGCAAGGTAATGTAATGATGAGTTAAACGGACAGAAGGTAAACAAAAAAATGCAAACAATGCAGGCGWTGGGGGGAATTAATTCCCCCGATGTTGCCAGCAGTGCACAAAACAACATTCAGCTCCTGACAAACAGACAGAAAGGCAATTTTAGACACAATTTGGAACAATTTAGTGTTGGTTCTGCAGCCTAAATATTTACATATATGCGTTGCATGGGATTCCAACTGCAACAGATTCATTATAGCTTATATTCATTATATCTTTAATATTAAAAACTCTAGGCATATCTTAGCCTGGTTAAAACCAGACCCTTGTCCTTCAATTTTCTTCATACAAGGATCTGGACTCTCGGCTATAGAGAAGCCGTTCTTGCTGGAGGCGTGGCCTCTGTTGAAGTTTAAAATGATTGGATCGGTTGGCCGCGACATGTGTGTRCGCCAGCTCCACTGTGAAGGAGGCTAAGCTAAGAAGCTAACCGGAAATGGCGTGTGCTGTAAACAACCCTACTGAGAGGAGAAAAGTACCGAGCCGAACGAGACGGCTGTAAATGARAGCTGTAGCCTTTGAAAGGCAAATTTAACTTAATTTGGAAGCCTTATCAACACGGACTAACTTTATTCACTTCCTCCACTGCCATAGCTAAACTCACAAGCACACACTGCGCAGAAAATCAACGTCGTTCAAAACGCCGCCTTCTGTTTGCTGATTGGTCCTAACGAAATTCTCCTGAAGAAATCCTTGTCTATGGGAGAAATCCCAGATGGCGTAGAGAAGGGAAACTAGAATTGAGTGGAACTGCATAGGACCAGGCTAGATATGTCTAGAGCTAAACAATTTAAGGAAATATATTCTGAAGAGATGCATTGATCAAGCACTCCTTTAACTTCCACTGTCCAAAACGTCCATTTTGTTGGGGGCGCTGCCATGTTGTATTTTTATTTTTCAAAGTCAGGGGCTGAATCCGTTGATGGACTCAGCCTACCTGGGTGACATGGGCCGGGCCCTTTGTCGACCGCGAAGACCGGGAAAAAGTGGCTGTGAATTTGGATGGTTTACTCCTGCCCTTACCCTGGCATATGTCCTTTAATATTATAAATTAACAAATTAGCTTAGAGGCATTCCAAGCTTGTTTACAATGATTTCTGACAGGATACACCGGACCCTGGAATCAAGAGAAAATCCTCCAGAGGACACATTTGTGGGCCTCTTTGAATTTGGAAAGCCTTCGTCGCATCACTGTGACATAGTCAGCCTTCGAAGGATAGAGCCCTTGAATTAGGACACGGCCAGAGACAGAGATTTAAAAATACTGAAGTCCCACCCACACAACCTGTCAACTCACAAACAAGGTGCCAATCACAAACATAACCCCCAAATAATGAATTCAAACTGTACAGATTTTAAAAAGTCGAGTCTGTAGTTCTTTTTTGATGGCTCAGACCTCATGGTTCAGGTTTTTAAATCATATCGTTGCACCGTCCTTTATTGTTTTACCCTCGTCTCTTCATGACAGTAAGGCCTTAGCTTCCTTTTTGTGCACACAAAAGTGAAAAACTGACCAGGGGCTGTCAATCCAGTGGTCCTTAAATCAGGATTTCTAGTACTTTCATGTATAAATACATATAAAAAAGTATAAATCCCTCAGTGACATGCATAAATGATACTTGTCAAAAGTAGAAAAACAGCAGTGTGTCATTACCTTCAGTCGTGCCTCACATACTGCCCCGTTTCGGTGTATAAATATTCCTTTTACTGAGAGAAAGGCCAGAACAGAAACATTCTAATAACAGTGACTTAGAGTCTTTTTCTTTTTATTTCTCTCTTTGTCTCAATATCTTTTGCACTCTGTCTCACTCTGTGCTATCATAAATCTTATTAAAGCTCAGCGAGAGGGCACGCTCGGCGCACTGTACAGAAACACACACACACACACACACACACACACACACACACACACACACAC
>NW_013952470.1:360146-361106 GCF_001266775.1 Austrofundulus limnaeus
CACACACACACACACACACACACACACACACACACACACACACACACACACACACACACACACACACACACACACACACACACACACACAAAGCAGAGAGCAACTTTCTGAGGGGGTAGATACGTGCACGACTCTGTATTGAGAAAATAAACTAGCAGTGCGTAAACGGTGTCACTGACATGCTGCTGCTCCATGTGTCACCGTGTTGTAATTGTGTCCAGTGGAGCGAAACACATTCACAGATACAGACACACACACACACACACACTCAAACAGATTCCAGCTGACGTCAGACTTCCAAGTTTCAGAAACCAAAGAGATGAGGASGCCGCGAGAAAAAAATTCGACGCGAAGCTCATCGTGGGCGAGCGTTAACGGGGTGGGTGAGATCTCCCGCTCGTACAGACGGAGCGATCGCATGAACTGTAAATTATGAATAAACTGAAGGGAGCACGAGGACTGGACCGCAAGTAGCTGTGTGTGGGGTTGCCATGACAACCTGTAATAAATGTGCTTGTGTGGAAGCAAAACAAACGAACATCGCCGTTTGAAATTTGTCGGGGGGGGGGAAAGGCGACCAGGTCATCCAAATCAGGTGCTCATAAAACTTTCATGGCTTGCATGCGTGTGTGTACGGGTTTTTCCTACAATGTGGGGACAATTTTCCCTCAAAAAAAGCAGCCTCGTGGGGACCGAAGTGGTCCCCAAGGGTCCAAATGCAAATTACGGGTGTGGGGTTAGGTTTAGGACCAAGGTATAGKTTAGTTTTAAGGTCAGGTAGGTACCTGTGACATTGATTTTAGGGTAAATAGTCAGGGTTAGGATATAAAGAATAAAAAAATATGAATGGAAGTCAATGCATGGTCCCCATGGGTTTGAAGAACAAATGTGTGTGTGTGTGTGTGTGTGTGTGTGTGTGTGTGTGTGTGTGTGTGTGTGTGTGTGTGTGTGTGTGTGTGT
>NW_013952470.1:361772-383202 GCF_001266775.1 Austrofundulus limnaeus
GGCTTTTACGAGTACGAGTACTTGATGCTGGTATCGGGACACCTCTACTTAAAATGATCCCACACTTTCAGCTCTGTTGTCAGGTAGCCATGATACCAGAGCCTGTCTGTATAATGTCTTGTGACGTCCACAGCCTACCCCAGTTACCACTACTGTGCATGTGTGTCAAGGACAGAAAGGCAGACGTGGCAGTGGAAGTTGTCAAAGCAGTTTGGAGAGAAAAACAAAGTAAAGAACAAAATATCGATTAATCGATTATTAAATTAGTCATCGATTATTTTAATAATCGATTAGTCGTCAATTAATCAATTAATCGTGGCAGCCCTCGTGTGTGTGTGTGTGTGTGTGTGTGTGCGCACGCGAGAGAGTTTGTCGGAGTGTGTATCAGCATGCAGTTGAGAGTGTCAGGGTCATGTTGACGTTCAGGACGGATAGCTTCCTACCAGTCATGCCCATGAGGCTCCAAGGACCACCCATACAAAGTTTTCTTAAGCTCAACATGCAGTAAAGCAGAGCACGCACACACCAGCCTTGGATGAAAGTTGAYACAAACTGTGAAATTGAATGTTAGGGTTCCTGTAATGTGTGTCTGTTTGTCGGCTCGCACACACATCCTGAGGTTCGACTGCAATCAGTAAACAATGTTTCTGGCTGAGCGAAGAAAAACAAGAAGCGAGGGGTGAAATGTTCAGCAAAGCAGTGTGTGTGTGTGTGTGTGTGTGTGTGTGTGTGTGTGTGTTGACAGGAAAGATCACTGAACTGCAGACGTCTGACTCTCACAGCAGCCGTTATAACTCTGCAAAGACGACGCAACAGTATCAGAAGTGAACAGTGCAGATACTGTCGACGCCGAGCGAAACCCTCATCTGACTTTCACCACTTAAGAAAGAAAACACTGACGGAGGGACTCGGGCAGCAGCGGCTTATCACAGCAAAAAAAAATATCGTTCAGAAACGTGTTGACGCGGCGAGACACTCATTTTCCACTAATTAACAACCTGACAGCGAAATTGGTCACGTTGGTTACACTTCCCATGTTGGTTATTTTCTGACAACGCCRGCCCAACAATTAAATTACTGCCTGCCCATCACGGCTCAAAGTGAAGGCCCGTCCGTGCGYCGATTCGAAATAACTCGCTGCCGTGTGAATGAAAAACACAGCCTTTCACGGCCRCTGAGTGGTGGCGCCATCAACATGCGAAGAACATGGTGAGCTCATTTAAAGTGACATTAAGCGGTTCTCCATGCTAATTACTTCCAATATATGACAAAGCGCACCGAGAGAGGGTGGGCTTCCGGCATCCCTCTGCATCGCCATGCTGAGTGATAAGAGCTTCAGTAAAGCACTTTGAGTCCATTAATTAGATTGCATGGGTTCATTCGCTCATTAGGGTTTGGTTTATGCTGTTGATATCAATCCTCTAGATTTTCAGCAACATCATATTTACTAGATAAGCTTAAACCCAGAAACTTTCTTTCTGGGTTTTATAACAAATATCTCTGTCCAGGCAAAACAATTCAAGAAGTTGAACTACCATGTCACCAGGGGTAGGGCTGCCACAAACGATTATTTTAATAATCGATTAGTCGTCGACTAATCGATTAATGGCGGCAGCCTTAACCAGGGGGCAGCAACCCTGGCAATAATGAGCATCAAATTACAAAAGGAAGATCATTTTTATGCCCTGCTATGGACTTATGACCTGTCCAGGGTGTTCCCCCCCATCCCTCGAATTTTGACTGCTTGAGATGGGCACCAGGGACCCCTGTGACMCCAAAAGACACGGGTATAGATGTTGGATTAACGGATGGACCATTCTTCACTTTAGTAAAAATTATTTGAAAACAAACAAGCTGCTAACTCTTAAAGCCACTTTGAAGACTCAACAGTCTGAAGTTCACACTGAAAGTGATTTTTATTGCCGTTTGGTTTGTTTATGCAACTAAAAAGAATAATTAATATTTTTATTAATGTCAGTTTTTTATGATATGACATCCCTAGAATCTATCCACCTTGAACATCTAACGCATTCTGATATTTATAGCTGTTTATTGTTTGTTATATTGTTCAACCACCGTTTTTATTCTATCTAATTAACAGATATTAGTTCACTTGTATGTGATTCTCTCAACAGCGGTTCAGCTCAGCAGAGAGAACTTTTATCTTTCCAAAAATCTACATGAATTTATCACCTTTCTTTAATCTCCTGAACTTTTCTGAGGAACAGAAAGTACATTTAAAAAACACTTTTGAGGAGGTGTAAATTAAACTGTAAATTAAATACCAAACTAAAAAAGAAATCACTGATGATGAAGAAATTAAGAAACTAATATTAAGTTCTTTTTTTCTACTGAAGTGATTAAAAAATGAAAGAAAAAATTAAACCATCAAACTGTTGACATCACAGAAACTTTTGACGCTAGACTTCTRAATGTTTGAGTTAAAAGCTTGACTTTTTGACATTAAAGGGGCAATATCATGTAAAATCAACTTTTTTGAGTTTTATATCATGTTATAATGTTATACTCTCATTATAAAACACACCCAAAGCCTTGCTTTGACTCGTTCATGCATGTTTGAGAAATCCTGCAGCGTTTTGAGGAAGCCATGCTGAGGAGCAAAACAACAGGTGGGGACCAGAAACGCCCTTTGGGACGTGTCTTTAAGCCGAGCTTCCTCAGGCAGAGCGCACCCCCTCCCCACACACCCCGCCCATGACTCCTGCAGGCTCTCGGGTGAAAGTGAAACTTAAACTGTCTGCAGAGCTCCACTACTTCAGATTAAAAATACCTTTGAAGAAATGTATTTTCAGATGCCAAGTAAACTGCATCATAGCAGCCCCCCCTCCCCCTTGAGAGCACGAACCCCCACCCCTGCACCGACATGGACAAGACAGAAGCAGAAGGTGGTTCTTAAAGAGACAGAGGCCAATTTCAAGGCATTTAGAAGAGGAAGTGATGAGAAGATAAGTTTATTTTCTATTTAAACATAAAAACAGCATTTTAATAACAGCTAAAGGTGACATAGATACTTTATTATGGTATAGTATTTAAATGTATGCCTGAGAAACACATAATATTGGTCTTTAAGGATAATAGTTAACAGGATCAGGATCAACATCTACAAAACAAAAAAAATGCTCTTTACAAGGTCTGAGGTCCCTGAATCACCTAGCTTCTGGGCATATCAAAGTAAAACTGCACTGTTAACTACATAAACAATTACTCGCCGTCGAGGGGATCAAAAGCAAATAGTTCTGCTCTTTACAGCTCTGACCCACTCGGTTTTCTCCTCTCTGGCAAACACTGTTGTTTTTCCTCTCTCTCTCTCTCTTTGGACAGATGCTTCTAAGCTTTCTTGGCAGATCAATACTGGGTGAGCTCCGGTGGGGTGAGGCAAACCTGAGTGGAAACTCTGTATGAAGGATGGACGTAGCCTCCGGGTCTGAGAAGTGAAGCCAGCGCAGACAAGTTTTTAAACTTGCACACTTTCAAAGCGGCAGAAGAGGACGCCTTTGTCTGATACAGAAGCTAAAAGTTAACATCTTGAATTTTCAGTAAAGCGTAATGTTCACGTTGAGGATTTTAATCTTTTSAATTCAGACGTGAGGTTTGGTTCACACTGGGTACGCAGCTTTTACAGATTAGTTACTAGGGGTGGGAATCTTTTACTCTCGATTCGATTCAGATTTTTGGGGTCACAATTCAACGCAAAATCGATTTTTTTCCTTTCAAAACTCAATGTGAGCCCATTTGTCATGTTCCTAAAGTGTTTCATCATCATTTTGCAAATTTTGCACACAGTGAAGCTCATGTCAAACTGGGACTCATTCAGTAAAAAACAAAATGAGCCCAAATCTTTGCAATGAATGAAGACAGGGGTCAGTTGAATCTCTCTTTCCTCCAGTTTTGTAGTTTCCTCTTTGTTTTGGTGCTTTCTGTGCATTGTAAATGAGAATCACGATTCCGATTTAAAACGATTTTTTGGTGCACCCCTATTAGTTACATAGCTTGGTTTAAAAATAGTCATTTAGAGTCATCACTATTTCTTAGTGCATTTACAGTTTGTCACAAGTTTCTTGCATTTGTTTCATCTTAAAGAATAAAACCTTTCAGGGACTCCTACTCCTCTTCCGAGTCTACTGGTCTCAGTCAAGACAGACAAGTGTAGGGATACAAAGTTCAGATGTGCACTCCGAAAGCTCTGTGTGTTTTTAAAGGGCAATAAACTTTGTCTTGATAAAGTCAAGGCTGCTCCTATTTCCCAGCCGTCCTCACTAAAATGAGCTAATAGGCCGTTCTCTGTTAAAAACCAGACATAAAAACACAAACTCATAACTCATAAGAGGCAACTTTCCGGCGTACTTTTGATATCTTGATGTGAAACGTTCACAAACCGGTGCCCCCACCCCCACCCCCCACCTCAGCTGAGAGATAAGGTAGATAATTTGACTCTGTTGTGTGAAATCTATGACGTGAAAAGATTTAATTAAGATAGGCTAAGGAGTCATAATTAATTCTGSCTCTTTTTCGAGTCGGGCTTACTGTCAAAAACACAAGAAAAGGCATTGGCAGAATAAATTTCAGGGGGATTTGGTGTGCATGCTTTCCCCCATCTGGGGTGGTGGTGGGTGTGTAACAGGAGTGGAGCACTTGGTTTTCTGTATTCTCCCAAAGGTGAAAAAAAAAAAGAGTGAGTTGTGTGGAATGTTTTCTAAAGTGTAAGTGAGCCCGMTGGCACTTTTTACAGGCGTCCCACCATCTCAGATCAAATCACATTTCAGTCCAGGAGTTTATTTTGACTGTCAGTGAGGAGCATCCTCTGCAGAGAACTGACAGTGACAAATGCGAAATTGAAAGCTTCCCTGTAAATGGGCTCTTGCCGGGCAAGTGGTGCTGAAGACAGCTGCAGCCACAAGAGACCTCTGAACTATCTCAGCCTCGACTCTTCCATTACAATTTCTTCCCTTCAAGTCTCGGGCCTATATTGAATCTTGATTGGCCTTTGTTTAGTCATCCACCTCCGGCTGAAATTRGATGAAATGAAGGACGTAGCTCCAGGGAGCCATCGTCAGTGATTTTTTTTTCTTTTGAAATGAAGACTTGGACASAGAGGTCAAGACGTAAATCTTTTCGGTTCAATTGCAACTATTTTTGGCTTAAATCAACAACCTGTCTTCAGCCTCACATTAACTTGTGAAGGATGGCTATCATGGCCTCATTCCTACACCCCGTCCTTGACCAGCGGCTAAGTATTTTCCGTGTTTTTCTAAATCCGGACGTTAACAGCTTGAGGCCAAAGACCCATTCATCAAGCATTTCTCTCAGCCATCCCGTTTCCGAAGTCCAATATTAATCCCTCAAGCTGCAAATTCTATGAGCTTTCCAGCTTTGGCCAAACACGCAACAACTGTTTTATTATCAGGAGACGACAGGCAATAATGACTATGGCCTGAACTAAGCAACTGCTCCTTTGAGGTTTCAAAAAAAGCACCTAATTAAAGGCTGCTTTAGGACTTTTGTTACTTTTTTGACTGGTGATTATAGAGCATTCACTGGGGCTGGTTTGTCAGTTATTTGTGGGCGGTGCACGCCAAACATATCTAAGAGCTTTACTTACGCTGTCCCGAAGCTGCCTATTTTCATAGCATGTCCCCAGACTTCCTTCTTTCTTTCTTCCCTCCCCTGTTTTGCTGAACAAATTTCCTTACTGTCTGCAGAATCTCCTCACACTAATAAGGGCATCTCATCAACGGCATTTCAGAGACAAACTAGGCTGGTTAAAAATTCAGGCTCCTTGGTATTTTGTCTGTGATTTTCTGTAATTAAGTACTCGGGAGAGAAGCGTCCTTGGCTCTGAGGACAAGTTCAGTAGAATGAGCCCAGTGCTCTTTGAAGCAGATTTGAGAGATGGTAACGCTTTATTAGATTTTTTTTGTCTGAAGATTCTTCTAAACAACCCTTCCACTACTACAAAAACCATATGTTTCCAAAAAAAAATAAAATAAAAAAAAAGTGGCCCGCTGCCGTATTTGGGCCAACTCTAATTGTCTAACTAATCTCTTCAGCGTTAAATGACCCAGAGAAACTGGGTCCCACAGGGCAGGCTTTACCCCCACTGATTGGAGACTTTGCTTTTTGTTTTCATTGGCATATTAAAACAGCATAGGCTGCGAGTGGAAAGCCTACAGAACTATTGGAAATGTAATTAAGGGCTAGGAGCAGCTTTTAAACGGTTGACTAGTGCAGAAACAAACTGTGCCCTTCAGCCAGCAAAAACTTTAATACATGGGAAATGAGTGGCTCAATCAATAAGCAGRGCCTCATTTCTTTTGTGGGAGAAAATTCAATGAAAGACAGAAGTGGGATACTTCATTGTCTGAATACTGGATCTACTTTTCAAGGGGAGTGTCCCATTTTATGGCGATATCTACCATATTTATTCGTGTATAATACAATCTCATGTATAATATGACCCCCCCCCCCTTTTGAGCTTAAAAAGCATAAAAAATTTAATCCTCAAACTACCTCCAATTTTATACAGACTTCAAGATTTTTCAGCCTTTGCAGTCTTTATACATATCAGTAAAATGATCATTGGACTGTTCATTTTATTTTAACAACATATGCACTAAAAGGTATTTTGACAACAAATATATATCAGCCGTAGCAGCATCATATGAATTCTGGCATTTTACACATAGTCCACCAGGAGGCACCAACACAAAAGTCAGAGACTTCACATGAGATTTGGGCCATCTTCTGGGGGAAAAGCAGTTTACTTCCTGCTTGTGAGTGCCCCCTCTGGTGGGGAAACGTTTTTTCAGGGATACAAACTTTTTCAGAACACCRGTAGACGGCAGCCATTACAGATGAACAGGTGTTTGTTGTTGTTCGAGGAGCGGCCSGGTCACACGTTAATGTCATTAGTTTGTTATCATTACTAAGGTGCAGGAATACTTATCCCCCGTTTTTTCACATCATGTCACCTGCCTGGATCTGTTACTATCTCACTCTGAAGCACGAAGCAGTGTCAGAGGTGAGCTTGCTTTAACTGCTTTTTACGACRYGGTCTCATTTCCGGACTCAGGCATTTTGTGAATGAAGCCGATATTTCAGTTCAAATACATAAGTTAAAAATATTTATCCGAGTATAGTACTWCCCCCCAACTTTATGGATGATTTTATGGATTTAATTTTACGTATTATACTTGAATAAATGTGGTACTTCAAAAACAGACCAATAGAGATCTCTCTTTAGAATACAATCATTTATCAAGACAATTGCATTAGTCATTATTTGTACGGCCGGTTTTTTTATTTTTTTTTTACTTATCCGGGGTCGATCAGGGCAGCAGCCTAAGCAGAGAGACCCAGACTTCCCTCTCCCCAGCCACTTGGACCAGCTCCTCTGGGGAAATCTCAAGGTGTTCCCAGGCCAGCTGAGAAACATAGTCCCTCCAGCGTGTCCTGGGTCTCCCTCTGGGCCTCCTCCCAGTGGGACGTGCCCAGAACATGTCACCAGGGAGGTGTCCAGGAGGCATCCTAACCAGATGAACCACCTCAACTGGCTCCTCTCGACGTGGAGGAGCAGTGGCTCCACTCTGAGTCCCTCCCAGATGACTGAGCTTCTCACTCTATCTCTAAGGGAGAGCCCAGACACCCTGCAGAGGAAACTCATTCTAGCCGCTTTTATCCGCGATCTCGTTCTTTCWGTCACTACCCAAAGCCCATGACCATAGATGAGGGTAGGAACGTRGACCAACCGGTAAATCGAGAAGGTGAAGCATTTGTCATTATAGCAAAAATAAGCAAATGCTGCAGACTGTGGTGGCTGCCACTGACTCTCAAGTGTCCTGTGATGAATCAGACATCCTAAATATTCCTCAGGTGTTGAGGTGAGCAGAAAAGAAAAAGAAAAGTTCCAATCAAGCACAAATATCTGTTGAATCCAAAAGCCACAGTCATTTCACAGTGACAGTGAACAATCCATTGTCCCCGCCAGACAATTGCATTCATCATTAACAATCTCTAATCTGATTCGTTTTAAGGTGACATCCTTCAAAATCTGTCTTTCCAAACAAGGCATGGAGTGAGTGATTGGGCAATTATCAGAAACGGATTYGGCGAGCCCACACTGTGGTCTTTTGTCCTCGGCATCAGTGGGTTTTATGATCATTAGAAACATTTTCTCCACATGTTATCTCTCTCTGCACCTCTGGCTTTGTTGCCTGCACACATGCAGGATGACGCAACACCTTCAAAACTAGTAGGAGGCCATCCCTGGCAATTCAGTTAGTCTAGCAAAATAAAAAAAGAAAGAAAGAACTAACTATCAAACACTGTCTCACTGTGTTAGTGCTGATAAATATTCATGATAGCAGCTTGAAAACCAGCTGTTTTCYTCCAATTAAACCTTTCCAAGAACTACAGTTTTGGAAGTAGACTTTTTTTTTTWAATTAACAGCTTATGTTTCTGGCCCAGAACAGAACTGAAACATTACAGCACCTATAGCAAAGATTTATAAGTGCCGGCTGAGGAAAGAACATACAGATAACAAGGCAAGGTAATGGTGCTGCTCCATGCCTTTGGCCTGCAAACCTCATGCAGCCTAAAGTAACGTAGAATACACACAGATAAGGGAGGTGTGTTATCCTATTAGACCCTATCAGAARGATGTGAATGCTGCTGCGGTAACAGATACTGRACATCAGTCCAACTAGCTGTGCGGAGCCGATCAAATCAAGTCATCAAAAGATCCTTCGTACATCAAAGGCCCTGAGCAGACCTGGCCATGTGCCTGCCATACCAACGGTGTGGAAACGGAAAGCAGAGCTGCTAAATCTGGCAAAGCACACATACGGTTGCCCACTTCAAAGGCACAGATCTGCTGTCTGCGGTCATTATTCGCAAGTAAAGCCCAGAAACCCAACGACCAGCGAAGGTGAGCAGAAAGAAACCACAGAGGGCTTACCATCAGGAGGCTGGGCCGGAGTGAAGTGMGGCGGTTTGTCTGAAAGAGATAAAAGAAAAAGGAGTTGTTTAGTTTGGGGAAATTACTGCAAATTTCCCACAGGCAAAAGCAAAGTCACTGAATTGGTACCATAAAAAATAATAAAAAGGGAGAGAGACGGTTTCTATTTTTGCACTTTTCATATCTCCCACATTCGAACACAGTGACCGGGCCTTGCAGAGATGGAGCTGAGCTAATCGGACAGGAGCGCATTCCAGCCATATCAGTATCATCGCCGTGTTGTCAGTCGTGGCTTGGAAACTCTAATCGTTCCGAACCACACGGCGTGACTTCTGAYGTTACAAGAGCACAAGGGAAATTGAGAACAGAGCAGTTTGATTTTACGTTGAAAAGTGTAAGATAAGACGGAAAACTCAACAGTTGTAATGACATAAAGTACGTTGGGGATTACACACTCGCTCCCTGCCTCCACCCACCTGCAGACACATGGAATAAATCAGAATATTTCCCCCCCCAATACATCACATTACATCATGCTGCTCTCCTGGTCCACAACCAGCAGACAATGACATAAAGCTTTTCAAGGCGTGGGAACCATAAAACAAGACCTGTAGTGTCAAATGTCTAAATAATGCTCGTGTAATCTGAGTCTTCTGCCGCTTTAATAGACTGGCCACTTTATGTTTTATTTTTTACCCAGCTGGGAATGAAACTAAAACATTATAGATAGCAAAACTAAAACCATAAAAAGAGCAACAGTTTATTTTTCATATCAAAAATGATTATACTTTAATTATAAGGTCAACTGCATATATTGAAGAGAAAAAGTTATTTCCCAAAGCCTTGGGCGTATTTTCAAACAATCTGAATTAGAAAAAAAAAGTGTAATCTCTGATAATGAGCAGCCAATGTTCTCATTTGAGAGGCAGCAACCAGAAAAAAAAGTTCTTCAATAAATAATGGCGCATTCAAATTGCAGTATGTTAATATTCTGTGGATGGTTTAAATGATTAGACAGCTAATGATTTTAGCAGTGAAGGGAAAAACATCAAGTGGAGCTAGAGAAGTTGTACGTTCTTCAAAAGAATGCAGCGTGAATGCTTAATGCTGAAACATTTTTACAAAAAAACAATGCACAAAAATGTTTGCAATTTCTTATAAAATAACCAAAAAAGTTGAAATTAGCAGAAAAGAAACTGAAATCTGAATCTCCCACAAAAAAGCCGAAAGAGCACAAGTTTGCTGAATTCAGCAGTAAGAAGCTGAAATTGTCACAAAAAGATGAATTTAGCTGAAAAACTAAAATTAGATGAAAGTGGCTAAATAATAGCTTAAAATGAAAAAAAAACGCACAGCTGGAATTAGCAGAACGCAGGTAAAAGACGCCTAAAGGGCTTAAATTTGCTAAAAAAAATAGGTAGTAGAAGCACAAAAATGTTTAGCTGAAAATGGCTAAAGTGTAGCTTAAATTACAAGAAACAGCTGGAATTACCAGAAATCAGCTAAAAGAAGCGCAAAAGGCTCAAATTGGCAAGAAAAAAGGTGATGGCACAAAAAAGATTTGCACAAAAAACATTTAGCTGAAAATGGCTAGTGTGGCTTAAATTGCAAAAAACAGCTGAAATTTGCAGAACGCAGCTAAACGAAGCATAAAAGGCTTAAAAAGGCAAAAATAAAAAAGGTGATACAAGCACAAAAGAGTTTAGCTGAAAATGGCTAAAGTGTGGCTTAAATTGCAAGAAACAGCTGGAATTAGCAGAAATCAGCTAAAAGAAGCATAAAGGCTTAAATTAGCACAAAAAATAGGTGATAGTAGCACAAAAATAGATTAGCACAAAAAAGGTTAGCTGAAAATGGCTACTGTGGCTTAAATTGCAATAAACAGCTGGAATTAGCAGAAATCAGCTAAAGAAACATAAAAGGCTTAAATTGGCCGGGGGGAAAAACAGTGATCGAAGCATCAAACAGTTTAAATTAGCTGAAGAATAGCTGACAGGATTGCTGAAATACCAAAAGTCATAGCCAAAATATCCTGAAGGAGCTGAATGTTTTGATATATAAATTGTTGAAATAGCACAAAAATTGCTAAACTAAATATGTGCCAAAAAATGTCCAAAAGGAAAATGGATAATCGCTACAACAATCACCTATGCAACACTTTGGACGCAGTAAATCACAGCAACATCACAAGCTGTAATGTGAAAGAAAATATCTGTGCTCTGACTTTTATTTTTATGTTTTTTTACCAAATGGATACCCTTCAATAAGCACGATGTGTTCTCCAAAGACTATCATGATGCAGCGTGTTGGTCATGGCGTACCGGGGTTACTCGAGTACCAAAGCCCGACCCAACTGAACCACCATCTGCACTCGAGCAGTCCAACCCGGCCGTGTGACTCACTAAAGCAAAGCCCCGGTGAGTTGTCAGAACTGCCTGCACTGAACAAACACGCACTCAGAAAGAGCTGAGCTACCACCCAGACATGTCCCTGCTGCCTCGACACTGTGAGGGATAATGAGGAAGATACAACACATCACATCAGTTACCCCGCCATAGCACTTTCCCCCAGACCCCCCCACCGCCGCCACACCCCCTCGTCAGCCTCTCCGCCGGAGCCTTTCCGAAGGACTTCTGCGATACCCGTCGGCACCCTGAGACACAGCTGAGTTTTAAATTTAGGCTAGCTTAAAATTGCTTGTCAACAGTCGGGGCTTCGGGGCAGAAGGGAGTCTGTGCGGGAGAGAAAAATAAATGAGGAGAGGGGAGAGGAGAGGCGAGGTTGGTGCTAGAGGTGAATAATGAATTGTCTGCTGAAGCTGCTTCGCATTCAGTCATGACGGTAACTGATTCTCATCTAAGGGGAGATTCAAGAATACACATAAAACTGTGGGGGAGAAAAGGGAAAGTGGCATGAGGCAGAAGCAGAGGAACACAAAAGGAGCATCGACAGCCCTCCTACTTTCCTTTCCTCACTTCTGCAAGCATGTCTAAATATGCACAAATAAACTGAGACATAGTGTCGTGCAAGGTGAATCAGAAGGAGCCTGAAAGAGAAGATGTAGCACAAAGTGAGCCAAGATGCTAGGCGAAGCTAAACGATTTCTTCCCATTTCCATAACCAAAGGACAAGATAAGGTCTTTCCATAAACATATCAGCCACTTCCATCTCCCTTTACACCTGGCAAAGCCTGCAGAAGTTCCCGCTTCTGCGTGAATGTCACAACACGGCCATCATTCACCCTATATCTCCAGCAAATCAATAAATGTCTGCCTGTGACATTTACCCACGTGCAGAGCGAGGGTGTGTGTGTGTTTATCTTGGCATGTGTGTCACCTTCCCCTTTGCTGTGGCTGATGTATAGCTGTGCAGAATGATGAAGCGAGTAGCGGGCTTCATTGGCAGGCAAAAGAATTTAGAGGGGTGTGTGTGTGGGGGGGGGGTGGAAAGAGAACGAAGGAGCGAGACAGGAACGTGGGACAAACAGAGGAGGGAGAAAGGTATAAGATGAAGAGAGGGGGGGGGGGGGTGCTAACTGTGTATACGTACAGACTCATCCTTTGGGTCGACAACAAAATTTATGAACTTGGGGTCTTCTAGTGCCCCTCCCACCAACACACAACGTCTTCACCAGCAGCAACACTATCACTACCCTGCTGTCCTCACGGCCACACGGCAAAGAGCCCCTGGCAGCATAATTGAACCCCTTCAACTCATCAATTTCTCCAACGCACATTTTTCTTTCACTCCACCACAGGACAAGCGAAGATTGGCCCGCTTTAACCGAGCCTGTATTAACTCCAACAAAACCTGTCCATCTCAAATGGGTTCTGTAACAAAGCGAGCTTATAAATGACCCATCTTCTCTTAGAAGTAACCTGCAGCTAGATGTTGGAACGACTGGACAAAGAAGACGGGAAAAACACAAGCTTTTAAAAAAAGATTTTGTCAAGGAGCTTTGGCTTGTCAAACATCAAGCATTAAAACAATCAGAGAAGACAAACGAGCAAAGATTGGTTCACGTGAAATGACACAGTCACTAGCTGCGTTTCCATTGCAAATGTGCGCAAAACTTTGTGGATATTCTGTTAATGTCGAAAAACACAGTTTCGCAACTGCAGTGTTTTCATTAAGTAAGAAATGCTATTAGTCATGCGTGAATACGTTTGTTCTCGCGATGTCATTACAAACATGGCGGCGATGGATGTAAACACATAGCATGTTGATACCGCGACTCTAGCGCTCATCATCAGAGGAGACGTCRGCGTCTTTTATCGAGGCTTTCCAGCGACAAGCCCCTACTTGGGAGCGGCTACGTATGCTGTGTTTTTGGGAAATTGTAGACAGTGAGTTTACTACTTTATACTACTTCTGTGATATTATTACTACTTCTACTTCCTGTTATCTTCTTTGTCATCTTTTTCGCCAGTAGAAACAGCCGGTTGTTGATCACGTGACTCCCGTGATGCGAAAAACACCAATTTCGATATGGCCGAAATACCACCTCATCCTAGCGCAAAACCATTTTGTCGAAAAACGTATTTTTTTGCGCAACTGACGTGTTTCCATTGAGMAAATTTATTTTCGAAATTCTAATTTGTGCWTTTTCATGGTCARTGGAATCGCAGCTACAGTCGACTTCAACTTCCATCAGGACAACTTTTATGAAGCAAATTTAATTAAACTGTTATCAACTTTGGAGATCATGAGGCAGAATCTTACATAACTAATCAGCCACKTATTAAAGATTTAACCTTTAACACAGTTTGAACTGGAAGGCATCATGAAACAGACTTGTGTAAATCTTTTATAGTCGGGAGTTTGTGTTRAATAAACTTAGCACAAAAAGTAAGAAAATTAGTGTTTGGTAGATTATCGTTTTGTTACAACAATGCTTCTTGRCGATAAAACTTATGATTGGCAGCACCTGTTGGTACCAGAAGCTCAAAATAAGCTGTTTGGAGGGGAAGATTTGGCACATTCTTTATGTGTGCAACCCACATATTCAACTCTACTGCTAATTCTACAAATGCATGTTCCTTACAAATGTGGCACCATTTAAAAAGGGAAATGAACAGGCTTTCTAACGGTATAGGATTTATTACCAAGAAGCATTGTTACAACAAAGAAATTATCTACTAAACACAAATTTATTTACTTTTTGCGCTAAATATAATTTGAATTGGTTATTGATGTAAAAATGGTTTATCTTTTGTGTTTATCTTATTTGATTTGACATTTAAATTTACATAAATATGTAAGAATATCAAGTCAGTGGCTTTAAAGCCATGTTTGCAAGGAGTTTTAATGACAGACAGTTCTGTTTTTAAACTAAAAAGTACTTTTTCGGACCAAAACAGAAGTTTGACATCGACTATTTTTACAGAGGTTTAATGCACAAAAAACTAAACTCACTAAAGTAACTCTACTGAGAACTCTTTATACACAATAGCCACAATCGAAACGTCTGTAAGTAACTAATGAGCTACTGCGCGTTTAACATATGCAGGGGTGAGACTTTTTTTTCGTATTAGGAAGAGATGACAGGAGGGATTGGGCTTTTGCAAACCAAAAGATAACTTTTGGAGCCACTTAAGGCTTTTAATCGCCATGAAATACTTCATCGCGCAGTTCAAAGTAAATGCCACGGCTTTAGAGCGGAGATCCAAAGCTGTCTTAGAACCCCGCTTACCCAGAGTCGTGGAAGGAGGGTTTAAATGTCCTCGTGTCCCTACTTCAAGGACAGATAAAGCTGCTATGAGACATTTGGCGCGCCTTGTTTTGATGGGGTATTTGATTAATGAGTCAGAAACTGACATGTGGGCCAAGAAAATATGTTTGTTTTAGTTTTTTTAGAGGAAAAAAGCAGCACAGATCTGTGCGAATTTAGCATTGTGGTCAGGTTTCTATTGCTAGCCAGCGAGCCATTAAAGTGATTTGAAAGTGCAGCAGAGAGGTGCAGACGGTGTGTGCTTCGGCCCAGAGGAACGTACAGTTGTTGAGGAACAGCAGCACGGCGAAGCCCAGCGTGGACGTGGCCAGCAGGATCAGGCAGATGTTGCAGGGGATCATGAAGTAGCGCACCACCAGCGACACTTTGTGCTGGTACCGGCGGTCCCGCTCCGGCACCGGCGGCGAGGGGTAGTGGCACCCGCTCATGCTCCACTCCAGCGACCCCCGCCCCTCCAGGGTGGAGGAGGCGACGGGACGCGGAGTGCGCCGAGGGGTGCCCAGGGACCCGTTGGAGAAAATGATGGCGGCGGGTGGGGTGGTGAGGGTCCAACGGCGTGGATAATGAAAAGAGAATGCAGGAGATGAGTAATGGACAGGGTGGGGGGGTGGTGGGGGGGTTTCAGCTGCGGTTCCAGCTGTGCGCTGTGACAGGGACCCGGTGACTGTTTCTCTCAGAGAATGGCAGCAGAAAGCTTTCAATGCTTCGCAAGCGGCACATTTTCACAGATAATAGCATCCATTTGGTGAAAAAAAAAGGGCAGGGGGTGGGGGGACCTGGATGTGGGACTCCTTACAGCCCCCCACCTGTCCAGACGACCTCCATTCCTCTGAGCCCGCTGGGAAAAAGACAAACTAATGAGGCTTTAATGTGCGAGTGTGTGTGTGTCTGTGTTATGAGGTCATGTATACTTACAGCACAGATGTGTGTGGATTTAAGTGGGTGGTGATAATGTGTTTGACAAACTGTGTTCTAGTGCTTTTGGCGCGTATGTGCCTGTCATGCATCGAAGCTAGAAACGTGTGTGTTCGGGTGTGGGTGGTTTGGATATCCACATGGAAATTTTCCACAGCAGGTTGAAAATAAATCCGCTCCAGGAATCCGCTGTTTGTCCTTTCCTTTCAATGACCCCGGTGGGCAATTAGTCGATAATAAAAGGGGTCAGGGGACGCCGACTCCAACCAGAACCCCTTTCTGTTCTTGTCAAAAGCCTTCCAGACCAAAACAAATGGTCCTGCGCTCACTGCAACGCACGTGTCAATTTTATTTCTTGGAAAGGTGATGGCTTTGTAAGTTCCAAATGGCTCTCCTAAGTGATAACTTGATCTGCTCCCATGTCACCACAGCTCTTTGTATCCAAAATGAACGTCTTCTTTGGTTGAGGGTCTAAAGACCCTCCGAACCCGACTTGTATCTGCTGATCAGGACGTTGGAAGCTGAGTCTACAAATGCTTCAAGGAGTTGTTTCTCCTACGTTTCTACGCTTTGATGCTGTTTTCTTTCAAGAGGGTCTCATGGAGGGGGGTGGGGGGGAGGCAGCGGTTGCACCCTTAACCCCAATGGGTTTCCAGGGGGCCAAAAGCAGGCCAAAGGAAGTGGAGGAGAGAGGAGGGGGAAAGTTAGAGAAGCAAACAAACGCGAGCCACACTGGACCTGTCAGTTCACAGCTGCCTTCAGCCGTACACTGCCACACAGATGAGCAGCAAAACACAGAGAAATGTGGAAACTCAAAATAAAGATTGAGCAAAAACAAACCAAGAACTAGAGGCAATGATTTGCTGCGTTTTTATTCCAGCAGCAGGCAAAAATCAAAAGCAAAATAATGAGGAGAAAAATGTTCTACGGGTTAAGACCCTCAAAGGAAATAAAGCAATTTTGTTTCAGGTTGTAGAAAAAAAAACTTGTCCTTTTTTTTTCTCCACCATCTAATCCGTTAGTGGAGTTGGAGGTCTCAGTCCAGAGGTGCTCCTCAGTGTCACAGTCCTGAAGATTTAAGTTCCTGCTTCTTTTCCCCCCTTTTTCACTGATTCCAAATGCAACAAATTAGGCAGCAGGTATTCATGGCACTCTTAATCCCCCAGACAGCAGGTAGCGGTCCCGGTGTCAGCGCGCTCAGCCAGCTGAAGCGGGRAGTCAATGAGAGAAGTCAGCGGACAGCCAGAGACAGACGGGAAGTAAACGACAGGGAGGAGGAGGAAAAAAAAAACAGATCCTGACACTCCGGTGTCCCCTCCTTTTCTTATCTCTCTTTTTTTCTTTCTTCTACTGGAGAAAACTGCAGCGGCATGTCGCCAGTTCCCCAAACAGTCACCTCCGGAGCGCCTCGTCTCTCAGCCCTCAGCGAGAGAAACAGATGAGCGCATATCGAGAGAGGAGAGACGGCACCGCCGGAGAGGCGAGGGAGAGAGAGAGAGAGAGAGAGAGAGAGAGAGAGAGAGAGAGAGAGAGAGAGAGAGAGAGAGAGAGAGAGAGAGAGAGAGAGAGAGAGAGAGGCGGCGGCGGGAGTGGATGAGGGGGCCGTCTTTAACAAAGGCGTAAGGGAGGAGGGGTTGGAGTTGAGTGAAGGAATAAGGAAAAATAAATGAAAACAAGTGAGAATAAAGGCTTTCGGGAGTAGTGCTCCAGTCTTGTTTAAGTGGGGAGGAGGGGAGGGGGGGGTGGTGTCGACAACAATCCAACAGCAACACAAAAGAGGGGCACGGACTTGGAAGATGTCAAACACCTCCTCCGTTTGTTTACAGCCTAATCAAAAGAAAGTCTCTTCCCCAAGAGCTGGAGAATTACCACAAAGATTTAATGAGGCAAACTGTGGAAAAAAAACTGGGCTCGCCAATGAGGAGGGGGCAAAATACATTAAAGTCAATCATGTATTGAGACTCCAAACAGCTTTAACCCACTTGTTTGTGACCCGTATGGACAAAAAGCCTGAGAAACTCCACTAATTAACCTTTGGAGCTTTTTTATTCTGACTGCCGCACAAGAAAGAAGAATTCCTTTTTGCTTCCCCTCATGAATAAATGTGCCATCAATAACATGGCAACTATAACTATAACTATAACTATAACTATATATATATATATATATATATATATATATATAAAGATGATTTCTAAAGGCATTTCACTTTTGTGCGTTCGTCGTGCGATGACGTGGTCGTCAGAGACGGAGGTTTGACTTTGTTTTAGCGAGACCCCTGCATTCGGTGGGCCTACTTTGAAGAAACTCAGTGGCAGCAGGCAGCAGATGCAAGGCGGAATCCATCATCAATTATTTATGTTTTTTTTTACTCTGTATCTGTGTCTCTACTTTTCCCCGTTCACTCCTCCCCCCATCCCTGTTTTGCAYCGAGCTGCTCAGACATAAACAGAAACTCTGACGCAAACAGTGGCTTCTGATACTATTCTTTATTTTCCTGTATGATTAAAAGAAAAGGCAAACACAGCTGCTCCAGTCACGTCTCTATCTGTTCGCAGCCTACAGACGTCTTTAACTTGGAGACATTTAAAACACAATCTTGACGACAAAAAACACAGAGAAGGTAGGGGATGTTTCCACAGAAAGTCATTTATCTCTTTGAACGGTGCGTTTTATTCCCAAGCTGAGCTCGGCGGGGGGGGGAGACTCCAATTCGAGGTGGGGCTTTCAGGCTGCCTGTTGAGGGTCGAAAGTTCACCTCCCTTTCATCAGGAACCCCGCCCACCCCGAAGTATCCCCGCCTCCTCACCTCTTTTCGTACTTGACACCCCGGACAACTCTCATATTGCACAACAAAACCTGATTGATGGACTCGCTGACAAGACAAGGAAACAGCTGCTTTTCTCATTTTCTCTTTTGTCTCTTATCTGTAGCGGGGTCTTTAGAACCAAGTGTTCTCCGTACAGATTTGAGGATGCATTAGACAGAAGAAAAAAAAAAAAAGAAAGAGAGAGAATGTTGACTAAATCATCAGAAAGTATGAAGAAGACCATTTTCTCCCAGCAGAGGGTGCTAAAGAGTCATCCTTCCTCTCCTCCCTTCTGCTCCGACCCAAATAAAATCTTCCATCGACATCAAAGCTCAGCTGCTTTGATCCATTTTTAATGCCACAAGTACAGCAGAAGGTTAACATCTCTCTCCAAACGCTTTGAAATAGCAATTTCCATTAAGGAGCCAAAGGAGCTGCTTTCTTGTTTTAATGGTCTGGCAGGAGTGATACGTGTGCGCCCGRGCTCGTGTTTGTGCGAAGTGTGTCGCTCTTCGCACACGGGGTGAGAAATTTGTCATGTTCAATAACTGATTGGTAGTTACGCTTCAATCGGGGGTTGCGTGTGTGCGTGTTTAAGCAGCTGGCAGCACACATCCCCAGTCTTCTGCCTGGCTGGCCGGCGTTCGTCAGATTGATCTAAAAGAAAACAGTCACCGCCTCGGCGGGATGACAAATTCTCCCACAAAAGATTATCAGATGAAGSGAAAGAAGAAAAGAAACGGTTATCGCTGAGATTTACTCACTGGATTCAAAACGAGACGGATTAAATTCCCTTTTCTTTTCGCCTTATATTTTACACACGCCTGACGTTTTAGCTGCACTAGCACAGAACTGAAGGTCAAACCGTATATAACGTTCAGCGAGTATCTCTGTAGRATCTGATACAGAAAGCATGGACAGGTAGGAATTCTTCCCATCTGACATGTTTAGGAGTTTCAAACTGATGATTCAATGCTRGCCTCTCCCAACGGCCATCATCTGCAGAACTTTTCCTGCAGGCAGAAATAATGGAAGCGAAAAGCAAATTTGCATCAGCAGTTTTTTTTTATTCAGAGAAAGTAAGTTGCGCTAAAAATAAATAAATAAAACTAAGTAAGCACTCAGTGAAAACATTTTTTGTGGTTCAGAACCGACAAAACGAATAGTTTCTCTGAAACGTGCTTTCATGACATTAAAGGTTTGTCTTTTTTTTCTTTTTTTGTCGGCCTGTTAGGGTAAAATGTCCCCCTTTTTTAAAAAAAAATCTGACTAACAACCAGAACTCTTAGTACTATTTTAGATCATGAAATACACAGTTCTTAAGAGGAGTCTTTCATCAAATAATATGTAGGAGMAAAACAGCATATAAAGTTTTTATTGCTAAATGCATTAACAAAAGCTTTGTACATTAGGGTGTGTGACAAAAAAAAAGCCATTTCTGCCGATGAATACACCAACACCCCATTAGAGTGGGATTTAGCACATTTTTCAAAGCCGGAGCTATCAAAAGTGAAGCGGTTGCCTTTACTAATGGCGCTAGAGATCATTCTTTCCTGCTGTCCATTGAAAATGAGCGTTTTAATGATGTTGATGAAAAGAACAAAGTCTGGTAAAAAATTTAGAACAGATTTGGTAATTGCCTGCACTAAAGCCTGTCCACTGGCCCACTCCACTATTCATGACTGCTTCATTTCCAAAATAGTTAACCGTATTGCCATTTTGCATTTTTATTTTCCTGCATATGTATGAGTCGATGATGAAAACTAAAATTCTTTCCCGTCCTACAAAAACTGTGAAGTCTTTTCCCGGTGTGTGTTTTTTTATGGCTGGGTGGTCCGAACTAACATCATTGGGGTGACACGTAGATCTGTTCATGGAGTACGTATTCAGGCCACAGATTTTGCTTTGGGGAACATTAGGGTGACATCAAAGGGGCCATGTTGGATTCTTCATGTGCATCGAGGCGTGCAGACGGGCTAGCCCAGAGTCCTCACCCAGTGGGCCATGACGGTGAGACACTAACAGGTGGACCAGTCTACTTTTTAAGGCATTAACTCCAATCATCACGGGTCAGACTTGACTGCACTGACCAGCAGAACCCCAGACTTCCCAGTTTAGGCTGAGCAGCAAAGTGGAGGTCAGCAGGGTGTGACTAACAGCATTAACCAAAGGGGGATTCTGGGGGGAAAAAACAAGATGTTTTACTGATAAGAAAGTGTTAATTAAAACAGATTTATTAAAAATGGCAATTGGTGTTCCTTGGAAGTATTACCTGCCACCTGTCAAGAGTTTTGAGCTAACATCTCACTTTGAAAAGGGACAAGTTCAATCAGTTTTGGTGAAACCTTCTAAATAAATGGTTTAAATGGCTTGATATAGCGCCTTACCAAATCCACTTGGACAACAAGGCGCTTTACACTTCAGACATTCACCCGTGCACACACACATTCACACACTGATGAAATGACGTTAAACTTTTATGTGATCTATTCCTATAACCTCACTCAATACTATCATCAAAACAATAATAATAATAACAGTAATAATAATAAATTTACAGTGAAGTCCCGCAAAGTGGCATTTCACAGTTTGCGGACTCAGTCTTTCCGTATTTTTTCACAGAACCAAACCAACAGTAGTTTGCTGTGAACCTGTAATATCACGGAAACACAGTACAGTAACGAACATCAATTCTTGGCTTTTTTTCTTGTGCTTATTCATGAGCTTTCAAGCTAAAGTATTAACAATATAATTTACTATTTTGGTAACATAAATCTTAATGAAACTTTAGTTCCATATTAAAATAACACAGTACAGTACCGAACATCAATTCTTGGCTTTTTTTCTTGTGCTTATTCATGAGCTTTCAAGCTAAAGTATTAACAATATAATTCACTATTTTGGTAACATAAATATTAATGAAAATTTAGTTCCATACTAAAATAATACAGTACAGTACAGTGTCTGGTGCCTTCTACAATTCCATACGGAGTGCAGCAG
>NW_013952470.1:384517-411251 GCF_001266775.1 Austrofundulus limnaeus
AAGATGCTTTTTGTTTGATTGAATCATAAAAACACAAATTTACCTCCATAGAGTCAAACCAACCAAACCTGTGGTTCAAATGTTTTAACTCAACAACTGAGTTATCAAATCAATCCATCAGTTTTTAGTGTGTACAGTCCACTGAACCTTGTTGACTTTTTCTTTTAATCACAACTAAGTAGAAATAAATATTAGGCTTTTATGACAACACTAGTTCTGAATCAAAGGGTGATGGTGCTATTGTCCACGACTGATGTGGGAGTGATGAGAAGCATTCGTACACCAGTGGGCTCCACTCACTGACTCACAACGTGACACACGGCTCAGCACTTGGAGTCAAGCTGGGTCCAGCATGACGCTGTGGCTTAAAATTCAACCCACAGCTAAAGACGAATGTTTACAAACCCTTGCATCGCAGCACTTCATCTCCTTCAAGTCTTGCTAATATTCCACATTTAGGTACGGAGTAATGAGCTGCCTGATCTGTGCCTGCTGATTTAAAAAGTAGTAATTCGTCCTTCAGCTAGCACTGTTTATTTGTCTACAGAGGCGACAACATCTTCTTGCCATATCAGCATGTTCAACCCACTCCATCCCAGCTGCCATGACCTGCTTTTTGGTTTATGTTGAGCCAGCTCTTTGCCCGGGGCCTGAACCAGATTCTGTCCACTGCAGGAAACTCAGTTCCCTGTCTTACAGTAAGAAGAGTATTCCTGTTGTAGCAGAAAGTCTAATGCCCCCAAACTGTTGCCTGCTGAGCATCTTTCCACTGGTCTTTTAAAACAAACAGGAACTAATTCAGGGGGAAAACGAGTTCAGCATCTCCTGCCCATCAAGAGACGCAACAACAGTGATTACAGGATGTAATCTTCTGTCTGCACCGCTGCCTTCAAGTGTTTATTAAAGTCTTCGGGACTGCCATTTTTACCTTTTATAGCCAAGTGAATTATTCCAATGGGCGAGTACAGACAGAAGCATGATGACACAAAAGGCATAAAAACCAGAGTGACAGAAGAAAAGTCAGCAAGCAACCTGGGAGCTGACACTTCTCCATGTGGTTGGCATATGGAGCCAATTGTGGTAGCGCCACAGGATGGCTGGGAGCAGAGAATCAGATGAGGAGCTGCTGGCTCTGACAGCCTTCACGCTGGAAAGGCAAGGCTGAGGCAGCTGAGGATGATACAGATGTCTGTCTCAAGCCAAGTCAGCCATCTGTGATGGGGAGCGGGCCAAGCAACACTGACCGGGCCGCGCAAAGGAAGCAGAGGAATGATGACGAGCAGCCATTACAAGCGAGGGGCTGCTCTTTAACCAAACTCTAAATAATCTTACATAAGGTTTATGAAAGAAGCATGAAAATAATATAAACATTTACAAACAAGACTTTTTTTTTTCATCTGAAGGGTTTAAAACAGTCAAATAGTGTCAAACTGCATGCATGTCTTCTGGCTGTCTTTAGTAATGACTTAAAACATTTCATTTGTGCAGAATTTTCCAGTGATTAACGGTGTTAGCTTGGGGTGTAAGAAAATACTAATACACTGAAATATGGCCATATTTCATTTCGCAATACTGTAACGATTTTCTGAGGCACTGTATCATTATTTAATTAAGGCTTAAAATATAAACTCTCATACAAGTGGTTTATTCTTGTGTTGTATTTTAACCTCCAGCCACTAGTTGGCAGCAGTCAGTCAGCCATTTGGCTCCTCCACTCCCGAGGAGCATGAGAGTATAAACGCTAACTCAAACTTTAGCAATGTGGGTAAACGTTAGCACTAAGCACYGATGGCTGAATAAGAGCAGATTAGATTGGCACCTGTTTGCATTCAAAGCTGAAATATGGTTGCCATCGGGTAGGGATGCCCCATATTTTAARCCAAAYTGAAATGTCCAGTACGGGACTCTCTTTCTCCTGACTGCAACCTGCTGTCAGAGCCATTACGATACGGCTGGCAGCTAGGCATTTGTCTAGCCTCCTGAGTTGAAGGGGTCCCCGAGGGACGATATTGAAGCGGCCATATGCAACGACCTACTAAAACACAGAGAGCATTGAAAGGACGGCTGTACTCGTGCTAGACCCTTAAAAGTAAGGGTCCCTGTGACACAAACACAAATTGTAGCAGCTTCATTTGATCCGTTTACAAAATTTTAGCATAAGATATAGGCTATATTCTTAGTGTGGTGGGTGGCTATATTTTTATAATAAATTAATATTATAAATATAAAATCTGCCACAAATATATCAAACTATTTAATGGCACAATTGGCATAACCAAAAACAAAACAAAAACAGTGTAAAAAACAAATAAAGCATACTTAGTTTTTTTTTTTTTAATTTTTGGAGAAAAAATGACAATATATTGCTTTGCTTAAAGTATTCGYAATATATTGTGATATACATATCATATGTCATATAAGCCAAATTCTCACTAATGCACAGTCAATATGCACAACTGTTTTTAGAAGCAACTTTGGAACATGTACTTTGTGTGGAAATTTCCAGTGATAAACTGTGTTAGCTTTTCTTTGGTGTTTTAAATGTTAGTTTAGCATCTTATGTTTTTCTGCTGGTGAACAGCCCGTGATTAATAACGTCGTTACAGATGTTCACCCATCCATTTGCACACATGAAACATTGTGAAATAATGCAAGAGGTGTGTGGAAGACCTGTTTATCCATGCTAAATGAGCTAACCTTGGGGTTTAAAAGTCAAAGATATTTAGAGGTGAAGTTTCAGAAGCGTGCCCGTTACATTCATGGCCTTAAAGTATTTCTCCCCACAGGAGGCGAAAAACTATTCTCAAGAATAAAAGATTTTGGTTAATTATCATCGTTTCTGTGGCAGAATGTCATTAAGCGGAATGACAAAAACATTCAATTATTCTGTTTTAGGATTCCAGCTCCATCAAATGATCCACAGAGCTGCAAATCTCTTTTGTTCTACATCACTTCTTCACAGTTTCTTATCATATAATTAACGTTGCTTTAATCTATGAATAACTACAGTCGCTACATTACGGCATACGTCCTTGTGACATATACTGCAGCTGTAAAACACAAGCAGATTTACTTGATTTGCTTTCTGACACATAAGCCATTATACAGAGACATTTATATTTGCATTTCTAGTAATCTTAATTCCATGTTTTTTTCTTCCTTTTCCCTCAGCTCATCACAGGCAGCTGGCTGCACATTAAGCTGAGTCTCCTCAGACGAAGAGCAAAGAGGGAATATTAATTGCAATACCTTCTTGTTGAGAACCCATAAATGAAACAACCGCAAATTATTTGAATGCCTATACACTGTTGTGCATTTTCTCCAGAACAAGAGAGCATCTGTACAATCTGCCCCCCACCCCTCATACATATTTTTTTTACATGAGTGCTGGCAGATGAGGCTCTGAACCAGAAGTAAGAGTCCAATCAAAATAAGACGGCAAAATGACGAAATAGCTGTTTTCCATCTGCAACCAGAGTGAGGAAAATTAATAAACTGCTTAGCTTCAAGTATTAAAATGCATCGTGTTTGAAGTTTTTTTTTTTTTCTGTTAGCCAAAAATAAAAATAGGTAAACCCAAGCGTAAATGCACACACTGAGTRTAACAAACAATGCAAGAATTCAGGATGCAGAAGAAAACTCTAATGGTTAGCTCTATGCTGGTGCAGAAAATCTAATAATAATAAATAAAATGTGTTTCCTTGCTTCAGGATCCTAAGCAATTCTAAGCTCAAGGGTTGATGGGCCAGCTGTGACATACACSGGCTGCAATTTACAGAAAACCAAAGTAGGGCTGCACGATTTTAGGAAAACCTGTGCTGTACAGTAACAGTGCTTAATATTGCGATGATGATGTGACTTGCAATAAATTAACAAATATATAAGTATTAGGGGTGCAACAATACATGTACCCATATCGAACCGTTCAATACAGTGCTTTAGGTTCAATACACACGTGTATCGAACAATACAGAGTTTTTAAAATTATTTTATCAGCTTGTCTTCTGAAGATTTTTTTGTGTGTGTGTGTGAAAAAAGATGCTCTGTGTTGAAGGATCAGTGGATCTGTGTTCGACTACTCCAYTTAGGCTGTATTTTCGAGCGCAGATCCACTGAGAAACTTGCTGTTCCAGCAAGATTTAATTTAAAAGCTGTACTTTTGAGGTTAAACAAATGTTCATATTTAATTTAAATAAATTACAAGTTTAAAAAGGGCATGGAAATCTCTTTTTTTGTGTATCGAAAAAATATTGAACCGAACCGTATCGTGAATTTTCTGTATCNGTATTAGGGGTGCAACAATACATGTACCCATATCGAACCATTCAATACAGTGCTTTAGGTTCAATACACACGTGTATCGAACAATACAGAGTTTTTAAAATAATTTTATCAACTTGTCTTCTGAAGATTTTTTGTGTGTGAAAAAAGATGCTCTGTGTTGAAGGATCAGTGGATCTGTGTTCGACTTCTCCACTTAGGCTGCATTTTCGAGCACAGATCCACTAAGAAACTTGCTGTTCCAGCAAGATTTAATTTAAAAACTGTACTTTTGAGGTTAAACAAATGTTCATATTTAATTTAAATAAATTACAAGTTTAAAAGGGCATGGAAATCTCTTTTTTTTTGTATCGAAAAAATATTGAACCGAACCGTATCGTGAATTTTCTGTATCCTTGCACCTCTAATAAGTGTGTAGTGTTGATATCTTTGGATTCCAGCATGAACTTTTAAAACAATATGAAGAGATCCATCCGATTGGCCAAATACGTGAAGGGCTCCATTTGATTGCTTCTGCCTGAGTGACAAAAATAACGAAATAAATGCAAACTTTTGAGCCAACCATTTACTGCAGTTTACACAATTTTTTGCAATATGCCTATTGCACAGGCTGTTATTGCGATGATGATAAAATTTCGATACATTGTGCAGCCCTAAACCAAAGTTAGAAGAGATAGTCATTACTGGAAAGAGGAAAGTAGCAAGTAACTGACAATCTCCAGACTCCCCAGCCTGCAGACAGAATGCAATATTTCCTTCTATAACCCTGAGAAAGTCTGTCAGCCAGGAGGCTTCAGCTGCATCTTTTCCAGCAACACAATGCTCTCAGCCTCTCAAACACACGTGCGTACGCACACACACACATTCTGACAAGATAAGCATGACGTCCCAGCATTCAGACACTTGACGGAGGAAAGAAATGTGGAGACAGACGGACATATTTCTTCTTTAAAATGCCACAGGGTGCTGGAAGGTTCAAATGAATAGTCCTCTCAAATTTTCAATAAAGAAGAACAAGAAAGTGAAAAGCTGTGTAGTTTGGAGGATGTTTTAAATTTATTAAGATGTGGGAAAACCTCAAAAACGTCTTATAAAGACGCCAAGTTTAAATGACTTACTTGTGTTTCAGCAGCTTGCTTTTAACCTTTGACCTRCAACAGGGCCTCACCGATCTCGACAGCAATTTGCTGGAAAACCTGAACTTCCACGCTGACAAATATCTGGCCTGCTAAAGTGTCSTTGGGCAAGACTGTAAATTGCATCYAGCCTTTGAGTGCTRTCCTGTGGTTGAGGCTTGTTACTGACCTCTATCTATAAGGAGACAAGAGAGGGGAGAAATTCTCCACAGGGATCAATAAAAAAGATTTCTTTTCTTTTTTTCGATGCAAGGTCACAGCAGAAACACCTCAATTGTGCTTTATGAGTAGCTTCAATAATTGCTGCAAACTAGAGGTGGAGGTTCGGTACAAAATCAAAGCAAAGCAGATTTTAAAAACACCCGATCAAAGAGGGTTTTTTAAAGCATCTGATCATCCATCCATCCATTTTCTGTACACGCTTATGCCTTCTGATCATTCTTCATCATTTCAGTTTTGGTTTGCTTAGCAGCTTTAATGTTTAATTGGATGTTCAAACGTCTGCTGTGGTTCGATGCCAAGCTTGTCCCAGACTTTCACGTGAAAACGTGAAGGATGTTTGTGTCCTTCAGCAAGAAAGAAAACCAACAACTGAAACAATGGAAGGAAGGGTAGATAAATGGGTCTTGCATTAAACAATTGTTCCAAGTTTACTGAGCATTTAAAAACCTTACATATATCATGAAATTCAGTTTAAATCKAAGTGCATTGAGAAGAGCCAGTTGAGGTGGCTCATTGTTGAGTCAGAAAAGCTACTGAAAAAGCTGCTTAATGATGCAGATGTCCCGATCAGATACTCAGTATTTGTATCGGTGGCAGATTTGGCCATTTTTTTGAAAATCGTGTAGAATCGGATTTAGTCATGTGATCGAGCCGATCCCGTTTTCAGCATCATCATGCTTTACAACTGCCATTAAGAAGTCAAGACGCACACAAGTATGTAACCATGTCCACAGTGTGGAAACACTTTTCAATGGAAAACAATGATGCTGAAACTGCATCTTGCAAAATCTGCAAACTGGATGTTTCTCGTGGAGGGAACAGCAGGGCTCGCTTTAATCCTACCAACCTTGTCACTTGGAAAGAAATTTAAAAAATAAAGCTATCGGATCGGTATCAGATCGGTATCGAAAAGACTAATAATTACAAGAATTGGATTGTATTGGGAGCCAAAAAATCTGGATCGGGACATCCCTACTTAATGAGGAGTGGTATTGGCAAATACTCAAATTAGTGTATTGATCTTTGTCTATAACCTAACCCTAAACACAACCCTAACAGACATATCTTTAGATAGCACCGTGACGTAGGGTGTTACTGGTGCAGTGCATGTTGAGTTACTTTCTCCTGCTCTCACCATCACAAAACTTCATTCAAATTTTGCATCTTTTTATTTTCTTCTTCCTGTAGAACTTTTGGCACTTGTCAAATAAATGGGCGTCAGTCAGAAAAGAGGTTGGGGGTTATGTTTTGTTGGCTTAAGAGAAGGGTGAGACTGACAACAGATTGAGCTGTTTTTTCCTCGAGACTACCATGTTTCCTACCGCTGCAATGTGCATACACTATTTATCAGGACTCGGGTATTTTTTGGACTTTCTACACAATTTAAAATCTGATGTAAAGTTTGAAGTTACTACTTTTAGCATTAGCACTTTGGACACAAATTGAAACTGTCTCAGAGAAGGCATATCTTTCTGGCTAAAGCTATTTAAATAGGTCAGGTGACTAGGCTCCAGAGGGTTATTATTAGGGTTGGGCAATATTGGTAAAAAAAAAAAGTAATCAAAAATAATTCAAGTATTTAGCCGAAAACAATTAATCCCCTGGAGTCCCTGGATGCCCTCATATCTTAGTCAAATGACCAATTTAATCACTCTGGTGGGAAAGATTTGCTCTCCATAAAAATCTGTTCCAAATTGTGTCAAAAGTACAGACTTCAGGCTATACATCAGATTTTAAAATGTGTTGATAGACCAAGTAAAACTGGAGTTATGATAAATAAATAAATAACAGAACAGTTTTTGTTTTTTTTAAGTTTGTGATATTTGAAGCAGAGAGGAGCATCGCGCAGACTGACCGGGGAAATGTCCAGTCAGTCTGTCTGGTGGCATTTTTCATTTTAATCATCAAGTGCCAAAAAATAATTGATTCAAGTTTTTCTGACAATTAATTGCACATGATATGATTTTGCCAAACCCTAGTTAATGTACATTGCATTTTGTAAATATCATCTCCATATTTCAATAATGCAATGTACCACTTTCATGCCGCCCAAACCTAACTCAAATACTTGTACCTGGTATGAATAAATGTGGTATTGGTGCATCCCTAACTTTAAATCCYGCAACAAGCTGGTCATGAGGGCTAATATTACCTTTCATGTATCGACCATTTTGGTTCCATTACTTCCTTKTTTGGTAGTTCAGTGGTGTAACCGCAGTTGGTTGACTTCAGCCTCTTTATGCTGCCTTTGTTTTTTCCACTAATCTCATGAGACGGAAATAGATTTTTAGGTTTTTGTGAAAGTGAAATATCACTTTTTAAAGAATGTTTATTTTCTATACTGTAGCTGATTTCAGGTGTTGACGAATGTGACAAAGGTTCATCTTTTAAGGCAGGAGTTTCTGAACTAGTAATAAATGGTGCATGAGTTTTACTAAGACTTAAATTAAGTTTTCTGAACGATCCAATTCTCTGATCTCAAAACTGTCAACTGAAGTGTGCTCTGATAGCCTACAGCTAGGCTTCAGTAGAACAAACCAATTACTTAGATAATGAACGTGTTCGTAGTTTAAAGTGCCTGTGACAAGCATGTTCTTCAAATACAAAAAGTCAAAGAAAACATCTTTATATTTAAGAAAGTTGGAAAATTAAACACGATTTTACCCATTTTGTCCCATAACTGGTATATTTTCTTTTGAACTTGGCTCAGCCAAAGTGAAACAGGAAGTGACATCAAAGGGGAACTCTTTAACAAAGAAAACGCTCTGGTCTTTGTTTATTGAAACAATATTATTTGAACTCTGACTCTTCTTCCTCTCTCTGATAGTGACTCAAAATAATCTTAAGAAACATCCGATTCTTCTCTACAGCTTGGGTTGTTGGCTGTTGTAGCAAAGCTCTCTTCCCTTGCAGACATTCCCCTTTGACATCACTTCCTGTTACTTCACAAGCAAATATCTCAAAACTGTTTATCTCAGCGACATGAAATTTCTTTTGCAATATTTTATCAAAGTCCTCTTTCTAAAAATGCATTCATATGTATTACAAAAATTTGACGTCACTGGCACTTTAACAGATCTTGCTTTAAATTTTCTTTCTACATTGTCTAACTAATAAAATCCCTACGTATCAGTTTGTATTTATATAAAAAGAAAAGGGCTTCTATATTTGCCTTTTACATTAAATTTAGGACTCAATCACAGAAGAAAAAGTGTGCACTGATGTAATAACTTGTCCATTAACTTGAAGTGGTTGAAATAGAGATAGGAGAGGCTGAAATGGGCTGAAGATCTGATTTTTGGGAAAAAGGCAAAAGAAAAACATGATGATGGGCTTGATGTGTCACGGAGGAAACAAGCAGCCTCATTCATTATTCATCTGGGTAACAAACTGGTAAACAAGGTAAATGAAGAGGAACAATGATGCCACTGGACCAAACAAGACTTTTAAAAGCCGCCAGCACCGGCGGCATTCTGAGGTGAATAGTAATCAGTGAGGTGAATCAGGMGAGGGTCACAACTAAAAGCAGCTCTCATCCACGAGAGGAGCCATGTGCAGTAAAGTTTGTGCCTTCACAGAGCCAGGAATTCACATCTCTGCAGAATCGGCACATGCGGCGCCAAGCTGCCACACTGTCAATCACCCACCTACCATGTGCACAAAGTGCCCTGAAGACCCCTCACCACTGCATCATCGCAAAACAAACGGCTTCTCCGGCGCTAGTTAAAGCCTCAAACCGTTGCATCGGTCTGCCAGCACACGTTCAGAGGGAATAAATGATATCCCAGGTCTCACATGTCATGCCAAATTCATGCAACACGATCCGCACGAGACAGCAGGGGGATGAATTATTGCCCTGTTGCTAAGGTAACACCTCGCACGCAGAAAACACCATGCCGAGGCCTGAAAAAGAGTGATTTGTGTGATTTTATTTCACAAGCCATTCCAGCAATGATAGGAAAGCAAAGGCGGCTGAAGGAGAAGTTGGGCGGGGAAAAAAAAGGTTAGCTGAGAATGAACAGAGTCGGCACACTGAGAGGAGGAAGAGGAAGAATGGGGCAGTGCTTCACCTGCAGTCATTTGTAGCGGYGCTTTAGACAATCTGGGTCACTTCTGTCACTGTGTTTCTATACAGTGAGCAGAAACACCTCATCTGCCATTCATTGCATTTCCATTCCAACAGCAGGCRAGCAATTTGCATTCTGTCAGTTTTACCTCTTCTTTTCATTTCTCCTCACGCCACTACATTTCCTGAATGATAACAAACACTGGAAGTGCACAGGCCCGAACACCATGCTGGCTGCATCCAAAACAGGGGGACAGTATTTTCCTGTATCGAGTTTCTTACAGTTTCTTTATCCCCTTCACCCAGAGTCCCGGTCTGCCTCTCAGATTTCCTGCAACAATGCCCCCCAACCCTCTTGATCAAACCCAGATCTTTGCCATCTGACCCACACAAGCCCTTAGCAGACCTAGGGACTCCCCGGGGAACTGAGGGCAGATCGTATGTCTCACCTCTCAACAGCAACAAATGAACCAGAGGCTCAGTGGCTTCTCTGATTGGCTGTCATGAGATCTGTTCAATCATAGCTCCACAGTGCAACAGCCCTTTGTTTTACAGATGTTACAGAACTGTTAGATCACAACATGTGGGCAGCCGTACAGATCCAAGCAAGATCTGTGCATTTAAAAACACGTTTTTTTTTCTTTCAAATAGAGTTAGAATGAATCACAGGGTCAATTTTGCCACATGGTATGAGTGTGAAAATGAAAACAACGGCAGCCTATARGACAGGCTAGCACTGCTTGTCTGGTCTTATCCTTAACGTGAAACAAAGCTCCGCAAAGAAAAATCCTGCCAGGAAAGGAATTTTAACAAGGGGCGGAGCTAAATCTTTTTGGAGGGGGGCACWTTTAGAATAACCCTACCCTGGACTTGAAAATTCAAGATGGCTGCCACAGCCAATTCCAAATGGATCTAATTCAGATGTTTTAATATATGTATTGAATGGGAATTTTGTGTGATAGTAGCTAAGTTCTCCTATGTTTGTTATGTTCTGTCTTCTTCCGAATGGGTGTTCTGAACTGTAATTTCATTGTGCACTGTACAATGACAATAAAGGTCTAATCTAATCTAATCTAATCTAAGAATGATCCAACAAACATGCTGAATGGTAGTCAAAAGTTTTAGCTAACTGCTAATGCAAATTTGACCAAGAGCTATCATACGACAGCTTGTTTTAGACAAACAAAACTGAAAATTAGTGTGTGAGTACCCGGAAACTTTTTTTTACTCTAAATGCTAATCAAAAATTCAAGCTGACCATCTAAGGTAATGGTAAATGCCTAAAATTAAGYTATTCGATTATAATACATAATTGTTGCTTTATTATGTATTATATTAATTCAGTTGTTTGGAAAAGTTAGTTTTTTTTCTTCACATCCTGAAAGGTTCCCTCTACACCAGATAATACCACTGTTTGACAGACATTTACTCTGTTTTTCCTCTAAGAAAACTCTGCATATTACCGTATGCAACTTTCTTATAATGAAAGTCGGGCGGCCGCCTTTTCAAATGACTTTTAGCCTACTGTGTCTCCTCAACAGAAACAAAAATGGAAAATTACATTTTCCCTCAGCAGTTTAATCATATCTAAACTGCCTACACTCACCAAGACAAACAAGCTAAGCTCCCTGTTTTGACTCGATTTGGAATAAAACGCTCCCAAAATCTACCTCGGCTAAAATCAACAACCGCAGAAGCAACCAGAGGAGCATCTAACAATTAGAATTTCAGTGTGTGGTGGGCCGAAAATAGCCGTAGTTTTTAGCATAAGGTGCTTCTGAAAATATTAGCTCACCGTGTTTCTGTCACAGACAGGTTCTTTTCAGCTCCAGTCCCAAAGGTTACCCACAGCGCCCCAAGTAAGGACAGATCACAACCCGGACACAATCAGCAGAGGAAGACAGGTCAGCTTTCTCAAAAAAAAACTTCTTTTCCCATTGTCCAGTGGTCGTCCGAAAAAGTCGATCGCTGCGGGCAAACTCCGGTCCTTGGAGCTGCCTTCAGACAACGCCAAAAATTGTGGTGGCACGATTTACCAAGAATGCAGAAACACGTTGGAATAAATGCACAGAAAGTCTGCGTGTATGGTCGTCAAATGATTTAATTTGAGCAACAACAGAGCAGAAGTCAATCAGCGAAGTCTGTCAAGTTGTGGCTGGTGCGTCAGTGCAGAACAGCCGATAATATAACATTCTGTGGCATGCTTACAACCAATCACAGTTCGCCAACTGTGAACCATCTAACCAATGACAGGGCTGTCAGCCCGGAAACACCTTATCAGAATAAAAGAGGTCATGCATTGCTGGAGTCTTGAAGTCTGGGCCGATAGATTAAAACAGCCGAAACTAGTTATCATAAGACATGAGTACTGGACAGCATCAAGGTAGAACAGATATAAATAATTAATCCATAACACTGACCATCTTTTATTGCCACATGCAATTCCCACCTCTACTGTCAATCATTTGGGTGTGGCCTATGGGATGGCCAAACAAGTGCCAGAAGTGGCACTTGCCACACCGGCCACCCCACTGTCTCCACCCCCGATTTTAACCCTAGATTCTCAAAAACGTTAAATGATTCAAATCAAGAAATTCTGATAATTCCATTTTCACAAGGTTTTTAAATGACTCTGAAAAGGCCTGTCACAATAAACAGTAAATCAATTAATTGTGTGATAAGTTAAACTGAGGAAGATAAATTAAAATGAAGACAAAAATTTTCATTTCCCTGCTTTTTTGTTTTCTTTATGTCTCCCGCTTTTTTACTTCTTAGCGTAGAGAGGAGTGAACTCTGGTGTCAGGTATTTGCCAGGTTCATGGTCTCCTAACCTCTGTAGCATGAGAGCCCGTGAACAGGCATTTAGCCAGAGGAGTGTCTTCAGTTTTCTGATGCCTTCATAGAGCTGGTGACGCCTGGGGATCGCAGACAGTTGATTTTTTTCTTTTTACACTATGTAAATTTCATTATAAACTTCAGTAAACAAGGGTTGTTATATCATTATATTAGTTTAAACTGGTCTCCAACAATATTATCGTTTATCACAATAATTTCAGAGACAATTTATCGTCCAGTAAAATTTGTTATTTTGACAGGCCAAACTTTGGACAAGTATTAAATATTGGTAGCTCCAAACATCAGACTGGTAAAACCATGCTTTGACTTCTGAAGATTAAAATCTATACAGTGCATTTCACTTTCTCCAATCAGAMTAGTCTGTACGACTTTATACCAGGAGCCATGAAAGGGATAAAAGACAAAAATAAGGCTCCAACATGGGTGAATTCTGCCTTTTGAAGGAGGATCACTCACACACTGTTGTTTGTGAGAAAATATTTCATTCTGGTAGTAATCTTGAAATTTTTTTCACTATTGAAGATTGCAGTCATTTCTTTGGCGCCAGCAGCGATGCCCTGTTTCTTGGATTGTCTGTTTCGATGATGTTCTTTTCTGTGTGCAGGCTTGGTGGCTCTTGATGCTAAGCACACAGTATGTTTTTTTCCCCTTACCACACAAAGCAGTGGAATCAATCAAAGCTTTGTACTCTGAACACATAAATAAAAAATTTGGAATGCAGCTTGCTAGATTTGTCTTAAAATAATATTTAAATTTAGATATTTCTAATAATTTGTGGATTTACTTTTGACTAATTGTTTTCTTTTTCTGAAGAATAAACAAGCTGGATACACTGTACGAGATCTTAAATTATTAAAATACAGGCACTTGGAATATGAGCTGAGGACGCTCAGCACCCAAGAGACGAAATTTTATCTCATTATTTGTAAAAGTGACTGAGTTTTAGTCTTCTCTGTGCCTAAAAGCTGTGATGATCATCTTAGATCAGGCTTGAATGATTAATTTTCTGGTAGTTTAAATAAAATCAGTCCAGAGCCTCGTGAGATATTTTGCTAACAGACAAACAAATGTGCACACAGACAAGAATACATAAATTTCTGTTGCATTCAAGTAGGGTTTGAATTTCAAAAACACCACACTCTCCCTTATCCTCCATTTACTATATATACTACTTTATACAGTATAATGACTACAATACAGTCAGGTCAGAGTCATGGAGTGAACGCACATTTCAAACACAGCCATATAAATCCAGAGTGATGTCATCATTGTGAAGTTGCCAGGCAACCAGTATCTTTTCCCCCACAGTGGGTTTTGTTAAACTAATCAAGCTAAAAACTTATACTTAAAGAACAAACTTTAAAAGTATTGTTCATAAAAAATTCCAGCCCAATTATTTCATTATTGACTTTAAAGATTTAAGGGTTACTTTGACCATGCTGCTACCTTTTTAGAGCTTTAAAATCAAATTAAGCGCTGTAATCTGCTAATGATATTCTTTTCTTTAATGTTTGAGACAAAAATAGTAGTTTGGACACAAAAAAATCAAATTTTTCAAGATAGACTCTTTGAGTAATGAGCTTAATTATATATATATTTTTGGATTGTTACAATTGTTACGTTGACTGACATTTGGGGGTAAAAAACACTGAGCAGTTTGGAGATGGGGAGGATGAGAAGAGACCTTCTGACTGTACCTATCTGTGTGTGAGCAGCTCTGTGATTGAAAATCTAGGACAAACCCCTTAAGTGGAGAAATCGGGAAAGGGAGGGGGAGATCATCAGAGCCATTACTGTGTGATAAATGATTTGCTAGCTGCAGAGTTGCCCTGAGGGAAACATTGGGCAGTGTGTGTGTGTGTGTGTGGGTGTGTGTGTGTGTGTGTGTGTGAGGCAGGGCTTTTAAACCTGAGGCTTATCAAGATCCCACAACGCTCACGTTTTCTTAATGCAATCTGCTTCATTACGAGAGGGGGAAAGGGGTGAAGCTACACATAAATACACAAAACCAAAGTGTAATAAATTCACACTGTCTTCTAAAACACACTCTTGTACCTGTGCGTATAGATTCAACTATGTGCACTCTTTTTTTTCCCACAGAAACACACACAATATCTCAAACTCACTCTGCAGGCAATCACATCTCAGGGGAAAAAAARAGCTAGAGCCGGGGCCAAGCTCAGAGGAGGAGGCAAATTAGTGCAGAGTTGAAAGAGCAGAAGTGGTAGACAAAGAGACGGAGAGAGGAAGGAAGAGGAGGTGGTGTGGGGTTGGTTCGAGCGGTCCAGACGTGTGGAATGAACCGCCGCCTCGACGTGTGTAGACGGCGTGCGATATGTGATGATGGCAAAAGGCTGGGGAGGTGTGAGAATGAAAAAAAAGATAGAGATGTGCTCAAAAGATTCAGGAGTTTTAAAAAAACGAGGGAGTGGATGTTAAGAGCTTGGAAAGGGGTAAATGAAAAGAAAGGGAGAAGAAAACACAGGGGAGCTGAAATGACAGCAAGCAGAGAGACTGTGAGAGGGTAATGGCCAGTGGGAGAGGTGCAAGCAGCTTCTGCCAAGATAGAGGAAGAACCAGAGTGGGAAAAGAGGGAGAGAAATTGAGCAACATAACCCTCAAGACCCCTTCTGTCTGAAGAGGAGAGTGGTGTGTGTGTTGGCTGACGCGTGCGTGTGCTTGTCTACAGCAGGACTACGGTGTACGCTGAGCTGGCAGGTCTGAGAGCTGGTGTCAAGCTCCTCGGCTTGTCCACGGTCGGGGCTGGGAGGGAGGGGAGTTCTGGAGCGATAGCCCCAAGGGGAGTACTCCTCTTACTCTGGTAAGACAGCCTGCCTGTATGCCTGGCCTCCTGGCTCCACACTCTGGATGAATCCCAACAAGTRAGATGCAGCTGGATGAGCTCTGGCTCAAGGTCTGAGTACCGAAACTCTGGCCAGCATTCGTCCTGAGGTGATGACTGCACTGCGGACTGAGTTATGAGGAAACTGAAAACGTCCAGCAGAGAGACTCACTTTAGAATCTGCTTCATGATTTATTGATATTTTGTTGGTAAATAGGTTCTGACATGAAAAAAGCTGCAAAATTTTTGATCGTTAATGCTGATGGTGTTAGGATCTACAGAAATCTGGACCCAAGTTTTGTCTAATTGGTGCCAATCTTAAAGAAGACAAACATTTATGCAAGTATATGTTGTTGCTACTTGGTGGGGGACAGTTTTTTACCATTTTCCAGGTACACATAGTCTTGTGAGGACCCACTATTTCATATGGGGGACAAAAGCCCAGTCCCCATCGGAGGAAATACCATTGAAGGGTCAGGGGTTAGGACTAAGATATGAATAGAGTTTAGAATAGGTTTAGAGTTATGTATGTACTGGGAGGTGTGGATGGAATGGAATATACTTTATTGTCTTCTGCGGGAAATTTGTCTTGGACAAGAGCTACACAGTTGTAAATAAAAAATGTTAAAACACACAAGGTTAGGTTTAGGGTATGGAGTCATGTGTAGGCTATAGATATAACCCATAAATGAATGCAAATCAATGCAAAGTCCTCATGAGTATAAAAGAACAAATGTGTTTGTGTGTACACGTCTTTGTATTGATGTGTGGACATAAATGGACATTATACTATGTGTATGGGTACATTTTGTCACTGTGTGGACATTTATCTGGTCCGCACAAAGGAAAAAATTCATTTGCGGGTCAGAGGTTAGATTAAGGGCTAAGATATGATTTAAGTTTAGSTTAGGATTAGATATAGGTATAGACTTGTGAGGTTAGGTTTAGGGCAGGGGTCTGCAACCTTTACAATCAAAAGAGCCATTTCTGCTCCTTGTCTCACTAATAAAATGTGTTCGGAGCCACAAAACAAGCTACAACTGTGATTATCAACAGGTGGTCTGCGGGCCTTTTCAAGGCCTTTTCGGGAAACTTTATGGTCAGTGGAGGTGACATAATAAAACTAAAAAATATATTGTTATTATTATTATTTATTATTATACACATCAGGGCAAATAAAAAGGCCGTATTCATGTAAACAAGAAAAATACTGTATATAGTTTATACCAAATTTCATAAAAAGTAGTACAACTGAATTATTCAGGCATTTTTTTTCCCAATTCTTCTTATTATGTAGTCTTCAAATGATTTAAAGGTAACTCTGATGGATTTGAGAAAAATAAGTGTATTATTTAAGTAAACAACAGACTAACATGTTTTAATTTTTGTATTAGTAGTATTGATCACAAATTTGCATACAAACTGATTTCTGTTTTGGGTATAAAAAACAAAAAAAAAACTATTTATTCTGTTATGTTTGGTCACATTTTCAAAGAGCCACTGCAGCGGGACCAAAGAGCCACATGTGGCCCTAGAGCCGCAGGTTGCAGACCCCTGGTTCAGGATAAGGGGTCAGGGTTAGGCTGTAGAAATTAATGGAAATCAATGCAAAATCCACATATGTAAATAGAGTGTGCGTGTTTGTGTATTCAACAATACATCCCATTATCTTTCACATCTGTGTTATCAAGGATATAGAATTATTAACACACAAAAGCAAGAAGAACTTTATGTAAGATGTCTAAAAGATAACCTAAGTGAACCACAACACGGAGCTATCAAACTACAACACAAAAACCCTGGATATTTCTACCAYCCTTTTGGTCTTAGTTTCTACGTTTAAAAAAAGGGAGGCTTATCTTTCAAATATTAAACAAAAATATATTGTGGAACTCTAGTTCAGTACAGCACGAAAAGCCCAAATATCTGACCTTGGCTCAAAGCTGGATTTAGCTTTAGAGCCCGAATAGCTGATGATGCAAGACGTAACTTAGAGTGGGCTTGATCATCCATTCAGGGGAGTTTATCTTTGCTCAGTCCCATATCCCCAGTTCAATAATCTTGACTCATCGACCACCTCTTCCTCTATCACCAATAAAGCACACTATAGCCTTTTAGCTTGTGCTTTGGCTTTGTAAAGCACAAACAAAGAAAATGACCTGCAAGGACTGATGGAGACCCAGGAAAACAGAGGGCGATGCCAGCGATAAAGTCTCTTCGGCGAGCGTTCTCTCACACCACCTTTTTCTTTWATACTGACAAAAATCTGGTTGGCATTCATCAACCCAGATACTATTTGAAAGGGAATTAACAGGGGGGTGATTTGTAGATAGAAGGACCAAGATTGCTGCTGGGGTAAAGAAGCAGAAATGATTTGGTGAGTCACATTTTGAAATGCTTCTTTCATTCCCTCGGTGATTCTAGGTTTGCTCTTTCRTCGCTCCCCATTGTATTGATCAGCAAATCAGCTGCCTAATAGACAGGTAGTGTTGAGCTCAGAGAGGAAAAGCTTGAAGTGAAAGAGTCCCTGAAACTGTCAAGAATATTAAAATAGGCAATAAATGAGTCCGTCCTGGAGGATGAACAGGAAAGGACAGTCTGAGTCTTACAGGCCTATCTAAACTAGGAAGGAGGAAGAATTATTATCTCCCTTAAACTGAGAGGAACTCATAATAATTCACCTGGAAATCAATTTCCATCACATCTATTACAGACTGTTGATAGACCGAGAGAGAAAGAAAACGAGAGAGACAAACCAAAGAGACTGTCATTTCCCCTTTTTATCCTCMAAGTATTTTTCTTCCCTCCATCCTTGACCAAACCATTTCCACAGCAGAGTGCACCGGCCACAAGAAGACATCTGCAGTCGATCATGATAAACAGTCTGCACCTCTCACATTTGTTCCCTTAAAAACCACAGAGCAGCGTGAGCAGAAGCTACAGTTGCTGCCTCTTCGTGAGCGGCTCGGTTAAATCTTCGACAGAAGGCGTTGGGAGCCTGCAAAGACAAACACTGGTGTTGACACTTCGGAAGTGCTGCTGGTGATACATTTATGATACTGTCTTTAATGAAACACTGGGTTTTCAGCAAGAGAACATCTATTCTTCTGGACAAATGGAGAAAACRATTCCACTTTTTATTTCCTGGAAACTGTCCTCGAGCATCCAAGTCACTCACACGCAACTATAACTTCCTACAAGATGATATTTCTCGCTTTGACGTTTTAAATTTACACAAGTTTAAAAAGCAATACTTGCTTATTCGAGGAGTGAGGCGTTTTGGGGGCGGATGGGGCAGAGTGGTTAGTAGAGTTGGCCTGTAAGTCGGTTCGATCCCCCCGTTCCATCAGTCTCGGTCGTTGCATCCTTGGACAAGACACTTTATCCACTGCGCCTACTGGTGGTGATCATTTTACCATGAAATTCATCCATTAAAAAATATTTTAAGAAAGTGGAAGTGAAGGCATCAAACTCTTTGAAATAATTAAGTCTTTCATATCAGAGTTTTAGATCAAAAGAGATGAAAAAGTTGTGGCTGTTTCGGTCAAACATTTAAATGAATGCTATGCTCCATGTCGTGATACAGCAAGATGTCTCCCTTATAAGCGTTGTGAATGACTCAGCTACTGCTACACTAAATTTGAGCTCAGCATCTAAAAAATTTCATTTGTTACATTCATGTTTGTGTTTCTTAATGTTAGTTGTGGTGATCGTCATGAATTAGATCAAAAAGGTTGYTGATGTAGATCGAAGGATTACTGAAAGTTTCATTAACATTTTTCCAGGGGTTCATGAGATTATTTGACAAAAAACAGAGTTAACTTCAAATACTTCTTGGCAAAAGTATTAGTAACTCAGAATATGTTGGGAATCAGTCTCAGACACTACCACACCAAATTCAAGGTCAATATTTTGGAACTTGACCGAGTTATAGCCTTTTTTGAGTATTTGAAGGTCAGTTGGCGATGGCAGCCATCTTGAAAAACGATTCAAAAAGTAAATCAGATGTAGATGTGCATCTAATGATTAGTTTTAGCATGTTTCATTAAAAATTGGCCAGTGTTTTATGATATTTTGGTAATAAATCAACACAGCCCGAAGCATTATCCCTCCACCTTTGTCTTTTTCAAATAAGTGGACAATAATAAACACCAGAAATGTGTCTACAAATGCAGAGGAAAACTATTCTCTGTCGACTTTAATGATTTGATGCAAAAGCACTGAACACTTGAAGWCCACTGAAATCTAAACTAATGAGCTAAAACTGCATGATCTCAGAACTGTGGTGTTTCACACAGAGAAAAGGGGGGAATACCAGATGTGGTTGAAACTCGGCTTTCTTTTTCTCAAATGTAAAGACAGCCATGAGAGCTTCCCACTCATTGAACAGAAGTAGTCCGACTGACTGACGAGTGTGCAACGAGAATCACAATTGCCACTTGTCTAAAAAAGAAAAAACTCCAAAAAATAAAAATAAAAAAACAACGGTCTCCCTCCACATCATCACACAGCTCTGATTCTCCATCCAAACTCTGAATTCCTCTAGTTTTCCTCTGCCGGCTCCTCATTATCAAGCAAGGAAAACAGAGTTGATGTGCTCCAGTGTGTGCATGTGTGGAGATGGGGAGCGGATAATATAAAGCAGAGAGRAGAGAAGTGGTGGGTGCGACGGAGGGAGGGGCTGTGAGCATTTGTAGGTCAGTGTAAATGTTTAATGCTTCATGCTGATGAGCTGACACTCCGTCTCCCTGGTTTTGTCTGCTTCTCTGAAAGATCAACTCTACTCCAGCCACCCGACACACACACACATACACACACACATACAAAATCCTGCACATTTTCGGGCATAAGCCACTCTTTTTCTGGGCTGCTGCTCATAGTCTACCCGATCTCTCGGCATGCCAATTAAGCAGGTATGTGACAAGATGGCCAAAAGTGCCAATTAGGCCAATCTACCTCTGCGACGTGTCCCCTTATATCAGCCAGCCCATCGTTTTCCCAGATGTAGCTTCCACCTTTTTCACCCCACAGTTCCTTAATAGATTTTTGTGCTTCTCCCCAACACTTCCATTTACCTAAGCTACGTCATAAAACGCTGCGATGAAGCCAAATTATGTATTTGAATCACTCAGAACAAAGGCAGAATAGATCAGTCTGTTTTCAGCACACATAATTACTTAGCCTTGAGTACACATCATAATTGGACGGGTCTGATAACAATGTTGCCTTGTTACATGTCATATATTAGGAAATGAGAGCATGGATTGGCAAGGTTTACTTAACAAACCTCATAATGGTCTGTTTATTTAATCAATTAGGGGGCCATATTTCTTTTTTCAAATGAGAAATGAGTCTTGCCACAGGGTGCAATCACCTCACAAATAAGGTACATTTGCCAAATAAAACCCCATACCAATTTATTCAATTTCAGTGAATTATTATAGCCTAATTTCAGTGATAATGTGGAGAAGACTTTGGAGGAAATTAAAAATGAAGACCTTTTGGTGAGTCATTCCCAAATGACCCCAGAGAATCAACTGAGAAATTATTTAAACAAGACAGTAATCTGTCTGACAAAAGCTAGAGTGAAGCCCAAAGATCATAGTTTGTCCTTCTTACCATTTGACCAACAAACATTTCAACCAGTTTTAGATAAGATTCCCCACATCTTAAGGGTTCATTTTGAAAGGCTGATTCTTAATTGGCTTAAAATTCTGCATCCCGCCCCTAATTTTATGGGGCTTGCTTTGCAATAAAGGAAAAAAAAGCATTTTTGGATACTTAGAATTTTGTTATAAAGCCCCATATGCCGAGCTGTTATTTTCCCAGTTCTGTCACAAACAAGCCTCCTCGCTGTTCCAGCGCGGGGCGACAAGACGGCATGAAAGCCAATGTGTCAAAATCAAAATCCATCACTGTCACGGATGGTAATTGGGACTGAAATAGAAAAGAAAAGCAYGCTCTGCGGGCTGATTAAAGGCATCACGTATTTAGGCATACACACAATCTGTTCCTCTGAACAGCTTCTGTTTCTGCTGAGGTTCTGAACATGCATTGTAACTTATTGTTTGAATGTCAAAAAGCATTTCTTACATGCCTTTTTAACACTGTAGAGAGCACCGAAGCGTGTGCCGTTGCTGAATGGTATTTGTGGAAAGTTTAGTGGTTGGAGGAGAAAAAAAAATAACTGGGTCTTTTACACAGGGTGTGGCCTGGATTATTACAAAAGCCCCCAGTGGGTCACTGCCTGAGGAGAAAGTCTGTGCATGAATGGATGGATGGATGTATTGAGGACAGAGGAGAGAGGAGAGGATCCATGGTGGGTCAGAGATAACAATGAGGAGCTTAATAGGTGGCTAAGGTACAACAGATGGATACATGTGTTAAGGAGGTGGGGGGTACTGTATAAATCTAGGTTACTGCTTAATGAAAAGAAAAAAATCTGAACGTGTTGGCAGGCATCCAAGGTCAAAATGAAAATATACTGACTGTAGCAGGGATGGGATGTATTTTGATACCAGMGGCCAGTATTGACATATGTAAAGAAACCAAAAGGAAAACTGGAAAAATCGGCCACACAGATTCTTCTTCCATAGCATCGTGTCTACGTCCAAACTTGTGAAGAAAATGTCACGTCATGGTTAATACACATTTTCTCCCTCTTTTAGAAACATTTTTCTAAAAATTCATCTCTAAACCTTCTTTCAGATGTTCCTAGATCGAGGCTAAAATTTAAACGTGATCGGGTTTTTGCAGTTTTTGCCCCAAACCTTTGGAGTGGCTCACCTTTTTGCATTTAAGACTTTTAAATCAATGCTTAAAACTCATCTTTCCTCCTTGTTTTTTTTCACTCTGGTAGAGTTTGAGATTYTTTTAAAGCCAATGTTTGAATGTATTTTTGTTTCTAAATTGATCTTATTTTTTGAAAAACCTTTTTGTGTTGCTTTGTTGTTTTATTCATTTACTTGGCTGAATTGTGAAAACCTTTGGTCATCTCATGTTGTTTTTATGTGTTATATAAACACATTGACACTGACATGAAAAATACTTGGTCCAAAAACTTTAGACTTTCAAAGTAAATTATATTTTTAGTATCATTGTCTGTCTTAAATGACTGCATTAAGGTCCTGATGGAGATGATCCAAGGTCTACTTTTCCACACATTTTGCCTGAGTGGTCTTTATCTATGCACATTTTAATTCCATATCACTTTATCACAGGACGTCTAATCTGATGTGCTGCACTTTATAGTGTCAGMCTCAATAATCCAATATGAGCCGATRTCAGGATAACATTTCCCTCTCAGATGCTGATGATAATCTAGACCTGCTACAAAAAGGACCAGGAGTGATCGTGTATRCACCACGCCCAATCTCCTGCTTACAAATTTTATGCACCATAAAAACAAAACCTTTGCTTTTAATTCCTCGTTTGCCTTGCGTGTGTATTCCTGTGTGTAACACTCCAGCCCTGCCTCAGGACCCGGCCTGCTAATGGAGACCTTGCCTCATGTCTCTCCCATGTGGCTCTCTGTCTTAAGGAGGAAACCAGGGGGGGTCAGGCTGCAGGAGGTGRAGGGCGTTGCTGTGTGATGGGATGGGAATTGTGGGTCAGGACCGCAGCTCTGCTCTCTTAATCTTTGGATGGACAGGGTGGGGTGTTGGGGGGGAGACAATACATAATAAACCAGAGGAGACCCCCCACCCACCGCCACTCCCCCCCAATCTCTTCCACTTAACCACTTAGCATGCCCCAGGGCACGTGCACACCCTCACCCTTATCCATTCTCTGCAGCCGTCTGCCTGCAGTAAGCGTGATCACGAGTGAAGGAGATTATATTAACATAACCTAGATACCCCGCCMCACACACACACACGTTTGCACAGCTATCTAACTGAGGACATTCCATTGACTTCCATTACATTTCTACAGCCTAACCCTGACCACAAACCCTAAGGCTAACCTCACAGGTACCTACCTGACCCTAAAACTAACCTAAACTCAATTCACACCTTGGTCCTAAACCCAACCCACCAATGGCATTTAAACCAAATGGGGACTCGACTTCTCTCCCCAAATGTAGGATTTTTGTCTTAAAATTGCCCCCAAATGTCACCAAAGCTGAACCCACACACACCTCTGTGACTGACTGGGCAACAACAAACATGCTTCTTTTAGAATCAGAATAACCTGCGGAGTCACAGAGGACTTTGCTCCGGTTACTCGAGTCACCGGCTGCCGAGCCGAGRCAGGAGCGGGAGCAACAGCCCCTCGGCTGATAAATTAAAAATGAACATGCACGAACCACCGCCCTCCGTCCCCCTCCCGGTGTTCTCCCCTTTTTAACGATCAAGCTGCTGGTGATGCTCCGCTTCAGACCCCTCCCCATTCCTCATTCCCGTCACTCTCGGCTCTGTTTTCCGTTCTACAGAGCAGATGCTTCATAAAAAAATAATAAAATAAAAATTGTAAAAAGAAGCATCGTTAAATTGAAATGCCTCTGTGACAGCACATTTTGCCTGAGCTGTGGTTTTAATTTGTGGAAAAAGCGGAGGTTTGAATGATAATGTTCTCGGCGTGTCGATAATGTGAAGCGCTGGTGAGTGCGACCCCCCGGGGGGGATGAAGGAGGAAGACCGCTCCAGGCCCGAGCTCAGGTTTGAACTCTTCTGACCCCTGGACTGAGGAGGTGAGGAGCTGAAGAAGATGCCTCCTCCAAGTCAGAGCAGGAGCACTTCTGCCCCCTAGTGTCCGTACTGCTCATGACGGATTAACAAATAGAAAAAATGAAGTGAAACTAAGAGTTTTATGTTTATTTCAGTCTCAGTGAGGAAAAAACTTCAGTTGCTCCCTGGTTGATAAGAAGAGTCGATATGACAGAATATTAAAAACTGAAGTCAAGGTTTCATTTCTGAATGAACGGATGAGGCTGCTAGTGTGATTTCAAATGTTTCTGTGTGGATGCTGTGAGATCAGTGACTGAAACTTTTCTTTTTAACACGAGTGTCAAACTCAGTTACACAAGGAGGGAGAAAAAAATCAAAACTTGGTCCAAGCCAAAAGCAAATTTCATTCAATATTTCTTAAAACAAATGATTTATCATAAAGGAAACTTATAGAAATGACCTTTTCCATATTAAGTTTTGTATATTATTTAGAAGATATATAACCTAACAGATAAAAAAAAAAGAAATAGACAATATTTTTATGCCTTACATTCTACCAACAACTTATTTGTTTAATACAGAGGTTCTCAAACTGGGGTCCCAGGACCCCCAGGGGTCCACGAGAGGTAGCGTGGGGTCCTCAAAAAATTTCACTGAATTGTTAATTTGGTTTTTATTTTTAAAAATGCATAGGGAACAATACATAATAAATAATAATACAAACATAATAATAATAATGGAATTTTTTTTTTTTTTTTTTTGGCGTTGTAAGGAGTCCCCAGACCCAAAAGGTTTGTGTTTCCCTGGTTTATTATATCATAGAGGTACTTTTGATCACAAACCAGCTAATCAGGTAATAATAAATAAATAAATATCAAATATTTTCACTTTAAAATAAGGAAAGAACACAATAAAAGACAAATAAAGTTGATTCTGTTGCCTTTTCCATGCCAAACTCAAAAATTACCAAAAGACTAAGAGAGATAGCATCAAACTGTTTCACATTTAAARGGAGCTGGCCAAATGTTAACATGCGGGCCTTAACTTTGACACATATATATTAAACAATAAAATTTAATTAAACAAAAACCAAGACAGACATTAAATAGCCTGCAATTCCTAGGGTCTAAGCTTCTTGTACATTGAGAAAAGAAAAAGTTTTATATACATTTACTTCAGTCAAACCTTTAAACTAACAGTATCTCATGCAAAAACATGACATAAAAATTATACGTAATTTCAATTGTTTGTATGTTGTAAACACGTGAAGGAACTGACAATAAATCTAAATCTGAATATAATCAGAAGCATGATTAGTTAGTGTTTTGAGGATGTGCTGAGGATGAGGCTCAGCTACTACCACCCCATACTGCAGCATAATACATGTAAAACCAGCTGAGTTGCAGCCATTTTTTTATGTTTGCTGAGTTCACTTTGTTGCGGCGGCCATCTTGAATTTCACATTTTATTTACAGGTCATAAAGGTCATGTCAGCACATGGATTAATAAAAGGTACCGTAAACCTTGAACTGACCCCAGCTCCTCTGCTGTTGCTGTGGTGTTTAACACCATTAAGAGCTGCAAAACAGACAAACCCGCCCAAGTCCAGCCTCTTTCCATCGGCCCGGTTCTGTCGGAACGCTCCCCTCCAGATGTGAGCAGGTGAGAACAAATGCTGAACAGATGTCTGCTTCGTCGTGTGAAGCTCACAGCCTTTAGATGGCAGCAGAAGCAAAGCGTCGGCCTCTCTCTTTCAATCAGAAGCAGAGTTTTCAGCGGTGCACAGAGAAGGCAGCACAGCTTTTCTGCATCGGTGGGCTTTTTAAAGTAATAAAGTCAATTTCTGACACGTTATATTTGTACATATGACAGTTTGATTAGCTGCCACCTTGAATCAGGCAGACACCAAAAGCTGATCAGTTAAAGGTGTTTATCTAATTTAATTTAATTGATAAAAATCCATAGCAGTTAAAAATAGATTTTGCTAACATGTAGGCAGACTAACAAGAACACACAGGCAGTTACATAATTACCTGCTCTTCACGGCGGCGTGTGCTAATAAATCTGACTAACGAGCTTGTAAAGCTAGTAAAGAGCCCTGAAAAGAGTCGTCTGCATCAGAAATCACTTCAGACTCATGGCTGGAGTCTAAGTGTGACTTTAGGTGGACCAAGTCTGGGCCTGCAGGAAGAACAAGTGTCTCGGATGGTTTCAGTCACCTTTGGGTGTGCGCCAACAAAGTCACTTAAAAGGCAGCGAGCTTCGAGTTTGTGTGTCTGTGTGAAAGAGAGAAACCGGCTGCCAATAAAAAGAAAGAAAAGAAAAAAAAGAAACAAGAACAAGAACCTAAGCCTGTCTGCGAGTTAACAACCAGGCTGCCAAACTGTGCAACTCGATAAACGTGCCTCTGGGCTGTAATAATCTCACACACAAGTCAAAGCAAATCACTGTCAATCAGGAGGCGAACACCTCTATTGCTTCTTATACAAGACACACACACACACACACACACACACACACACACACGTTTGTTTCTCGACCCCATGGGGACCTTCCATTGACTTCCATTCATGTTTTTTAGACTTTATAGCCTAACCCTAACCCCACACCCGTAACATGCATTTGGACCCGTGGGGACCTGGCAGTGGTCCCCATGATTCACTTC
>NW_013952470.1:411423-415878 GCF_001266775.1 Austrofundulus limnaeus
ACACACACACACACACACACACACACACACACACACACACACACACACACACAGTCTCCCACTGATAAATATATCAAAGTGAAGTTTGATAATATGAACCTGGAGCTAGTTGAGCCTGCCAAATGCATAAAAATAAGTTTTAATCCTCCTTTCTTTTTCTGTTTTCTAATAAAATCTTATCATCTATGTAGTAGTGATAAATTAGCGAGTGATAATTATTTTCATTATAAACATTAAATGTCAGAAATTACAGCAATTCAAATGCTACGATAACGACATCAGCAACCTATTGGGAAAACTTGATTTTTAACCTAAGTCTCATTTAATTATTCCGGTACCATTTTACAGTAAGGCTCCCCTTATAGATGGCTTATAAATAGTTTATAGATAGGTTTTTTTTTAAGTGCCTGTGACATGCATATGTTTTAAATACAAAAAGTAAAAGAAAACATCTTTATGTTTAAGTAACTTGGCATATTACATACGATTTTACCCATTTTGTCACATAAATGGCATATTTTCTTTTGAATTTGGACCAGCTAACATGAACAGGAAGTGACATCAAAGGGGAACTTTATAAGAAAAATAACTCCATGGTCTTTATTTATTGAAACAGTATTATTTGAACTCTTGTTCATCTCTCTCTGAAAGTGACTCCAAATTATCTAAAGAAATGTCTTGGTTGTTGTAGCAGTGCTCTGTTCACGTGCAGACATTCATTCCCCTTTGACATCACTTCCTGTTTCTTCACATGCAGGTATCTCAAAAACTCTTCATCTCAGCAGCGTGAAATTTCTTTTGCAATATGTTAATAATGTTATCTTTCCAAAAATGCACTCATATTTATTACAAAAATTTGATGTCACACGCACTTTAATTTGTCTTCAAACACTTTATATTCATTATAGTAAAGTAGTACCATTATTCCTCCTCTCATGTCTAAAAAGACAGAGTTTAACAAATATCTAATAGTCATGATTATTAGGGATTATGAGAGTTAGCAGAGCTGTGTTTGTATAAATGTCTTAAAATGTCACGTTTTCCCCTGTGTTGTTGCTCTTTCTTTTAGTCACTGCTGAAGCGCTGCAGTGACTTTTCTTTGCCTTTTCGTCACGACCCCAAACACTCGCCGCTAAGAGCATCTGCTCTCATCTGCTCTTCTGCAAACAAACTCACACATGTAGCTGGAAGTATACACTCTTTAAGCTCTCAGCACCTGTGGAAATAAACAGTCGTGTGCTCTTTGGGAAATAAACGCTCGTGCATTCCAGCGAGCAAGAAGTGACACGTAAAGCTGCGAGACACTTCAAAACGAACACAGCAAATCGAAAAAGATAAACTTCACATTCACCTTGCCAAGATAAAAAACAAGAATTGGAATAAAAATTCGAACACAGGACTGCATGTCTTTAGAAACCCATAAAGGTTTATGTAAAAGCAAAGAACATGTGTGATTTAGATTTTTGATGAAAACAATCGTATATAATTTTTCCACTGTTAGTGGCCGATAATGAAAATGAAAACTTGCTTTATTTCAGTAAACATGTGAACTGTAAAATCCTGAAATCCCTGCGAGTTTTGACATTTACTGCCAGGGTTCTCAAAACAGTCTGTATTTTGTCTGATAACAAAAGTTTAACAAGACAAATAGACTGGACTGTGGGGGTCTCTCTGACTGGTCACCAATGTGAAGCAAATCTCTGCAAACCTCCCCTTTAAGAGCCATTAATACCAAATCTAAAAAACTGATTTTTTTTAAAGACGTGCTTACAAACCAGGGATGTAACGGACAAAATGAGATTTTACACGCATTTTAAAGAGAAAGAATTGAACGGTTCTTTAACGTTGCATGACCCTTTAAAGGGGGGGTGTTATGCAAAATTATTTTATCAGCTTTATATCATATTATAATGTCTTTATCTAAAACATGCTCTGAGTTGCTTTGACTCATTCATCCTTGAATCTCTTGTAGGCATGTGGAGCTGATTAAACGCTTGCTGCAACAGAGCTCCGCCCATTTACACAAAGCTCCTCCCTGGAGCTCAGTCTGCAGCCGAGCCCCCCACCCCACAGAGCACCTCTCCCTCGAAGCATTGTTGTGAAGACGTGCTGAAAGTGGGAGTGTCAGAAACGGTAGGAGGTTTTTAAAGAGACAGAGGCCAATTTCAAGGCATTTAGATTATGATGCAATATCTTACTTATTTTTGATATTTGCAGCATTTTCGTAACAACTGAAGGTAACGGTTACTTGCTGTTCTCTCCATTAACTTCTGTAAAAATATATCGGGCTCAGAAAGTGATAAAATATAAAGTAAAGTTTGGTGCTGGCCAATATTTAAAATATTTGACATCTGCAGAGAGAAGAAGAAAACGATTGTTCAGGAGGACAAACTCTCTGCTGCTGACAAAGATTTTAACCTCTTTTGGGAAAGTCAAAGCTCAATACCAAAAAAAGAAAAAAAAGCCCACTTGTAGCATGATTCAAACTGTCCATGTTGAGAGAGTTTCGGCTCATTAGCTTTTATCAGGAGAAGGTCTAACATTGAGGGTCAGGGTGGCCCTGAGTGAAGGGAGTCTCAGGATGCTACAGATTTAAGGCTGAGCTCCCAGAGATGTGTCGGGGGACACATCCTGACCTCATGGAAAAATGATAAATAGTCCATGGTAACATGTTTGGCTTCTGCTTGTCTGGTCTAAAATAAGACACTTCAAACTAAAGAATGAACAAATAAAAAACAGCATCAGATAAAACTATCTAGGGAACAATTCAACTCTTCTAAACATACAAGTCTTAAAATTTACTTGTATTTTTCAGTACAACTCATTAAAAATKAGATTTTTCCTTCCGTTCTCAGCACACATTTCTGTTAACATACCAGCAGGTCTTATATGTCCTGGGATAACAGCTCAGCCTTACATAACACCAGGAATCTATCACATATTTGACACGAAGGTCACAGCTGGAAGCTTTTACAGCCAAGTACTCAGAAAAACACTCAACTCTTCAAGGAGCCAACGTTCTCCTTTAACTTTGCTACATTTGGTATTAAATGGACCAACGCACCAAGCACACAGCAGCACCAGCATTAATCATCTTCAAATATTTCCTCAGAAATTTTTACACTTTTGATAAGTTATGGTATTACATCTAACCCTCTGCTAAAAAGAGTATTTCCAGAAGAGATGAGTGGACAAATGTAACAAACAAGGATGAMTGAATCCAGCATTTAGTAGTCCATGTGATTATACAGCTCATGGTTTAAAATGATTGACACCTCGCTCTCTTGGGAACCCATCCCTTTCAAACCCGGTTCCAATCTGACCTCCCAAAACCAGACAGCAGATAATTGCATCCTTTTGCATTTGAAAGTAACATTAAAGGAGCTGATAATGGAGTTCTGGTTTTAAAAAAAAAGAGCTCAGTGGAGCAGATGATCAAAACAATCCCTCTATCTTTGACCAGGGGGTGACCAGACGCCAGATCTGCTCTCTGCTTTAAAAAAAATAAATTACCTCTTTCTTGTAGCGTAAAGAGAAATATGCCACCATGGAGATAATTGCAGTTTATAACAACTAATGCAGCTCCAAGCAGAGTGGATGTCAGAGTTCATCTGCCATCGTAGATCAACCAACCAGGGGAAGGAAATAAGATGGTCAAATAATCCCCCAGCGTACAAGAGTTATAATTAGTTTGTCCCTTCGATTGATACATTTTACGTCAGTTAAAGTCTTATTGTTTTAACTTCATTTGGTTAGAGAATAAAAATTTTATTTTTCACTTTGCTTGTAGCTGCTTTGTGAAAAGCTTTAATGAGTTCCCTGAGGAAACCAGAGCTAAGCAGGCCACAGACTGTTGTGCTCACCGTAGCACCACCATGCATGACCTTCGACTTCCCCTCTGCCCTCCTACTTCCCACAGACTCTTGTAAAAGTCAGAAAGCATCATCCGAGGGCTGACGGCACACAGTCGGGCAGAGGTGCGGTCCAAAACAAACACAAGCTTGTTCTCGTCTGCCTAATGGAAAAAAACTGGTTCTGTTTCATAATCGTTTAACTCTCCAGGTTATCATTTTTATTTTTGCTTATCAAAAACAGTTTTAAGCAGCTTTGCACAGAAAACAAGCACTGGTAAAGGTTGGCCATTTTGTCCAGCGGAKGCTAACAGATGGCTTTAAAAACAGACAAGAACATATTTAATCAGTGACATATTGAAGTTAAAATGTCTGTAAAAATATGTCAGCACGATTTAATGCTTTGCCTTCAGGTGACCATAGATCAGGGCTTTTTAACTAAAGTGTTCCGGGGGCCGGGGTTACTTGAAGCCCACAGCTCATGGGCCTGACAAGAAAAAGAAAAAAACCCCACCCCCGAGGGGAAGTGGTTGTAGGTGAAACACTGCAGCATGTAACAAAACAAATACTATATTTTACTTTTTAAATGTGTTTGTGTTAATTT
>NW_013952470.1:416038-421670 GCF_001266775.1 Austrofundulus limnaeus
TGGTGGGCCAGATCCAAGTCACCCACGGGCCACAGCCGCCAGTTGAATTGTAGGTGAAAAAACACTGCAACATGTAACAGAACTAGTATTATCTTTTACTTTTATTTATTTTTGTTGTTGAATTGAAACATAAATTATACAAGTGATTTGAAATATAGTTTTATATTAAATCAAGTTTAAAAAAATAGAAATAATGTAAATAAACAAAAAATTTGGTGGGCTGGATAGACGTCACCTGCGGGCCGGATGTAACCCGTGGGCCACCAATCGAATAGCCCTACCATAGATGTAGATCCTAATTATCTGTAAAAAATAAATAAATAAATAAATAAATAAACAGATTTATAAAAAAAATTGCTGCCATTTTGAAGGAAAACCAAAAATAAAACATATTTTATCCTTTATTTTTCTTGTTTATGCTACATTTATTTTTAAAAATGCACAATCAAAAACTAACTTAAAAAAACACAACAGTTGTTTATCTTTGTGGGTAGATTAACACACAAATGATTTACGGCTGTGGTGCACCACAACAAATTACCTGCATACAGCTTCGATTAAATTAAAGAAAACTGTTTTATTTTACTATTTAAGCGGAAGAATCACATTTTTTCTCATGCAACAGGTGAAGAACTCGAGTCTGTATCCTTGCACAGCTCACTTAAGTCAATATCAAAACAAATCCTGACGAGGCAGACTTTTCTTCCCCTATTTTGCCTACAAGAAATTACCCTTAAACCAATTACTGACAGCTTCTTTTAGATATGGAGGTCCTAAATACACAAACCTCAGAGCAGCCAAGGTGGATCCGTGTCTGCCCTTATTTTCTCTCTGTGTGTGGCTTGGATCTCCAAACGCTCCTCCCTACAGTCTTTCAATCAAAAGGTTGAGGGTTTGATACCCGGCTCCTTCAGCATGTTGAAGAATTCTTGGACAAAAACACTGAACCTTCTGACCTGCCTTCAGTATCAGTGTGAGAGTGAGAATATAACAGAGCTGTAGATATAGTGTAAAATAGGGGTGTAAGAAAATATCGATACACTGAAATATCGCCATATTTCATTTCCCGATACTGTATCGATATTCTAAAGCCCTGTRTCGATTTTTAATTAAGGTTWAAAATGTCAACCTTCTTGCCAACCGTTCATTTTTATGTTGTAGTTCAGCCTCTGACCACTAGTTGGCAACAGTGAGCCAGCCATTTGGCTCCTCTACCTCTTGAGCGCCAGAGAGTAAGGGTAGCATTAGCATTGTAAGTAAACATTGGCTTTTCTTTTTTTTTCAGTAAGAGGTTTTTTTTTAATAGAATTTTTGGACAAAAAAAATCGCAATATATCGCAATACATTGCCTTGCTTACAGTATCGCAATATATCGGGATATATCGTATCGTGACCCCTCTGTTATGATATGTATCGTATTGCCAAATTCTTGCCAATACACAGCCCTAGTGTAAAATGAAAGCAGTGTGTGTGCGTGCGTGCGTGTGTGTGTGTACACAAACACTGTAAAGCTCTTTGCATTAAGGCGCTTTGTCAAGAAAAATCATGTTCATTAACAGAAATAAGAATAAATTAAAAAACACAAACCAAAATAAGGTGATTTTTTTCATATAAAATGAATTCTCACAGTTTAAAAAATAATTTTACAAAAAAAATTCTTAATAAGTTTAAGACCTTTTGATTCTGGAGCACAAAAAAACAGGAGTAAACAAGAAGGGAATATAGAAACACTAAAAAYCCATTCCGTAAAAGGAAGTGCTTACCTGCAGCATAATATTTATGAGCTTCAGTAGGCAGAGAGAGAAAAAGAAGAGGAAATAATTGTTAGTGGATACTATAATGCCAAAAAGCACATTGAGATCAAAAAGGACTTGTTTTTGTTTTCTGGGAAATTTTATAATACGGGAGTGAAAATATCGGCATGATGTGTGGAGAGTCAGTGACATGAAGCAGATGGATGATAATTTATCCCCGAAAACATGGGATGGCCATGCTGTAGCCWTTTAGAAAGGAAGAAGCCAACAAACAGTTTTATAACACCACCTTCAGTCATGGGAACTCTGCGTCATCAGGCAGGACGACCCCACTTGGACAAAGGAACGTTTGAAGGATTTTCTCCAAAACGCCACATCCTGATGCATTTCAAACCAAACACGAACGTCAGACAGAAACTGGTTCACATTAAGTATACAACCAAACAAACTCAGCTAAACGGTGTCTGGTGCAACAAGGAGCATTCAGACATTCACATATTAAACATGTCCACATCCAGTATGCATGACTCAACACAGGAGAGCCAGACTCAGCTGTTCCACCTACATTTTAAGAATAAAGGAATCCTTTGAAGGACAGCAATGTTCCTACTTGGTGCAGAGAAGTCAGATGTTTTGAACGATAGTTTATCTGTCAAACAACACCAGCAGTAAGAAGAAGAGTTTCAGTTTTCCAGCACTCAAAATGCAGTTTTGAGTCTAAATCTTAGTTTCAATCCATGTTCCAGCACTGTTCATGTGATCCGTGACCTGCCATGTGAACCAGGTCAACAAAGAACCTAATGACCTTCAGGAGGGAAGGGAGGCTGAAATGTGCTATAGGTCGGGGGGGTTCATGGGTGCAAACAGCATTAGCTTCTGGCTGGGGATGCTCCTTGCAAACAAACAATGCTAAAAAATATGCAAATACTAGGGGTATATCAATAAACTGTCCAGATAATTTATTGCCACTGATTTTTTTTACTTTGGGAGATCAGAGACCGGCCGATTCTTGGATATGATCGGTGAAAAAGATCAGCTCCATCAAAACTGTCCCCTTTTGCTCTACTGTGAGCACTACCTAATGTCCAGTGAAAAGTTTGTATTGTTCCAAGGGCATTGTTTAGTGTTTTTCAATAAAATAAGTTTGGAACGTTAAAGGTGTATTGTGCCCATAAAACACCCGACAGTGTCTGTTATTTAAAAAAATCGTTATCGGCCAAAATCAGCAGGTCAGACATTTTAAAGATCGGCGATCCGCCAGGAAACTGCAATCARTGCATGCTTAATTACTATATATTATAAAACAATGATTGAAAATCTTTTATCTTCCCTACTAGGATTGGGCAATATTGGGAAAAAAATTAATCACGATTAATTGTAGTATTTAGCCGATAAGGATTAATTTGACGATTAATCACCTGGAGTCCCTGGAYGCCCTCACACTCTAGTCATATGACCAGATTAAATCACTCTAGTGGGAGAGATTTGCTCTCCRTAAAAATCTGTTCCAAATTGTGTCAAAAGTACAGACTTCAGGCTATACATCAATTTATAAATTGTGTTAATAGACCAAGTAAAACCAGAGTTAAGATGAATAAAATACAGAACTTTTTTTAAACGTTTGTCATATTTGAAGCGGAGAGGAGCACCAAGCGGACTGACYGAGGAAATCTCCAGTCAGCCTGCCTGGTGCCATTAATCGTATTAATCGTCAAGTGCCAAAAAATAATCGATTAAAGTTTTTCCGGCGATTAATTGCACACAATACGATTTTGCCCAACCCTATTCCCTACCCAGTCACAAATTTTCCATATCGTCTAAGCAGCCACCAACTAGACCACCATCTGTGCATGAGGCAGATTCATCAAGGATTGTGCAATCACCGCCCAAAACAACAACAAAATAATCTGCAACCGTTTTGCACAATAACCTCTCACCCTGACAAAAACAGCTGTTTAGGTGGGTTTTGTCCTGAGGCGGTTATTAGCTTAGTGTCAGCTCTTCTGCTCTGCTCCACCCTCCTGCATTTCTTACATCCCGCTTTCACAACTCTCGTCTTGATCCTCATTATTCCAAACTGCGGCCTTTTGGGAAGTAAAGGGTCTATTATCCAAAGATGAAGCTTAAGACAACTAAACGCTCAGGAGGAGTGACTACTTCTGTCGGCTGAAAGACCGAGAGAGGGAAGGGGGGAGTGTGTGTCTGGCCTGGCGTTCCCATATCACTTAGGCTAATGTGATTAAGGGTGAGCGAGAGGGGGGGGATTCATTTAGTCCAGAGTGTGTTGCTTCGAAAGGATTCGTGTCAGGGGAAAATGAGGGGGAAGGTAGGGGGATGTGGCTGCTCACAGGACTTCCTTAAATACACACATGGATGCACAATCAGAAAGGAACGGCACCGTGAGCATTTTTTAGTCCCTGGTACTGAAATGAGCTTACATGAATGTGTGCTCCCACAAATACTCTTTGGTGGCCAAAAGTGGACGATGGCTCTACACACTGACCAAACCACAGCACATTGTTACAATACTGATGCATGAATAAACCAGAACATTACATTGCTTTTGCGGGCGCAAATTAGAATTTTGTGCATCCAAGTAATTCTTAAATCCACCGCAAAGGGAGGACTGCACCTCAAACTGTGCTTCTTTTTATGACTGCGTCGCAGATCTAATTACACATTCGCTTAGAGGGAAAAAAACTTGATTCTTAAAGCTTAGCGTTAGCGGTTTGTAGGGTTGGGCAATATTGGCAAAAAAATTAATCACAATTAATTGTGGTATTTAGCCAGTAACGATTAATTTGACCATTAATCCCCCGGAGTCCCTGGACACCCTTATTTCATAGTCACATGACCAATTTAGTGGGAAAGATTTGCTCTTTGTAAAAAAAATGTTTCAAACTGTGAAAATTACAGATTTCAGGCTATACATCATATTTTAAATTGTGCTGATAGATAAATAAATTACAGAATTTTATTTTTAATGTTCGTCATATTTGAAGTGGGGAGGAGCAGCGAGCGGACTCTGCCTGGTGGCAGTAATCATATTAATCGTCAAGTGCCAAAAAGTAATCGATTAATGTTTTTCTGACGATTAATTGCACACGATACGATTATGCTCAACCCTATTTAATGTGAAACATTTATTCCTCATCTTCTGAGAGCTGGCGGTGTTTATGACTGAGAGGAAGAAACAGAAATAAAGGAGAAACCTGCTGCGATGCTGCCTTCACAAAAAAAGGGGGCAGGCCTGTTAAGGAAAGGTCCAGCTCATCCTCACTTTCAGTGATGAAGGTCAAATGAGTTGAATTTAAAGATTATTTAAATTGACCCTAAGTGTGTAAGGGTGTGAATGGTCGTTGGTCTTGTTTGTCCCTATGTGGTGCTGTGATGGACTTGCGACCTGTCCAGGCTGTGCCCCGCCCCTCACACAGTGGCTGCTGCCGACAGGCATCAGCTCCCCACAACACAAAAAGGAAAAGATGGATGGAACTGTCAAAAACGCTTCAAWAAGATAGTTCAGGTTAATTAACACGACCAAAAGGAATTATCTCGTGGTACAATTATTGCAGGTTTTGCTGTACAGCTAGATCCTCATGTTAGTGTCAGATAGGTGCTCTTATGATGCTTCACTGGCTTCTTTAAGGATTAGGTGAGGCTTTTCTCCCTAAATAAAACAAATGGCCATAATGGCCGTTTATTTCGTATGGCTCAAAAGTTTGGTTTGATCAACATGTTGCAACCAAACCTGGTTTTCATCAGAGCCAACTATATCAACAAGGATGGCATAAATCATACGTTAAAGCAGTGGTTCACAAACTTTTTATCTTCTGACCCACAAAATATCCATGGCAAAAACTTGTGACCCCAAATATTAC
>NW_013952470.1:421985-457085 GCF_001266775.1 Austrofundulus limnaeus
ATAGTAACAATATTTTTTTTACTACATTTATCCATTTTAAATACACTAACCTCACTCATTTGTAACAACTAAGGCAAAAAATGTACTTAATTCAGAAAATCTTTTCAGGACCCCACCTTGATGTTTCGGGACCCTACTTTGGGTCCCGACCCCAACTTTGGGAAACGCTGCCTTAAAGGATAAAGTTTGGTTTGTCAAGTTGTTAAAAAGTGGATGAAGAAAAACGTGGTTTAATGATGAACAGTAGAGTGGACTAGTCAGAAACCATGTTTCTAAAAAGGAAATGGGGTCTTTGTTTGCCACTCTGTTGTGTGTTGACTGACCCCCCCGTCGGAATACTGTCCTCCTCAAAAGACTCCTCCCTCCCCAAAAAAGGAAGCATTTTACAGACAGGAAGAAAAATGTGTCATCCCTCCCCTCCTTTTATACCTCTATTGTACACTTTTAGTGCCTCTTTCTGTTTTTCACCAAAGAAGCTTTATTTTTTTTTTCTGGCAAGTCATCCTGTTCCTGCAACAATCAGTCTGCCTCCCGTGCTGCGTCCAAACAGTTATGACCGGTGGTTTTTGCCTGAATCGTGAGAATTCAAGAACATCGACTATTTCTCAACACTGCAGATGAAAATAACGTATCTGCCTGAAAGCTGATAGTGGACATCATGTAACCTTCTCATATCTTGGATTGTAAACAGATGTAAAACAGATTCAGCCAATGTATCTGGGGGGGCTTTTGGTCATCTTCAAGTTGGGTCTAGAAATAGGAAAAGGTGGGGGGGATGGGGTGTGTTCCAGAAGGACTTAGACCGACTTGTGCATTTTCTCACACGCAGGACATTGTGGGTTGTAAAAAAATGTTCTATCGGTTTCCAGCTGTGAGGTATATTCAACCCTTTCACCGTCCCTCCTTTTCTCAACAACTTGAATAAATAGAGGCTGAGAAATGGGCCAGAGGGGAAGAAACAGGAGGAGAAAAAAATAAAAGAGAGAGAGAGAAGGTTTCCTTTGGTACTTGTTTACCTCCTGCAACACATCATTCACGTCACCCTAATTTACGTGGCCTTAGTGGACTTGGCCAAACAACTGCTCTCCAGAAGAATAAGCACAGATTGCTTATTTACATTGTGGTGATGGGAAACGAGCAGACCGGTTCATCCCGACAAGAGTTTGACCATCTCTGCCTCTCCTCGTATGAAGAAATTTAATAAATGCTCACCTGTTGAAGAAATTCAGTCTAATGTCAGAGCAATAATGACTTCAACTTTATTAAGTCATTTGCATATGCAGCGCAGAATGTGTTTACATACAACCCCAATTGTAATGGCGTTGTGTAAAACAGAAATAAAACAGAATACAATGATTTGCGAATACGTTCAACCTATATTCAACTGAATACACTACAAAGACAAGGTATTTACTGTTCAAGCTAATAAAATTTGTTGTTTTTTTGCAAATATTCACTCGTTTTGAATTTGATGTCTGCAACATGTTCCAAAAAAAAGCTGGGACAGGATATAGTAGTGTATTTGTAGTTCTATGAGCATTTGTACATCAAAATACCCTTAGAAGTTGAAGTATTGAGTATATTTACTATATATTGCAATAATTTACTCTGTATTTTGCCAGACTATGGTGATCCTGGGGTCGTGATGATGGGGCCCTTGAAWATTGYTGCCCAGGGTRCAGRGAAGTGTTAATCCGGCCCTGCCAACAAAGATTCAACAATTAGTGTGCTCAGTTCACAAACACTGAGTGTTGTTAAAGGAAAGGTGGTTTAACAGTGTTAAACATGTCCCAGATGTTTTTTCTTTTGGAACACATTGCAGACATTAAATTCAAAACAAGGGAACATTTGCAAAAATAAAAGTTTCTCAGTTTGAACAGTAAATATCTTGTCTCTGTAGTGTATTCAATTGGATAAAGTTTGGTCAGGACTTTCAAATCATCACATTCTGTTTTTATTTATAATTTACTAAATGCCCCAACTTCACTGGAACTGTCTGTATGTAAGCAAAGAAGGCCTCCCTTCAATCAAGCAAAAACTTCTCACAATAGTGTAATTTCACGCCATGAAAATCTGCAGCTCCTCTGTGGGGCTGCCTTGATTAATTTAGTGTGAGGGAGGAGATTAGCAGACATCAAGATCAAGATAGRCAGCCGGGGCAGACTGAAAGAACCAGTGCTGCCCTGAAGCTAGAACTGATACTGCAACATRAGGTGGATTTTACCGGTTTGGTTTAATCACTGCAATCTTTTGAGTTGTAACAAGAAGAAAAATACAGAAAATGATCTTTACAAACAGTCCTGATGCATCTCAGTAATCCAGGTAAAAAATCAAAAAGAAAAATAAAATGTATAGGTCTTCTGGACGGGTTCTTCTCTAATGAAACGTTTCGTCTCTCCTCCAAGAGACTTCTTCAGTCTGAGAGTTTCAGTTAAAATTCAAGTTTTTAAGCCCTGCCTGAGTATCAGTCACATGGAGGCAGTGCTTAAAAGCCTGAATTTTGCCTGAAACTCTCAGACTGAAGAAGTCTCTTGGAGGAGAGATGAAACGTTTCATTAGAGAAGAACCCGTCCAGAAGACCTATACAATTTTTTTCTTTTTGATCTTTACAAACACTTTGGTTGGATGAAAACTCAGCTGACAGCACACATTCTGAGAGTCCCAGAAATTCTGTTGATGTATGTAAACATTTTTCACTCCAGACAAATCTAATACTAATACTCTTTTCTCCAAGTCATCAAGAGGACAGCGTGAACTCCACTCCTTGTTAGGAAGGGAGTGTTGTCCTTGACTTGAGGAGAGTGCTCCCACTCTCTGCCTGACAGTGCAACTGTCTGTCGTGATCTGAGAGAGACCAAAAGCCAGTCGTCCTCCTCTGGAGCCCTGGAACCGATGACAGTTAGGGGAGGTGTGGGGCGGGCAGAACTCTCACATTCCTGACAGTTTAACTGTAGCCAGAGTAGGGCTGCTGCGATTAATCGACGACTAATCGATTATTAAAATAATCGATGACTAATTTAATAATCGATTAATCTTTTTTTTTGTTCTTTACTTTGTTTTTCTCTCCAAACTGCTTTGAMACCTTCCACTGCCACGTCTACCTTTCTGTCCTTGACACACATGCACAGTAGTGGTAACTGGGGTAGGCCGTGGACGTCACAAGACATTATACAGACAGGCTCTGGTATCATGGCTACCTGACAACAGAGCTCAAAGTGTGGGATCACTTTAAGAAAATGAAAGAGAAACCTGTGTAATATCTGCAGAGCAGAACTTGACTTCCACAGTAATTATTTTTAGTTAGCATATAGCTAAAATCTAACCATGGTTATATAATAGCAGCTGCATTCTGGCACGATAAGCTCTATGGGCACGATAAGCTCTATGTTTTATATTCAATTAACGTATGATCCGATTAGTCGACTAATCGAAAAAAATAATCGGTGATTAATCAATTACAAAAATAATCGTCTGTGGCAGCTCTAAGCCAGAGAAGATTGTTTCTTCTTAGATTGTGCAGCATCAAGGTGAACAGAGACCCAAAACTAGGGCTGTGTATTGGCAAGAACTTGGTGATACGATACATTTGACAGACGGGTCACGATACGATATATCCCGATATAGTACGATACTGTAAGCAAGGTTATATATTGCGATTTTTTTTGGTCCAAAAATTCTATTAACTAAAAAACTCTTACTGGAAAAAAAAAAAGAAAAACCAAAATTCATTGTCTCAGAAAATTCTATTACATAGACATGCGCTAGCCTTCTGTAACGTGAAGGCTGACTAACGTTTAAAAAAGAGTGCACGAGACACTTAATTTGGTTTAAATTAGAAACATTCTGACAAATAAGTATCTGTTCATAACCTTACCTCAGCTTAGAAGGCAGAGGGTGTCGGTCTTTTCTGCTCAGATTCAGCTATCGGAGCATGAAGCTACTGTTTACTCACAATGCTAATGCTCTCTTACTCTCTGGTGCTCACGAGGTAGAGGAGTCAAATGACTGGCTCACTGCTGCCAACTAGTGGTCAGAGGCTGAACTACAACATAAAAATGAACGACTGGCAGGAAAGTTGACATTTTAAACCTTARTTAAATATCAATACAGGACTTTAGAATATCGATACAGTATCGGAAAATGAAATATCGCAATATTTCAGTGTATCGATATTTTCTTACACCCCTACCCAAAATCACATCCTTACAACCTAAACTGGAATCTGAAAACTGAAAAACTGAGACTCGTCTGTCGGATGAAGCTTCTCAACTGCACACAAAACAAAAATAAGTGCCTCTATGTCACTGGAAACAGGACTATCTTGTCTGCAGACAGCAGCGTTTTACCACAACATCACTTAATGTGGATCATTTTGTGTCAGAAAGGTTTGAAGACACAAAAGGCAACGGTCTAAAATAATATTTTTAGCTGCTAACTGGATGGGACTTACTAATTAAACTAGAAAATTTGAATTTTCTCCAAAAATGTAGCTTGTATGTGTAATGTTGAAAGAGTTTTGCAGAAAAAAAAGTTGTACAAAAAAGCTGAAATTGGCAGAAATTAGCCAAGAGTAGCTGAATGTAGCACAAAAAAGCAGAAAGAGCATTTTTGCTGAAATAAGCAGCTGAAAGCAGTACCTGAAATTATCACAAAAAGRTGAATTTAGCTGTGAAATATTTAATATTTGCTGAAATTAGCTAAAAAGTTTTTTAATTTTCAGAAAACAGCTGAAAGGAGTATAAAAATCTAATTAGCAGAATATCAGAAAAGAACACAAAGATAGTTAAAGATGAATAAAAAAGCTAAAAGAAGCACAAAAGAAGCTGAAAGAAGCCTAAATTAGCACAAATAAGTAATCAAATTTAAAAAAAAAACAAGAACCAGAACAAAAAGTGAAATGTGCAGGGAAGATTTAACTATTTTGAAAGGATTTAAAGATGCTGAAAACAGCTCTATTCATTTTTAATTGAGAACAAAAATGGCACAAAAGGCTAAATATTGCAAAAAGCATTGCTGAAATAACAAAAATCATAGCCTGAATGTCCTGAAGAAGCTGAAACGGTTGAAATGGCACCAAAAACTGCAGAACGAGATACGTGCCAAAAAATATACGAGAAATTGGATCAACTCAATAAAACAGTTTTGAGAGTTGTAACTTTCTGTTAACTAGTTCCAATCTTATCATTAATAAAACCAATAAAATCACAGTGATGTTTGCACAAATATTGCTCCTCGTCAATATGCCCACAATCAATTTTTGACAACAAACCATTAATAAAATCAGTTTTATTCGGAGAAGAACTTTAATTTCCAAATGAAAATTAAAAAATAGATTTTCTTGCTTTCGTCTCCATTGGAACGCTGCTAAAGTTCAGCTGTGCAGACATGTTGATGGTTGACATCTTAATAAGCGATAACACTGTTTAAACAACACAGCGATGTTTGAGGCAGAACAAAGAATTAAGTCTCAACTGGACTGCGTAGCTCTGATGAATAGCGTGTCGAATACAATGAGGTGCAGCTTCCAAATGAAAGAAGAACAAAGCAAGAGACCATGAATCCCAGCTTTTAAAAGGACGTTAGACTACTTTTTAAAAAATCCATCTTATATAAAGTTTATCAAAGCTTCTCTGACAGCCGTGTATTGAAGGTTCTGTCCCAGACACATTCATCAAGTGGATTACCACCTTGAGTCCACTTCTAAGCACAGGCTTGGCATAGTTGTGCCTCCCTGATGGGTCCAACAGAGTCRTTTCGCCCAGCAGTTAATGTTGGASTCATCAAAGTCAAAAAGACGGAGAAATGAAAAGTTACAAAACCTCCCATAAAGCAAGGARTTCGATTACGCTTCCTGGTGCCATAAGTGACATCACTGCATCCTCTGGCTCCTCCCCACTTAAAATAAATTACACCCCATCTCCCACCCCTAAAGAGGCACAGCCAAACCTGCTGTTAGCAAAAAAATAAAAAAGACCAATCCATTAATGGCTCTCAAAGCTCTTGGTCAATTAACAGTTAGCTGAATTTGTAAGTAGATTGAGAAACTCAGAATCAGAGGAAGACGGAGACCACAGCCCAGACAGGACACACCACATGGGCATAATTATCAAAAAGCCCACATTAAAAATCACAAGAGCCAGATCACTGAGACGAAATCAGGCAAACTTTGTCTCCAGTCGTGAGACATGGGAACAGATGATCGATGCCAGCAGGCAGAGGACATGCAGAGGACAGTAACTGAGAAGCGCAACGTCCTTGGCTCCTGACGAGCGCCGGCACTCAGCAGATGAGGGACATTATAATTTGATTCATGYCCGCCCACGAGCAGGGTAGACTGCAARATCAGTGCGCCGGTTAATAAGGAGCAGCCTGGTGGATTAGAAAGGCAAATGTCTGCTGATGGTCCGGTCAGGATTCTAAGTGATGCAAATTGGAAACGAGAGGCTGTTGAGACTCCAAACTGAAAATACACATTTTTTTCTTTCTTTTTTTTGTTTACAGAGAAACACCACAACGTTTAAAGGGCTCGACACACGGGAGGCGACGTCGCTCGCTCTCCATTCATTTCCTATGGAGCCTGTGCGGTGAGGCGACAATCGCTCGCCCTCCTCCAGCTAAGCGACCGGTGAAAATAGTGCATGTCAAATTTCGCGCTCGTACACGTACACGTGCACACGCGAGCTTGCGACGTGACATATGAAAGTTGAAAAATGTTCAGCTTTTGTCGCTGTCGCTTAGCGTACAACCAATCAGCGAGGGTTTCATTGACTGACCAATGAGAGGAGAGTATGCTACACACTGCAGTTAGCTAACACTTTCACCAAGTGATTACTAAAAAGCTTTGTGGGAATTTATTGGCACCAGGGTGAAGTTTATGGTAAGTTTTTCCTCATAAAACTGTATCTTGATGTGTGTTTGTTTTTCAATATCATTAGCATCGCAAGATTTGTTTAGTTTACACGTCTGTAATGCACACCCACCTTCAGAGTCAAGAACCAATCAAATTTTGTGAAGACAAGCGAYCTGAGAGCGCGATTCGCAACGCTGCGATCGCTATCRCGTCCTGTGTGTCGGGTTTCACCCTGGCTGCGATGACAGCCGCTAATYGCTGTAGTTTGTCGCTGCCCGTGTGTCGAGCCCTTAACTCAACTCAAACTAAAAAGATCCTTCAATTACAGCAATCATCAAAAACAAGYGTCAATATCGTTAGGCATTTATGGCATCATTACTCAACATGATTGCTTATTTCTAAAAAAAAACGATCTTAGAAATAAGCAAGTTAACAAAAAAAAAGAAACGGCAACTTGGTAAAAGACAATTAACCATAATCTTTGGGAAGATTCGACAATTTAGTGTTATATTTTTGTTGTGGGAGGTTAACAACTRAAAGTTTTAATTAACTGTTTAACTGTTTTTCTGTTCAGTAAAAAACACTCAAAAGTGCGATAAAAATTGTTTTGATTTAGAATAATAACACTAATAATAGCGTAATAATAACAAATGATATGTAAATAAATCACTATTGAGCATAAATTAGAAGATTCTGGGTGTATTCACACCAGGGAAGTCCTTGGGTCCATTTATAATAGTAATATTAATTTATTAGTCTTATATAGCGCTTTTCGAGACCCTCAAAGATGCTTTACAATTTTCATGGATCATTCATTTACGCACACATTCACACACTGATGATAGTAAGCTACATTGTAGCCACAGCTGCCCTGGGACAGGCTGACAGAGGGGGGCTGCTATACTGCGCCACCATCAGTAGGCAAGGTGGGTGAAGTGTCTTGCCCAAGGACACTGACTGAAATGGCTGTACTGGGGATCGAACCAGCGACCTTATGGTTCCAGGGTGACCCCCCCAACCACTCTGCCACGGCCGCCCCAAACACAGTTGTTGCACATGTTTGGTCCGGACCAAAAGCAGACTTTATTTTTTATTTTATTGTTTAGTGTGGTTTGCATTCACATTGTACATTTTTTGGCTAGTGAACTATAAATTATAAACAAATACATGGGTGCTCCCATTGGACAGTAATGATGGGGGCGGGACAGAGCACAGACCTGGAAACAAAGATGGCGCAACTGCAATACCTTAAGAGCAGCTCATTCTAAAAGGGTTTTGTGATGATATACATCTAATTTTGGGACGTTGTTGGCAAATGTGTCCTGCAGCCCAAAGGAGACGAGATGCTCTGTGTGCCCTGACCCACGCATGCTCATTGTTTGTAGCGTTAGCAACACTGAAAGGCTTAATGTTACCATGATGTTTAGCAATGGTGGCTTGAGAAGTCCAAAAGGGTGCATGTTTCCTGCAGTTGGTTCGGTTCGAGGTCGGTCTGTATTCACACCAGAAGCAAACCGCACCAAAGTTTGTTTTGAAGCCAACCGAGACCACCTCAAAAATGGGTCTTGGTCCAGTCGTTTAGCCCGCACAAGGGTTCACATGAGTGTATTCACACCTGTATAAAAGGTCCGGACCAACGGGGGAAACCAACTCTGGTCCGTTTAAAGCAGACCAAGTGTGTCAGGTGTGAATACATCCTCACTGAAACAGAAATCGGATCAAGTTTAACAAAAAGGAAGTGTCTTGAGTTTTTCAACACGAGCCACTCCCTGATCTGTTGTATCATTAATACCCATAAACGTCAGAGTCTTTAGTCGTTAAACGTTGTGTCTTAGTGGCAAAAGTCAAACGGGGTTTTGGACAAAGCTGCTGTTTTTGTCTTGTGTGGGCCGAGATAAAGCCTGCAGTGAAAAGGTTGCCATCCATCTTCGTCTCGCCTGGCATGTGCTTCAGTCACTTCCGCYCTCAGCGTGGCCCGAGCCTTTTCGCTCTCCTCCGATGTGTGAGTCGGTGTGAGCGTGTTGTGGTTAGTGAGGTTAATGAAGTGCATCCACCTTCTTTCCCTCTCAGAAACGAAAGAGACTTCATTAAGCGGCCGACTGACTCGGTGTAATCCGATCCTTGTAATACAGCCATGCAACACTTTAAACAGGAGGGAGGACTCCTCACAGGTAAAATATAGTGGGCCATGCCTGGATTGATTTTTTTTTTTTTTTTGGCTAAAGTGAAAATGTGTTGTGAAAGGTTTTATTTTCATTTCATTAGTGTGCATTCACTTGTCTAACCTTCTATAATTTTTTAATTTTTAGCTAATTAAAAAAGGGGGTTTGAGTTTTAAAGGTCAGTTAGATGAAAGATAGAAACATCAAATAAATCCTTTTCTTTCTCCTCGCTTCTGTTTTCTTCCCTGATGTCCTTTTCACCCCTCCACCACCACCACTTCTCTGGTTTTGTACATCCTTTCATCTCAGCCTCCCACACATTTCGGGTCATCTGGGAAGCAATCGTCTTAAGTGTTCTGCAGGTTGATGAGAATCCTTCCTGTGAGTGTTGACGGGCTAAGGAAAGCTCTTCATCAAACCTGCATTGAATATAAATGCAGGGAGCTAGGCCTCTTCTTCTTTTTTAACGTTAAAACTTTCATTTTATATCATCAAAACACACAGGAGAGTAGCAAGGCTTAAGCTGCCAACTGAAGTGCAAAGAAAAATATCAAATATACAGTTAACTGATACTAAATAGGGACAAAAGAATAGGCTTCAGCTTCTAAATTCATTTGAAAATGTCAAAATAAAAAAATTGATTTTGGTAAAAAAAAAAACGACATAGGCAAAAACAAGATCACCCACCTTTCAATGTTGGGTAATAATGGGTTTTGTTCCTTCAATCACTTTCGAAACATCCATTATTTTTCTTTATTCGCCTAAAATCAGGATTGTGTGAAAGTCAGAACACTCTAATCTCTTTAAAAGGCAGCTCTGAAAAAGTGTCGTTACATGTGATAGAGAATAAAAGCCCCAAAAGGCTCAGAGTTGCTGATCTGAAGGGCCTCTCCCACAATCATTTCACCTCTCAGCTTTTTCACCCAAAACAATAGGCAACATAAACCTCATCTCAAAAGGAAAATGGACTTTTGTCCGGCCGCAGATGAGAAATTAACCTCTTCGATGACTGATCTGTTTAATTTCACATCAGCGGCGTTCATTCAGCCGTGAAATCCAGCCGTCTGAGCTGCAAACCGCTGCAGAGATGGAATCTGAGTCTTCAGAACGAGTTGGCGTACAGACAAGCCTCTGCACAGCCCGGGTCCTCGGTCCTTCTTAAACACGCAGCCAGGACAAGTGAATAATAATAATAATAATAATAATAATAATAATAAGTGAGACTGGCAGAAGACGTGACACCTGAACTAAAAACATATGACAGATTTACAGTCGCAGTGTGATGAAGGTTAGTTACGTGATGTGAGTGTCAGGAGCTTCCTGTTGCTCTGATGGCTGTTATTATCTGAAGAAACAAACTGAAGACAGATGTAATATTTGTTTTTTTAAATGAATACTGCATGTGATCATTACTGACTAATTTATAGACTTCCTGTTAGGCCTGATGAGATAAGCAATAAATCAATTAAACTAAGTGAAGAAATTTATTGGGGTTGTTTACTACTGACTTTTAAAGACACTACACATTGTATGGTCTTTTATTAGGTGAACAGTAATATCTTTCATAATCTGGTTATTTCTGCTTGAATTGATTTTATGTGCAGGCTGGGTTGTGGAGCTTTTGATGAGGGTKTCACAGACAGGAGGCGTTTAGTAGGGGTGCGAATCTCTCAGTGTCTGGCAATTCGATTCCGATTTTTAAGGTCGATTCTGAAATGATTTTCGATTCTGAAACAAATTTTTTCAGTCTAATAAAGTTTTTTGTGCAATTTGAAAATAAAAAAGCAATGTAAACAAATAAACATTTATTCAAAACAATTTTTGTGTAAAATCTTTTTACATCTTTTTCTGTATAAACAAAAATAAGATTCTGTAACTTGGATTGTTATAGCTTATTAATCTTTAACTGAAAATAAAATATAGACTAAGTCCAAAATGTTTTGTAAATCTTTAAAGCTAAAATAAGAAAAAAGATGTCCATTTTTTCAACCATATTGCATTCCATATTGGAGCGTTAGTCAGAGCTTCTTTCACTTTATTCTTCATTTCATGATAGAGCTGTGGGACCGCTTTTTCGCTAAAAAAGCTACTTGGTATAACGTACCTTGGGTCCAGCGTATTGACCATGAACCTAAACCCCTCRCMGTCGAYTGAACTATATGGACATAAAGCCTTGGTGATATAGCAGGCGATGGAGTGGGAAATCTTCACAGATCTTGGAGAATTAGCTGGAAGTTTGTTGCATTGCTCCAGAGTACATTGGTCAGCTGCTTTTGGACGCTTTTGGAYGTCTTTTATCTCRGAGTGATGTCGCGCCAAATGTGCACGGGCATTTATCGTATTTCCAAAGTATTTCAATTTCATTTTGCACTGCCTGCAGATAATTGTGCTCATGTCKAGCTCCTTTTTCCTCGGGGCATGGTAGAAACCAAAGTGTGTCCAAGCACTGGATGCTTGGACACACTTTGGAGTCTTTGTATGGAGTCTTTTCACATTCAACCATTCAACTATTGGTGCATTGTCTATATGGTTACGAACACGAATTAAGGTAAATGAACACGCCAAAATTATATATTATCTTTCATAACGATAAGTTAAAATGAGATCAATAGTTTTCATTTGCCTGCTTGTTTGCTTCCTTGGTGTCTCCCTGTTTTCTACTCCTTTGAGTGGGGAGGCGTGAACTCTGGCTTCAGGTGTTTTCCAGTTGCATAGTCTCGTAACCTCAGTGGCATGAGAGGCTCATGAACAGGCGTTTAGCTCGAGGAGCGTCTTCAGTTTTCCAGCACCTTCTTTCAGCTGGCGATGCCTCAGGGCACCATGCTGAACCTTTTGCGGAGTTTTTTTTTCCTCAATACTACAGAAATTTTGTAAACTTCTGTAAATTTCATAAGCAGCATGGGGGTGACTGCAGTTATTTTATGAAGCCAGAGGACGCATAAAGAATGGGAGGTAGGAAGGTATCAGCCAGCATATTTTGTTATTGTGAAAAGCCGACTCAGAAATAGGGGTGTAAGAAAATATCGATACACTGAAATATCACGATATTTCATTTCCCGATACTGTATCAATATTCTAAAGCCCTGTATCGGTTTTTAATTAAGGTTTAAAACGTCAACTTTCCTGCCAGCCGTTCATTTTTATGTTGTAGTTCAGCCTCTGACTGCTAGTTGGCAGCAATGAGCCAGCCATTTGGACCCTCTACCTCTTGAGCGCCAGAGAATAAGGGTAGCATTAGCATTGTAAGTAAACATTAGCTTCATGCTCCGATAGCAAATTCTTGCCAATATACAGCCCTATTTCGAAAGCTTTGCAAACTTAAAATACTAACTTGTTAATGCCCTGAAATATAAATTTCATAATAAAAATACAAACAAATCCATACATTACTGAGTCTAGGTCACGCCAGCTCCAGCTGTTTCTAAAAAGAAAACAATGGAAAAGACCCAAACTGCTTTTAAATCTGCAAGTTATTAATTTTGAAATAACCTGCTCTGCAGCACATTTAGTTCTGTATCATCCACAAAGATAAATATTTTGTACTTTTTTCTCTCCAACCCTGAGAGTCTCACCTGTGGGAGCTCGTACCGTTCTGCTAAAGTCAGCTCTTCATAACTAAACCATATTTTACCCACAAACCTCGTTTTAGCCCTTTTTAAAGTATATTTACACCTTCATTTCTTTTTCCTCCAAGGAAATCCAGTTATAAGCAGATAAATCTATTGTGAACATGGCCATTTTCTTGTATAATATCACAGAAGAGGGCTATATAATCAATGTAATTGTCTCTGAGAGAATATAACAGCATCACAGAATAATCACATCATGAATAACTGGTTGCTGTAATCAACTCGCTGCTTCAGAAACTGAGCTGCTGCTGCTGTGTTCCACAGCCAAGCCTGGGGCTGAAAAACAGGAGGGTGTGTGTGTACAAGTATTTATGTGGTTGTGTGTTTATGTGGGGTTTTATCCCCTGACACTATCATCAGTGGTTGGAGTAGGTGCACAGGCAGCAACTATTTGATCTACAGATTGGACAAGGCTGAAAGCCTGGAAACTGTTGGTGAGAGGAAATGTTTGTCACTSCTAATGGCTCTGAGATTAATAAGCTTTCAGACACTCTGAGGGTAAAACACCTTTTCATTCCCTGCTCAGACAGGTTCTTTTCCAAATAAATTCTTTAAAAAATGAAGATTTTGGTTCTAACCACAAATAAGTCAATATAAAATAAAAAGAAAGAAAATAGAAAATGAACTAGTTTTGCTGAAGAATGGTACATATTCTGGTCTCTACTCAAATTTTTGGGTCTCAATCTGTTTTACTTTTTTGTTCACCTATTTTTCTTACATAACACAAAGTATGGTCGAAGTACATATAAACACACAATTAAAAAGGCCCAAACTGTCAACAATTTAAAGTTAAAGTTGCTTCATATCCAATAGGTACTTTGGTATTTTCAGAAATACTGTCAGTTTATTATCATTGATCATTAGAACTTAATCAGATTGTCTCTAATTAAATATTTCTTAAATTACATTCTTTAAAATGTTATGATTGTGCAAATCTTATTCTAAACTCCTTCCGTGTTGTATACAGAAGTGGTTTGAAATTAAAAAAACAAATTATTAATTAGTAAAGAAAGGTTTACGTCTGTCAGAGGGATTTATGTGTGTAATAATTGTTGTGAAGAGTTAAAACTGTGTTTTTCACTCATTAAATTTAAAATGATGTATAAAATTATTTGCTACACAAATAAAGCAAGGCTTGATTATGATTGTTTACTGTTTGTTACAAATCTGGTTAGAATTTCATTGAAGATTTCCTTTAGAAAAATCTATAAGAAAAATGTTGCTGTTTTGATGTTTGCACAAAAAGTTTATACATCTACCTACACTTTATTTTCGGTCTATACATTGTGTTGTTGAAATTGACAGGAATTCAAAAAAATTTGTATCATTTATTTTCTGTATTAATGCTGTTTTGTTTTCATTGTTCTGTTTTTGTTGTCTTGTAAATGGAACGGTTAAAAACTGAAGAATAAAAAAGTTTGATCTTCACCATCATCATTCGTTGTTTTTGCCCAGAAATGTCTTTCAATCTTACAATAAAWTAATTTATTGCATTTTTTTTCCATCAGGACATTGGATTCAGTTATTAAACTGGCTAATAAACTGCTAAGCAACCAGAAGCTGTGAGTCTTTATAATAAGATGCTTTACAATATTTAAGGCCATTATTTCACATCATTGTGACTGTTAGAGAATATCTGGTGTAGGGTTGGGCAATATTGGCAAAAAAAATTAATCACGATTAATTGTGGTATTTAGCCGATAACGGTTCATTTGACGATTAATCCCCTGGAGTTTCTGGACATGCTTATTTCATAGTCACATGACCAATTTAGTGGGAAAGATTTGCTCTTTATACAAATCTGTTCCAAATTGTGTCAAAATTACAGACTTCGGGCTATATATCAAATTTTAAATTGTGTTGATAGATTAATGAGTTACAGAACTTTTTTTAATGTTCGTCATATTTGAAACTGAGAGGAGCAGCGAGCGGACTCTACCTTTTGGCATTAATCGTTTTAATTGTCAAGTGCAAAAAATTAATCGATTAATGTTTTTCTGACGATTAATCACACACGATACGATTATGCCCAACCCTAATCTGGTGGCTCAAACTTGCATGAAAAAATACAAGTTTTCTGTTTCAGACTCCCTGATTTCTGAGTGTTTAAGATGTAACATTTAGCAAGCCATGCGTTTACAACTATGATTGAAAGAATTATAAGCCTACAGTGAAAAGGCATTTAAAGGCTGCCATATAAATGTATTCTAAAACCTCATACTGTGCAGAAATTAAAACCAGTGATTAACTGGTTTACCACMCTTCACTAACAAACTGAGTATTTAATAGACAGTGTTTGCAGCAAAATGTCCAAAATTGGCCACAGGCCAAGGCATTTAGCAGGCATGTAGAGAATCACAGCATCATTTAACATCTATCAGACTCCAGATTGACCAGTCAGCAGCAGCCAGTCAGGAACTGCAGGGACCCACTCGTATTGGCAGGCTACACTTCCAGTTTAAAACAACAAAAGAATGACGGGAAAACACAAGACAGAGAGCTGACAGTCTCAAGCCAATTTACCATCTGGGTTTGTGTTAGGGTCGTCTCCCCAGCGTCAGCCTTCAAAGTGAGTGAAAAGATAAATATGATGCTGTAACCACTAATATAACTGTCCTGAATGATGTAAGTCGAGCTGACATCTGTGGTCTTTAAAATGAAATGTTTTAGAATGACTGCTGGTCTGTTGTGAGTGAATTCATACAAGCAGTAATACACAAGTTAACATTTAAGACTCCAGTTCTCCCTAGAGTCATCATAAACCCACCACAGTTGACACAAAATAACAAAAACTTGTTCTGTAAATCCTATTGGTGAGAGTGAAATGAGGCAAAAGCTTCACACAGAGATCAAAAAGAAAAAATAAGTAKGTCCTCTGGATGGGTTCTTCTTTAGTGAAATGTTTCGTCTCTCCTCCAAGAGACTTCTTCATTCTGATGAGTTTCAGGTGAACTCAGCCTTATAAGCCCTGCCTCCACATGGACAAACAGAGGGAAAGAGGGACAAAAACAAGGGGATGTCGAGCTCCGCTWGCATTCACTACATACACATAATACGACACGGGTCAGGTGATGGGGCACATGACCCTCTATGAACAATAGAGCTAATCAAGCCTAATGTCAGGCTATCGCCCTCTTTTGCATGTGACTAACCTGTTTGTCCATGTGGAGGCAGTGCTTATAAGGCTGAGTTCACCTGAAACTCAGACTGAAAAAGTCTCTTGGATGAGAGACGATAYGTTTCACTAAAGAAGAACCCATCCAGAGGACCTACTGTATTTATTCATGTATAATACTAGAAATTTAACCTTAAAAATTGTCCATAAAGTGGGGGGATAGTATTATTCATGGGTTATTGATAATTAGATTTTTATGCTTTTTAAGATCAAAAAATGATGATCGTATTATACTCGAGATCGTATTATACATGAATAAATACGGTAGTTGTTTTTTCATTTTGATTTTTTCTACCTGGATTACTGAGATGCATCAGGACACTTCACACAGAGAGTTGAGTTAATAACTGCAGAAGGCAAAGGAGGGATGTAGGAGAACAGTTGGGATGGACGCTTGTGTGTGTGCACGCTGGGTGAGGGTAATGCCCCAGAGATCACAGTTTCACACACACACACACACACAGACCACTGAGCTCCATTGCCCCAGTATTTTTGGGCATCTTTCCAGTTTTACGTCAGCAGCTCACCCCCATCTGCCCAAYGCTCCGAGGACCCAACAATGGCCACCTATGTTCCCACAGGGACACCAAGGGGAAGCCGCCAGGGCCCTCCTCTCCAGACAAGCACGTACTCATAACAGCTTGGCTGGCATGACAGGGTCCACATGGAAAGCTGTGCTTATGTTTGTTTGTGCATCCATTCACCAGCTTTCCAACCAGCAGCAACGTCTCCCAGTGTGACGTAACGTGCCGAAAAGAGAATGAGAAAAACAGAAACAGGGCTCCTGATGCACACACAAACGCCTCCCTCCACACCCGGCATTTCACGAGGCGAGATCCGTTTTATAGACAAACCACAATAAAGAGCAGAGACAACAGTGCCATTGTAATCGTTGCTGGTAATTTGTGTTGCCTAACTTCTCTATTAGCTTCACGTCTTGGACTCAAAAGCAAACATAAAACAAAGTGGAAGAGGAGTTATGAGACTTTGGAGAGGGGCGAAGCGGAATTCGGAGCATGGTAGCTTCGCAGCAGCCATCTGGTTAAAACATTTTGTGAGTTACAGAGTTGGGTTTCATGTTAAGTGTCCACATGGGGGGACAATGGAGAAACTACAACCCATCGATCTACTAAAACAGAGACAGGCTGCATTGTGGAGCKGCTGGCAATCAAAACCAAACCAGTGTACAGTATAAACACAAAGATGAACCGTATAAAACTGGCATGCGGTTCTTTGGGATTGGTTTTTCCTGAAGGTCTTGAGGGAGCTGGGAGGTCAGAGTGTGCCACTGAACAACCCAAGGATGTTTCATCTGACAGGAAGATTTAAACTTACAGCATCTTCAGGATGTCCTAGCATGTAGTACTACAACATTGGCAATGAGTATCTTAACCATGGCCCGGTTAAAGATAACTGTACAGGTGGACAACTTAATGTACGAGCTTTCAGTTCACAACATTAGCTAATCTTTAAGTTGTCCCCATTCTTGCTACATCTTCACCAACCTGCTCTGACTGTGTAAAGAAAAAACTAAAACCCTTTGAAAGCTCTTCAAACACACCCAGTCTTAATTATGAGTCTTTACTATGAACAGTTTTCTTAATCAAACTCATATTTCCATAATGATGTGCCAGGTAGGATACCCCCAGGATGGTTGCTCATTGTTGAATCATTTTGGCAAGCTCTAAATAACCTGATTACATATTTTACTGCTTYGACACTTGTGCCTAACACTTCATGACGTACGCAGTTGTGTTGATAGAAAGCTAAGTGAATAAAAGGCCTAGTAAGGAGACTCTTCGGGGTCAACAGGTGAATAGATTTCTGGCCTAGAAAAGGTTTCTGCTCAGTCTTCCTAATAGTTTTGGCCCAGTTTTACCAATTGCAATAATATGCAGGATCATATTAAGGCATCTATTTTTAGGGGCTTTGTATGAGTCATTAGTAGAGGAAACAAAATGCAAAATATACGAAACCTCAACATACAATATAACCAAAGGTAGACTTTGAAAATGGAAAATTTCCTGAAGATGTGTAAAAGATTGGTTTGACAGTCTTTAGACATATTTTTTGATTTATGTGTGCATTTACACAAATGTAAACATCCTTACCTAATGAGACAGATTAGTCAAAGTTTATTCCAAGTCATGCAGTAATTTATGTCTTGTTTGTGCAAAACAATCAAACTTTAAAGTGTCTGTGAAAAACACATTCTTCAAATACAAAAAGTCAAAGAGAATTATTATACAGTTTTTAAGAAACTTGTCATAAAACACATGATTTTAGCAGTTTTATCACATAACTGGCATATTTTCTTTTGACCTTGTCTCAAAGTGACACAGAAAGCGACATCAAAGGGGGTCTCTTAAATAAAAGGGTCGTTATTTAATGAAACATTATTTGAACTCTTCTTCGTCTCGCTCTGATGGTGAGTCGAAACAATCTAAAGAACATCAGATTCTTCTCTACAGTCTGTGTTAGCCAGAGTAMTATTCTGTTTACATGCAGACATTCCCCTATGACATCACTTCCTGTTATTTCACGTGCAAAAATCGAAACTGTTCATCTTAGCGATGTGAATTTTTTTTGTTGCAATTTGTATTTGGTGTTATATTTCAACAAATGCATTTATATTTATTACAAAAAATTATGTCACAGGCACTTTAATTTACGGGGCAATAATTTATCCAAATGTAATTCAAAGCAACCAAACAGCTATTAATGTTTGCACTTCAGATTTAGAAATGATGCAAATATGCTTCAGGCCTAAATTGAAAGCTTAAAACAAGAGTCCTCAAACAAACGAGTTAAATAGTTGGATTACAACCGTTGTAAAAAAAAAAAAGGGCAGAAAAACCCTGAGTCTGAAATTCACATCCATGTCCAAGTGATTAGTTAAGAAGCTATGCCCATTAGGCAAATGACAGTTATTGCCTGCTCATTATTAAGCTATTACTCCATGATTTAAATGACATTAGCAGCCTATTYAGTACTGAGCACAGTTAGACACAAACACATAAAAGCCACATTCGAGAAAAAATTGCAAACCATTTTTAGTTCATCTGCAGAATTAGCATTTACACACACATTATCAAAGAATCAGAAACTAAAAGAGAAAGAGGAATGTAGGCACAGGCTCACACAAGATCAGCTTACTTGTATTAACTTGTCTGATCTATTCTCCTCAAGTGTCTGCCTCTCAGAGCTGCACCATTCTGACATCACAGCTCTGTGCACAGGTGTGCTTTTCCTCCTCTTTTTTCCCTTGGACACAAAGGCAAATACATTTTAACAGCTTTTAAGTTTGTGGAGTACATTGCTTTCTTATTTAGCTGTGAAGCGAGTCACTGAAACAAAAAAATGCCTGAGAAGCCCCACGTCGGAAGTCGTCCATGCTGAGATTGTGTTTGAGAGGGGCATTGTGTGTGCGTGTCTCAGGAGGACTAGTCCTTATGGTTGAATGGGCAGGATGGGACTCCCAGCGGTCAYGTGAAAGGGCTCAAGTTGCCCACATACTCTCCCACAGAGACCCGCACACATACATCATGGAATGAGTGGGCGTCCCAGGGGGTCTGTCACTGTGTGGCACAGGGGCGTGCAGCTTTTATGCACATGCATGCACACAAAAATGTTGGGTGTTACAGCTAAGAGCATATCAAGGAGAAAATAAAGAACACACTGTTACCAGCATCTCTGATTCAGAATTCAGAAAGAAAAACGGATTTTTATTAACTTAACGTTTAAAAAAAGTACTGGTTGGAAAATAACATTTCGTCTGGGTTACAATCCACCTTTAAAACTGCACTTGCTTTGCAAGTCTTGAGGTAAAAGTTCTACGAATCTGAAATCTTGTGTTTTTGTGTCTACAAGCTATGTTTTTCGGATGCATGACCGCATAAAAAATGGCTCAAAGTGCCTGTGACATGCATATCCTTCAAATACAAAAAGTCAAAGAAAGCATCTTTATATTTAAGAAACTTGGCCTAACACATAATTTTACACATTTTGTTACATAACTGGCATATTTTCTTTTGAACTTGGCTCGGCCAAAGTGAAACAGGAAGTGACATCAAATGGGAACTCTTTAAGAAAGAGAACTCTCTGGTCTTTTTTATTGAAACAATATTATTTGAACTCAAACTCTTCTTCATTCTTCTCTGATACRGACTCCAAATAATCTAAAGCAATATTTCCCAAAGTTGGGGTCGGGACCCAAAGTGGGGTCCCGAAACATCAAGGTGGGGTCCTGAAAAGATTTTCTGAATCAATTACATTTTTGCCTTAGCTGTTACAAATGAGTGAGGTTAGTATATTTAAAATGGATAAATGTAGTACAAAAAATATTGCTACTATGCCCATGTTTTGTTGACCTGATACAAATGTTTGTCGTCCAAAAATAGTTGGGGGCACAGGTCTCTGCTGCTGTTATTTTGTGGGTCAAAAGCTGAAAAGTTTGGGAACCACTGCACTTTGGTTCCCAAAGTTGGGCTTGGGACCCAGTTATGCGTCATGAAGCACCTTGGATAATCTCCAGAAATCAATTTAAAGGGTAATAAAATAATTTCTGATGTAATATTTTCCCTATAATTATTACAAAAACACAAAATAATTAAAAATGAGTATTTATATTTGTGTATAAGCTGTTTAGATTGTCAAAAAGCCTGTGTTTTTAGGGTTAATAATGAAGTTGATGTACTCAGACCAGTAATATTTGGGGTCACAAGTTTTTGCCATGGATATTTTGTGGGTCAGTAGACAAAAAGTTTGGGAACCACTGGTCTAAAGAAACACATTCGTCTCTGCTGTTTGTGTTTTTGGCTACGTACTGTTCACATTCAGACATTCCTCTTTGACATCACTTCCTGTTATTCGCAAGCCAATATCTCAACAACTGTTCATCTCAGTAGTTTTTATTTTSTTTGGCAACATTTTATTAAAGCTAACTTTCTAAAAAAAAATGCATCCATATTTCTTACAAAAATTTGATGTCACAGACACTTTAAATTTAACTCACTAATGTTTATGTAGGTTTAGACACCAAAACAACTTGGTTATGATTATGAAATGGTCATTATTTGGTTCAACATTGACCGTCCCTACAGGAAGCCAGCTGAAATTCTCCCCTCAAAAGGCAACCTCTTAAATCTCATTATGTAGGAGGATAWGAATTCAGCATTCCAGCCTCCTCAGACACACACTTCACTCAGTGCTCCCATTTCAAGTTGGAGGCACCCCACAGTGTGAGACATGGTAGCAAAGGCCATCCAGATTTGTGGTGATGTGGTGATGTGACCGCTTTAGACGAACTCCCTGACAAAGGCGTAAGTGTGTGCCCACAAACCTGGTTCACTGCATTTCATAAAGTATGGTTACAAAAGGACAACACAATCTGTGATGTTAAAGTTGAGCAAATGGTTTAAAAAAAGACCATTTTAAAAGCTTCTTCCTACAAAGCATGTTATGGACAAGATGTGGGTTCTGCAATGAGTGACAACAGGACCTCCCACTTTACCAGGCACCGTGATGAGGCGTGACCACTCCTGACAGGTGTTTTGTCCCGCTCACAGCACCATGATGCGGCCATTGTGGAGGCCACTTCCATTTAAAAGCCTGACGAAGAAATCCCACACCAAACAGGGCGAGTAGCTGGGCCTGCCACATCAAACATGCTAGTTTCTGTCTTTACAAACCAGAGCGACTCACCATCAATCAATCAGTGAGTCTGTGCGACTATAAAAGTGTACAAACATCTCTGAAAGGCGCTACAAAACATCAAAAAGACACGCAATGCACTTCGGCTGTTTTTTTGGGGCTTCTTTGGGTTTCAGCTGTTTTTATTCTTAAAAGCTGCCTGAATTCACAAGACTAGTCAGGAATTTAATCTGCACAAATCTTCTCTGAGCCACAAAAAAGGCCGCATTAAAATCCTATTACGATGCACAAAGCCTGCACTGTTTCTCTTATAAGTCTGCTGTGTACGTAAGGCTCTTACATGCTAATGCTAACTAGCACCGGCAGCCAACTTCTTGCAAGTCAAGTGGTGCAATGAACGAGAGAAGCCTAATAATAAAAAGTGCCTTACTCTGCCCCTAACCGTTTCTCTATCACAGCTAAAGCCAATATTTTGTTAAAAGTTTAGCAGCTGGAGCTAAAGGCAACGGGGGCTTGATTTGGACTGGAACAGGAAGGGAAGGGCCCAGAGTGGGTAAAACATGAAAGGACATTTCCATCATCTGAGAGCAATAATGACAGACTTAGTGACGTTATTGTGACTAAAGAGATCTTTTAATTTGCATGAAAAAACATCCTTCTGGGATGTTTGTTGATAACAAGTCCCCTAAACTAAAAAACAAGATCCTCTTCTGATGATAGCCCATCCTGCGGACTAAAGCACTAGAGCATGACCTTTTTCAATTTTACGTCAAAATGCTGTTTTGCAGAAGTATTGGGAGCACAAAACATAATACTTCACTCTCAAGCTAAAATGCATATTTCAAAACAAAGTGTAGAATTATTTTATGCCTCAATTGATCACTTTGCTACGTTAGATTCATGGTAACGTGTTTGAAAACATAACTTTGAAGAAAAAAGTTTTGTTTCGCGACCCTACAGCAGTACCTCCACCACTCCACTAGGAGTCGTGACCCCCATTGTTGAAGACCTCCGATCTGAAGCAAAGAAATTAAAGCCATAAAACGTAACAAGTGCATTCTTTGTACAATAAGTGTAGAAAATGAACGAAAAAATAAACAGCTGACGAGGTGTAAAACCAATCACTACGAACATCTAACAGTGTTGAGATAAAAACCAGATCCAGTGCTGAACTGAAACCTTAAATCACAGTACCACATTTATAAAACATCCCCGGCCACCTTTTACGTTTACAGATCTTAAATCCTTAAAGGTATGAAGAGCATGGKGGATGGTGGAGAGGGATGGAGGAGGCACATGTGGTTTGGAAGAAAAAAAAACATGGCCATTATGAGGGAGAAAGATTAAAGTAAAGGGAGTGGCCTTACCTGGTTGAGCGTAGGCAGGACAAAAGAGGAGACAGCACATGAAAGAGAGGGAGAAAGAAAAGGRCATTAGACACTGCTGGCTCAGCTTTAAGCCATATATATCAGCCAATCTGTAGAGAATACAACCACCGCACTGATACACTGCTGTCTAGACAGAAATACCTATGGCTTTTTACTATTTCCATAATGGGCACTTGCTGTAAATGGTCTTCCATCGTACCACCAAGCACTTTGTGTCAAGACACATAAAGAGCAAAAATCATCAATCACATTCATTTTTAAATATCTATACCTGCTTTCAGACTGGCACTGAACAGATCCGTCTCAGTGCATCACTATCAAACTGCATWAAGGCTTTGGTGGTTATAACTGAATAAGTATTGATTTGTCTTGCATTTGTTAGTCTGGTTCAGTTGATCTTGATGTTGTTGGCAGGAGGGGAGGGGGGGGGGTTTCGGCAGAATCAAAAGAAATTTGGTCATACTGGCTGACTCCACTTTCAATTATAATCCTCACTACTAATCATTAGAAAACAGAGCAGGGTGGAGGATTTAGTGATGGTCTCACTTTGTTTTGTTTTCAGTTTATTAGGTGACAAAATTGTGATGCTTTGCAAATTTTCTATTTCACACGAAAAAAATGAATGGAATTAAAATCAGCGAGTTCTCTTCAGAAATTGGATGCAATTTTTATGTTTTTTTTGTGATTGCCGACTGATGAATTATGAATTTGTAAAGAACAATTTCCTCAAAACAAGTGTTTGTGTTTTTCATCTTCTGTTTATTGTTCGAGTTGCACTCCTTTGTCAGTTGTGTGTTTACACACAGTCACACAAAAAAATCTAAGCTGCATCAGCAACTACAATATGGCCAAAAGTATTTGCTCACCAATTCAAATGACTGTGCACCAGTGTACAAAGTAAGGTCCATAAAGACATGGATGGCAGAGTCTGGTGTGGATGAACTTGACTGACCTGCACAGAGTCCTGACCTCAACCCTACAGAACACCTTTATGATGAATTAGAGTGGAGACAGAGTCAGGCCTTCTTGTCCAACATCAGTATGTGACCTCACAAATGTGTTTCTGGATAAAAGGGCAAAAACTCCCATAAGCACATTCCTAAACCTTGTGGACAGCCTTCCCAGAAGAGTTGAAGCTGTTCTAGCTGCAAAGGGTAGACCAACGTCATATTGAACCCTACGGAATAGGAATGGGATGTACCTTGAGCTCATATGTGAGTCAAGGCAGGTGAACCAATACTTTTGGCAATATAGAAGAACCTGGTGGACCCTAAAAGACCCATACAGAAAACATTTACATTTTACAAAGGAACTCTCATAATTTGGTGGATGGCCAAGGAAGCCTAAATTACATCTTAGTCTTTATTATTAAACAAACATACAATCTTAAGGGCTCGACACACGGGCAGCGACAAACTACAGCGATTAGCGGCTGTCATCGCAGCCAGGGTGAAACCCGACACACGGGACGCGATAGCGATAGCAGCGTTGCGAATCGCGCTCTCAGGTCGCTTGTCTYCACAAAATTTGATTGGTTCTTGACTCTGAAGGTGGGTGTGCATTACGGACRTGTAAACTAAACAAATCTTGCGATGCTAATGATATTGAAAAACAAACACACATCAAGATACARTTTTATGAGGAAAAACTTACCATAAACTTCACCCTGGTGCCAATAAATTCCCACAAAGCTTTTTAGTAATCACTTGGTGAAAGTGTTAGCTAACGGCAGTGTGTAGCATACTCTCCTCTCATTGGTCAGTCAATGAAACCCTCGCTGATTGGTTGTACGCTAAGCGACAAAAGTTGAACATTTTTCAACTTTCATATGTCGTGTCGCAAGCTCGCATGTGCACGTCTACATGTACGAGCGCAAAATTTCACATGCACTATTTTCGCCGGTTGCTTAGCTGGAGGAGGGCAAGCGATTGTCGCCTCACCGCACAGGCTCCATAGGAAATGAATGGAGAGCGAGCGATGTCGCCTCCCGTGTGTCGAGCCCTTTAGGCCACAGTCACACTGCAGGTATGATTTTTTTGCAAAAATATTATTTTTTGGCATAAACGTTCACATTATGATACACATAATGTGTATCTTTCTGTATATTGTATACTATGCGTAAATTATATGTAAAGTATCTGTATAGTGTTAATACTAGAGAGACACGAACAGCAGGAAACAAATTCCTTGTGTGTGTCACCAAACTTGGCCAATAAACTTGATTCTGATTCTGATTCTATTATAAATGCAATTTAATGAGAGCGATGTGCTAAAACCAAAGTATCAATCCAGTAACTTTAGTATTAACAAGGTCAGAGACTAACAACTGTCTGTTGTTTCTGTGGATTCTCAGTCATCCAAGACTGGAAAACTAAAAGAACATATATGAAGCAACTGGATTTCTGTTCTGTAGCTGTGAGGACGTGTGGAATTACAAAATTTATACCACACGAGATGGGTATCAATAATCTAAATACTTAAATTGATCCGCTCAACCCCCATCGCACTGAAGCAAAAGTCGGATGAAATGCGACGCGACCGTTCAGATTAAGGTTGCATTGAAAAACCTCAGATATCAGATTTAGCACCACATACTAATAAGGCCTGGGTCAGATTTTTTAAAAATCGGATTTGTCACATTCAGACAGTCAGGAAACAACCTGATATGGGTCACATAGGTGCAAAAAAACCCATCAGGTTTGGGTCATATTTGCCTGCAGTGTGAACCTTATCAGATGCAGTGAGCCAATATGCTTCATTACAATATTCCCAACAAAGGTCCATATAAAGGCCCAGCAACTCACCTCCATATTTATCATAGATTTATTGTAATAAAGATAAAAAATCAAAAGTGACAAAGATAAAAAGTGACCACTGGGTGTGCAGTCTTGTTGCAGAAGCTATGTATCCATTACTCCCACCGGACAGGAAAAGTATAAACTACAAATCAGAACCACTCCATCTCCATTCCCTCCCAGTCTTTGGCAGCTCCTCTTCAGCTCCGTGACAACCACTGAAATATTTACAGCCAACAGACTCCACTTGGCATAATGCAGGAGCAACAATGGTCACCTTCCTTTATCATCCATATTTCAAAAAGTCTGCAGAGGCGAGCTTGGTGACCCAGAATATGAATGAGTGCTGAACATCACACAGAGCTTAGTGATCTGATAAGACTTCAAAGCAAGCGATGTGGGAAAAATGCCACCGTGATGCAACAGTCAGATACAGCATGTTAGGAATGCCAGCTTTGGAGCTTAAACTAGAACGTTTAACAAAAGGTAAAGAATAGTGGTGAGCATGAACACACGGACAAATCATGTGCTTTGTTCAGGAGCTACACCCGTGATTCAGATTGTAATTTTCACTCCTGACAATACTCCCCAGCTGATGATGAGGATGGAGCAAGCTTAAAACGAAGGAGAGCCAGGATCACAGGAGAAGCTCTTTCTTTATCACACATCCTGGTGCCTTGATAAGGAGATACCCCAGCAGTGGGAAAAAGATTTCTAGACAAAACACGGCTGCTCTCTTTTTCATGATTCCACTTTCTATCCCCGGCAGGAGCCATACCCATCCTTAAACATCTAGAGGCGGGTCAGGAGCCCAGCTGGTGAACCCAGAGCATCCCTAATCACCCTTGTCTTCATCATTCTTGCACAGTACCAATGTTAGGAGGGATGATCAGATTATCAGTCAGTTTTATTTTAAGGATAACGGAGAAAATGAGAAAAGACAAACTCATAGAAAGGAATTTTCAAATGGCCCTGTCACACTAGACAACTTATGCCAATTTTTGAAACCTTTTTCACATCTAAATTGCTAATAAAAGTTATATATTYGATCAATTTGTTCGAATTACATTATGTACATGCCAAAAAGAAGCTTCCTGTTGATTTGTTCAATTCCATCTTCAATTTAGATGTATTTAAAGAGTTCATAAGTTGGCGTAAGTTGTCTAGTGTGACAGGGCTTTTAGAGGCTAAGCTGCTTGAAGTATACAGATAGGTCTCAAACTGTAGTAACACTTTCTATTTAAATAAACAGATTATTTTCCTGTCAACACAGTTACCATTGACTGTTCACTTAAATCAGACTCTGAAACTTTTGATTTTAAGTTACATTTTCAGTGACTGGACTGCTCAGGAAAGATGCTGTATCTGTGTTAAAGGAGACATATGATGCTTATAAATCTTTATTTTTCACATTTAAATCATTCAGTTGAGGTCTAAAGTGGAACTGTAATACTTTGGTCTGAATTCCTCCTGATTCTAACTCCACAACTAAGGATGGGTACCTAGGGCTGCAACGATTAATCGGTTAATCGACGACTAATCGATTATTAAAATAATTTATGACTAATTTAATAATGATTAATCGTTTTCTTTTTTCTGTTGTTCTTTACTTTGTTTTTCTCTCCAAACTGCTTTGACACCTTCCACTGCCACGTCTGCCTTTCTGTCCTTGACACACATGCACAGTAGTGGTAACTGGGGTAGGCCGTGGACGTCACAAGACATTATACAGACAGGCTCTGGTATCATGGCTACCTGACAACAGAGCTAAAAAGTGTGGGATCATTTTAAGAAAATGAAAGAGAAACCTGTGTAATATCTGCAGAGCAGAACTTGTCTTCCACAGTAATTATTTTTAGTTAGCATATAGCTAAAACCTAACGATGGTTAGATGGATTTTATGGGAAGCCCCTCTTGATTCAAGAGATAACTCAGTTTTTTTTTAAAAATGGCTGCTCATTACTTAATTGTTAATCAATCTATACGATAAATCAACTTCAGATTAATTCATTATCAATAACTTGCATCCTTAAGGAGTTAACTTAATTTATATCTACTCATATTTATTTAATTAAGCCTTTTAATGATTTGGCTGATTAATCGATTAATCGAAAAAATAATGAACAGATGAATCGATTTTTTAAATAATCGTTAGTTGCAGCCCAATGGGTACCTTTGACATTTGAATCGATTCGGTACCAATATCCGGTACCTGGGAATCTGTACTGGTACTTAAAAGTACCAAGTTTCGGTACTTTGTGTGTGTTGTTTTTTCAATAATAAACTATATCTCTATACAGCCTGGTACTGAAGCTCAAACCTCACACATGCCCTCCTTTTTATTTTATACAGCATAGCCATACATTAACCCCTTCTTTAGCCGAGCGGCAGGAAGAGTAATCAAGTTCCCCAGCAATCTTCATTACAACAGAAAGCACTCAGCTTTATTGAGATTCAGGGGGTGGGAGGTTTGTAGAGTCCAAAAAAGGGATTTATTGATTGCACTTAATGCAATAAGCATACTGGATCCAGTGCAACAATTTCATTAGGTTTTTCTTTACATTCCTGCAGTGCGTGCTCCGCTGGAGACTCTGATCGGGGACGAGGCTGCTTCAGCAGGAAAATCTCAGCGCRAGGACAAAAAGGACAAGCTGACACCTCCGGAACAAAAACTAAGATGCAATCTGTCAGCAGGACAGAGCAGGCAACTGGAACAWCTAAAACACAGAGATGGAACTCGTGTGGAAAATCTTCTGATCAGTCACACAGATACCTTGTGGTGGCAAAACTGCAGACGAAAAAAATACATCAGTGAACTGAGGTTTTCTGGATGAGGGGTAGTGAGCTGGGATGCATTAGAAGAGCCACGGAAATGTTAAACTCCTCTAAAATACAAATAAAACACAGCTGTTAAACCTTATACTCACTATTTTAATATGATCAATTTAGATTGTTAATCAACATAACTACTTAAAATGTGAATCAATTCATAAATATGAAAGTATCAATTTCATTGTTATTGTATAACAGTGTTATGTCTTTAAGACAAATTCAATTTGATACCTGATTTAYGGTAACAAAAGGATTTGTGATGACATTTTTATTTATTTTGAAGTTATTTTCTGTTACACGAGGCTCTGTCACACAACGTTTAAGACAACTTATGAAAACTTTAAAAGACATCTAAGTTGAAGCTGGAATTTAGAAAAAAAAATCAACTGGAAGCCTATTGTAAACGTGTACATGCTGCAATGCAAACAAAATGATCAAATCAATTATCGTACTTAAAATATTTCATAAGTTGACATAAGTTTTCTAAAACTTTAAAGTGTGATAGGGCCTTAAGACAACAGACAGTTTGATATAAGAACAAAAATGCTGAAGTTAAAAAGAAAAGAAATACATTTGGTGATAAAATGGCCATAATTCATTTTGTTGAAAAATAAAATAAAATGGAAAATAATCGTAATYGTGAACTTAAAAACGATAATTGAGTAAGGTAATCAAGTAAAAAAATGTTTACAATTAAACTTTAATAAAAGACAAAATGATAACACAGGATATAGTGAATTGGTCTTGGTGCAATTTGTTTTATCACAAATCTTATCCAAAAGTGATTTGCAAAATCAGACAATTTATTTTAAAAAATGTAAGAAAAAATAGATTTTCTATATTTTGCCTACTTGTTGCCATGTTTGAATGATTATTTTGCATTTAAAGATCTAAAAAAAACACAACCTTGCATTCTTTGTGAAAAGATATTCATCTGTTTGTCCTTGATGACAAGATATATAAGATGAAAAGGAAAGACGTCACTCCAAACGTGTTGTTGAAACGTTCAGAATTACTACAAAAACAGCTGTTCCTGGACCAATCGTCCAAAGTAAGCAGTGTTTTTAAAACAATTTCTTTCTTTTTTTTTTCCAAGACAGTTTGTCTCCCAACTTTCAACAAACAGAGAAAAGTGGTGATAAATAAAGTAATGTGAAAAGACTTCTGTCAGACCACCATGTTCCTCCCCTCGTTGACCCCGACTCGGTGGGTCAGGAGAATAAAACCTGCATGCTGCTCATCAGAGACATGTTGACTTCCATTCATCCTTCCACAGCTGTGCAAAGACTGACTTAGGTGTGCTTTTGAAACACTTGCTCAAACAATGTTAAAAAAAAAAACACTGGCCCTATCAAAGAGAAAAAGGTGCCGTGTGTCACATTTTAACCCCTCGCTTTGTTGAAAACGTTTCTTTTCGAGTGATTCTACATTAACTCCATGAGCATTGTGTTTTGATTATGTCATTATTCAGGGATTTAGGATAATGACTGAGAGACAGGGAGAGGAAGAGGACATCTGTTTCAACTTTTTAAATTCAGAAAGCCAAAAACGCAAACGATTTTCGAGGCTTGTGACCAGCGGCCCTGTAATTAAACGAGGCAGACAACAGGAGCTCCCACGGGGCTTTGCCAGCGCAGACCGAGTGACAAACACAATCATTAGCTCGGCTTGTGAGTTTTTAAGTTCTGCACAGAAGAACTCGCAGTATTCCTCGCAGCAGCAGGTACTGGGTGTTCTGCAAACTTCAGGGTTCGCACTTATTAGGAGTCAATTTTGCACAGGCAGTGTAATGGTCTGGAAAGTCTGTCCACCTTAATGAGGCAGTGTGAAACCGGTTCTCACAAAAGGATATATGGGATACCTTTATTGCGGCGAGCAAAGAATACATGCTCCTTCAGAGAAACTAAATGTGTGCTTATAATAACAGCTGCCTATTACCCCAGGACAAGTACCAGTTACGTCTAACAGTAACCTGGAACCTGGTTGTAATGAGGCAGTGGTGCTCGATGGTGAGAAAGGGAACACCAGGCTGGTCACTGATGTCCCTGAGTTCTATCTTCAAAAGTGTTGTAGATAGAAAGACATTGAGGTGCATGTGACAGTAGATGGATGTTAAAGACTTATGCTGATGTAGCAGCGGATATAAAAAGTTGGTATTTTTTTTAACTGAGGACTCGTTTTAGCCGTCTAGCCGAGGTCTGTAGTTCCTAAATGTTTTTGYTTCAATGCAGTTTATAAAAACACGTAGATGTTTCCAAAGCTCAACAGCAGCTGCGTTTCCATTGCAAATGTGCGCAAAACTTTTTCGATATTCTGTTAACGTCGAAAAAACACAGTTTCACAATTGCATTCATTAAGCAAGAAATGCTAATTAAGTCACGCGTGAATACGATTGTTCTCGCGATAAGTCATTACAAACATGGTGGCAATGGATGTAAACACATAGCATATTGCTACCACAACAGTAGCGCTCATCAGAGGAGACATTGGCGTCTTATTGAGGCTTTCGAGTGACAAGCCCCTTATACCTGGGAGCGGCTACGTAGGCTGCGTTTTTGGGAAATTGTAGTCGGTGAGTTTAATACTTTCTTTTACTACTTTGGTGATTTTAATACTACTTCTACTTCCTGTTATCTTCTTCTTCGTCATCTTTTTCGCCAGTAGAAACAGCCRGTTCTTGATCAGGTGACTCCTGTGATGCGAAAAAAATGTTTCCATTGCAGTTTTGCGAAACACATCAATTTCAATATGGCTGAAAAACCACCTCTTCCTAGAGCAAAACCATTTTGTCGAAAAACTATTTTTTCGAAATTGACATGTTTCCATTGCGCAAATTTATTTTCGAAATTCTAATTTGCGCATTTTCATGGTCAATGGAAACGCAGCTAGTCTCAAGTTGAGAAATACTTACTACTAATACTAAGATAAATGGCCATCCTGATTCATGCTCCTCACTAGCTGGTGGTGGTAATACACATAAAGTTGTTTGCTAACCACCAATAAACACCACCAGAAGGAACAAGCTGTGTGGGGTTTTTTTCCAAATGATTGAACAGAACAAACCCTGGGAGATGAGCCTGGTGAAGGGGTGAAGGCCTTTATTATCACCATCGAGATGGAAAAGATCATTCTTGAAAAGCTTGAGAGCCATGTGGCAGTTATTAATGGGGATGGTTTGGTGTTTTAGAAATCTAATAAATTTTCTTTGTTTTTTGGTGGGAAGATGTGTTCAAAATACATATTTTTACGAAACAGATCAGCTGTTGGAACAAATTAAATGAGATAAGTCACGCTTTTCAATCCTTTTTCACATTTAGATCATTSGGTTGGGGTCTATATAAAGTGGAACGATAATGCTTTGGTCTCAATTCCTTCTTACTGTAACTCCACAAGCCCCTCTTTCTCTTCAAATCCAAACGAGGTGATCCGAGTTTGATAGAGGGGTTTATGACTATATAGCAGCGCACAAACCTTTATTTACAAATTCATTGAAAGATGTCAACAAATGAAGACTTGTCCATCCAGCTTACATGTTGGAGCCAGAGTCTGACCCAGACCCAGAGTCTGACCAAGATCCAGAAGAGAATGAATACGATATAACTGTAGTTGGGTAGTTAACACCTTATTTAGAAGTGCCGGTGCAAGCACTGTGACATAGTTCAAAAAATGTAATAGAAAATAGAAAAAACTAAATGGGTTGAAAACTATGACCCAAATAAAATATAAAGATATCTACGCAGCACTGGTAAAGACTAAATGAAACTTTTCTATGCTCCTAGAGACTCCAAGTTMACAACAACATTCATTTAATGGTTAAAAAATGGATTTTGCAAGATAGGACCCCTTTATTTTTGTAATTACAGGTCGTACTAATTGTTAGGACATTAGTGCTTGTCTGGTACTCCGTATCTGAGAGTGCTCTACATGTACACTGAGAAAATGCAGTATTGGTGCCTCTCTAGTTTTTGCTCTGTTTGCATAAAACTGAAAGAGTTTATAGAAAGCTTTTATGGACTTACATGAGATTCAACAGGCAAAGTTAGACAAATAAGGCTGCTGTTGTTCTAAGCCTCAGTCCATTACAGATTTCCTTCAGTCCATAGCCTTAAAATCCAAATGCCTGGTAGGACTGGAGGGGGAAATCCCACTCTGGTGCACACTCAGAAACAAATCTTGCACTAAAACAGCCACAGAATATCCTCGGGTGCTGCTGCACAAAGCTGCAGAGCGTCAGGGTGCAGCACGGACCCTCGTGTCTGAAAGGATTCCGCCACAGCCACTTAGTGAATCATCCAGACTTGTCCCGACAAAACCGGACTGATTCGGTCTTGCAACTCGACAGAATTCTTGCATAAAGTTTATTTAAAACCTGTCATGCATTTCCATTCATAAAAACAAATAAAGCGCTCGTTAAAAAAACAGCTTTTAAACACACTCGTGAAGCCTAATGCAGAGGAAGGTCGTGTAAATATTCATTCTACCCTTGTCTTGGTTTATCCTTCATTCGCTCCTGTGGGTTCTCTGGACTTGGCTGCTCTCGTATTCATCAGGTTTGATTGGGCTGCCAGGAGCATATTGACCTGTACTTGACACTCTCTGAAGACGTATGTGCAGAGTGAAGCAAAGGGACGGCTGCTGGGGTTGGTTTTACTGAGAAGGATGGACTCMGTTCATTTGAACGCCGAGCACACATGCCGTCCGTTTGCTCTCTCCTCTTCCTGGTTATTGCAGCAACTGTTTTGTTTGAGTTGCTGCCGAGTTATGGAYTCAATCAGACCTGGATCACGTCACAGTAGGCTAGGCTTTCTGCACGCCAGGTTTTGAAGCCTTTCATTCATTTTGAGTCGGGGCTTTGAAATGTTAAACAGAGACAAATCACAGATGCTACCATGATGGAGCAACTAAGGTGTTTCAGTGAAACCTTTTGTACAGCAAAACAGAAATGGATGTACTACAATGATACAGTTTTAAACTAATATTCAAAGCATAAGCATAGTTTTAAGTTACTTTGCTGATTTGACTGGCATGATAACCAGATTAAAGGGATCCCCGATTAGTTGTAACATTAGACTTTATTTGATAAACATATATTTTAACTGTAAAATAAAGACTGTAAAAAGGCTGTTTAGTTTTTATAATTTTTAAACTAAGTTTAAAAATATATTTCAAGGATGGGGCCATTTTATTTACACCCAAAGCATTCTGGGTAAATGATGACGTGGATAGGTCCTCAGTGTGAGGCTGCTAGGGAGCTATATCCACCCTGAAGGTTAATCTTGGACAATATCTGATGATCGACTCTTTTAAATGAAACCAGAGAGCGTTGACAGAGAGGGGAATGAAAAATGACTCAGGCTGCAACTGAAAATATGGATGGAGGACCTCAATTTAGCTTGTTTGTCACGCTAGCACCGAGCTAATACATATAAGGCAATATAGCGTCGACACAAGCGCAAAGGCTAACAGGCTAAGCTGAGGTTCTTACATGAAGCAGCTCTGTTGTCCTCCATCTATATTTTCAGTTACAGTCTGAGTCATTTCTACCTTCTCCTCTCTGTCAACGCTCTCTGGTTTCATTTAAAAGAGCCAATCGTCAGATATTGTCCAAGATTAACCTTCAGGGTGGATATAGCTCGCTAGCACCGAGGACTTGTCCACGTCATCATTTACCCAGAATGCTGTGTGTAAATAAAATGGCTCAGTCCGTGTTAAAATATATTTTTAAAAATTTACAAAACTAAACAGACTATAGCATTTTTACAGTCTTTATTTTACAGTTAAAATATATGTTCATCAAATAAAGTCTAACGTTACAACTAATCGGGGAACCCTTAAAGCCTGAATCAAAGAGTATCTGCAGCTTTAAAGCCCCAGCAACTTATTCTGAGAGATTGCCTGCAGATGGCGAACAGCCGTTCTTTGAGCAGCTAACCTTTGACTGAACAAGAAATGGATTGTAAATAAATAAAGTGGCACTGCTCTACGTGGCATAAAAATAAGGACAGTTACAAAGATGAATGAGAGAAACTGGATACGCATTCTGTAATGTGCACACTGTTCAGCCACAAACAATCAGCCAAAGCACTGCAGACAAATCAAGAATACTGTGGGTAGAACAATGTGCTTCATTTAATTCATGCAGTGGACAAAACATAATACACTTAGGATTTACAGTGGGGAGAACAAATATTTGATACACTGTTGATTTTTCAGGTTTTCCCACTTGCAAAGCTTGTAGATGACTGTAATTTTTATCATAGGTACTCTTCAACTGTGAGTGATGGAATCTAAAACAAAAATCCAGAAAAATACAATGTATGATTTTTAAATAATTAATTTCCATTTTATTGTGCGAAATAAGTATTTGATCATCTATCAACCAGTAAGAATTTTGGCTCTCACAGACATGTTAGTTCTTCTTTAAGAAGCCCTCCTGTTCTCCACTCATTACCTGTATTAACTGCACCTGTTTGAACTCGTTACCTGTATAAAAGACTCCTGTCCATTACACTCAATCAATCAGACTCCAGCATCTCCACAATACCCAAGACCAGAGAGCTGTGTAAGGACATCAGGGATAAAATTGTAGACCTGCACAAGGCTGGGATGGGCTACAG
>NW_013952470.1:457692-459234 GCF_001266775.1 Austrofundulus limnaeus
CTGTAGCCCATCCCAGCCTTGTGCAGGTCTACAATTTTATCCCTGATGTCCTTACACAGCTCTCTGGTCTTGGGTATTGTGGAGATGCTGGAGTCTGATTGATTGAGTGTGTGGACAGGTGTCTTTTATACAGGTAACGAGTTCAAACAGGTGCAGTTAATACAGGTAATGAGTGGAGAACAGGAGGGCTTCTTAAAGAAGAACTAACATGTCTGTGAGATCCAAAAGTCTTAATGGTTGATAGATGATCAAATACTTATTTCGTACAATAAAATGGAAATAAATTATTTAAAAACCATACATTGCATTTTGCTGGATTTTTGTTTTAGATTCCATCACTCACAGTTGAAGAGTACCTATGATAAAAATTACAGTCATCTACAAGCTTTGCAAGTGGGAAAACCTGAAAAATCAACAGTGTATCAAATACTTGTTCTCCCCACTGTAGTTGTTTATTTTAAATAAGTAGTCCAGCTTTATGAGCAGTAAAATACACAAGAAAAACCCAACTAAAAGTATGTGTATTTGCCTAAAGGCCCTGTCACACTAGACAACTTATGCCAACTTATGAAAGTTTTTTATGTCTAAATTGCTAATAAAAGTTAATAAGCTTCCTGTTGATTTTTCGATTTCATCTTCAATGTAGATGTCTTTAAAATGTTCATAAGTTGGCATAAGTTGTCTAGTGTGACAGGACCTTACGGATGAACAGATCAGCAACCCCAAGTCATCTGCTGGACTAAAAGCCATCCTTCCAGTCCAATTAAATACTGATCAAAAGCAGGTCCACAAATCCAGTTTCATAACTGGAGTTCAGTTACTGTAACACAATGCTTGTGCCAGCTGTGTGTGTAAAAATTACAACCCAGGAGCAGAGGAATAAGGAGCAACTTGCTGCACTGATGCCTTCACGAGACAATCCTCAAACTAGGCCTGTCGCGATAGTCAATAAATCAATTAATTGCACGATAAACTATTTTGAGGTCGGTAAAAAAATGAGGACGTAGTTTCATTTTCCTGCTTGTTTGTTTACTTCGTCTCCCTCCCACTCTGTGCTCCGCTGCACAGGAGCTCAGCTGACTCCCCCACTCCTGTTTTCTTAGTGTCGGGAGGAGTGAACTCTCGCTTTAGCATGAGAGCTCGTAGCAATAACAAAGTAAAGAAACATTTCAAAGCAGAACGCGGCTGCTGCAGTGTCGGAGCACTTGCAGAGCCTGAAATTTGCGGGGAGAGAAGTGGGGAGCTGAAACTCCCCCAGACCCGCGACAAACTCGTCAAGATTTTACCTGTAGCTCCCAAAAACAGGAAACTTAAACGCACCATCTGTGTTTTGACAAAACACCCAAAAAACCTGTAGCTGTCCCAACAACTCATGAGGAAAACTCTGAACTGTCTGATTTCCTCCCCCGCAGTGCTCTGCTCGTCTCCTCTGACTGTCCCCACACACACAGACACACACACACACAGACACACACACACACAGACACACACAGACACGTTTGTTCTTCTATCCTCATGGGGACTTTGCATTGACTTTCATTC
>NW_013952470.1:459571-464777 GCF_001266775.1 Austrofundulus limnaeus
TGTGGTGTTTAATTTACATTTTGTTGTTCTTTGTTTTTTTTATTCAAGTGCATTTTTTGTTAGAGACTGAGAGTCCACTTTGTTAAACAAACATTCTTTAAAAATTAAAGTTTATTGATTTATTACACTTACATATTACGCTTTTATAATTATTAGTTGTAAAATGGTCACCAGGAAATATTATTGCTTTTCGCAATAATTTTTGAGACAATTAATCACCGAGCAAAATTTGTTATCGTGATAGGCCTACATCTAACCATCAAAAAACAACATAYTGTTGCTGATTTTCATTAAAACACAATCATTTATAAAGAGTGTCAGGAGTTTAAAGGATTCCAACTCTGTTTTACACTCAAAACATAGTGAACAGACACTGAGATGAGCAGAAAGCAAATGACACCGAAAATCGTTGCTCAGATTAGGACAGAGTTCATTCTCAGTAAACCGAGTCCTTACAGATGTCCAGCTGACAGGACTACCTGATCTGGGACCACTCCACTTCAAGGGTTTCACCTTTGACCTCTGGCAGTGAGAACTTTCATGGATCTGTCCACCCTTCTTTTTTTTTTTTTACATGCGTAAACAACACTCTGTCTGTATATTTGTAGTCATGAAATTAAAAGAACAAATATTCCCAAAAGCTCAGATTAAAGCTCTAATTGATTGGAAAGATTCACATCATGCTCACTGCAAACGGCTTGTAAAAGAACAAACGTCAACAACATAAGTCGTCTAACACCTGCCGCTCAGAAGGTAAAATGAAAACGTGGTCATGTGACCAACATAAATTGGGTCAAGTCGGCGTGGCGGACAAGTGCGCTTCCTTCACGGTGTTGTGCATACACACAAAAACGCACAAAAACACACCGCTGTGCATTATTCAAAACCTTTCACTCACAGCATCGAGTGGCTCTTTAGAACATTACAAAAACTGCAAAAACTAAATGAAAGAAGAGACGAGGTTTACTGTACAGACACATGAAACGTGGAAATTTGGGTCGGACTAAGAGATCTGCAAGACGTGATTCAGAGAATGTGTGATTGTGTAATTACCTGTGTGTTCATTTGTCTGCCTGTTTGCAAATCATTGCATCTCATCACTGGATGCATTTTAATGACACTTCCATGTTCAGTGAAGGTACACATTCAACTGATTAATGATTGAAGTTAACCCAATTCGAAACGGCCACCACAGCCAATGTAAGTTTGAAAAAAAAAAAAAAAACATTCAGGTGTACACACTGCACAACAGATTTGCTCAGATGTTTGGCATTACCTGTTGGCATCAACCCTGTTTGTTTGTTAGCAAAATATCTCACTAGCCACAAACGTCTATTAGGTAATGTTAATTTATTCAATTGATCTTAATTATGAAGCATTTATTTACCAACATCGTTCTTTTATTTTCTCTTTAAAATAAATCATGAGCTTTATTTTGGCTTACTTAAATTCTCTCCCAAAATGCGCCATCACTGCCCATTCCTTACTCCCCAACATGTTTCTTTTGCACGCTCCATGTSTTCTAACAGTAAAAGGGAAGCAAGCATTCAGTGTTGTGGCTGCTGCAGCATAGAATCAGCTGAACTCAAGATGTCCGATCTTATTTCATTGGGATTATTTCGAGTGGTTCTGAAAAGCAAGCAACGTGATTCTATCAGTCAGTGTCACTGCTTTTGAAACTGTTTTGTAAGTTGTTTTAAACTTGTGTATATTAGTGTGAATGCTTCATTCACACTATTTGAGATCTTTTTTTTTCTTCTGTACATTTTTTGGACCATATCTCGTTCCACAATTTTTTACTTTTTTGAAAATTCATGTATCAAAAAGGTTCAGCTCGTTCAAGACATTCCGGCTATGAGTTTTAGTATTTCAGCTTTTTATACTTTTTTAGCTATTTCACTTTTTCAGACACATTTTTTCCAGTGAAAATGAACTGAACTGTTTTCAACATCCTTAAAATCCTTCCAAATGTTTCTAAATCTTTGCAGCACCTTTTGTTCTGATTCTGCTCGTTTTAACTTCCTTGTGCTAATTTTAACCTTTTTTTTGCTAACGTTAGCTTTTTCCCGATATTTCAGCTATAATTCTGCTTCTTTCTGCTATTCTGCCCTTTTCTACTTTTTTGTATTTCTTTCTGCAAATTTGAGCCATTTCTGCTTCTTACAGTTGATTTCTGTTATATTCAGCTATTTGCTGCAATTTTAGCTAATGTTCAGCTGTTATTAGCTAAAGTTAGCTTTTAAAAATGAAATTTACATTTTGGTGGCTATTTCAGTTGCGTTCCACTTAGCAAATTCGTTTATTTTTAGTTTTGTTTTCTTAAGCTAATTAAGGAGTTAAACATCTTTGTTGTTTTACTGCATATTTTGTCAACAAATTGTCACTTTTTTGTACATTTATGCTTTTTTCTGCTAATTTGACTTTATTAACACCCTTTTTACAATCTGGGTGCTAATTGTGTTTGCTACCTTTAGCTTGTTTTTATGCTAATTTTAACTTTTCTTCTGCTTTTTCAGCTGTTATTCAGTTCCTTTCCACTGTTTTCTGCTAAGTGAAACTTTTTTATGCCTCTTTCTGCTTTTCAACATGAACTGTTTTCAGTGGTGGGCAAAGTACTCAACTCTAGTACTTGAGTAAAAGTATTGATACTCATGGTCAAATCTACTCCACTACAAGTAAAAGTTACTCAGTCAAAAATCTACTCAAGTAAAAGTACTGAAGTACTTACTTTTGAAAATACTTAAGTATTCAGAAGTACATGCATTTTAAAGTACTTAAGTACAAAGTAAAAGTACAAATTACATTTTCTTTTTTTATTTATTTTTGTCACCAGTTGAAAACGAAACTAAATATGAGTTTATTTAGTTTATTTATTTCTTCATCATCAGTGACTTTTTTTAAGTGAAGAGAAAATAGAGACAGAGAAAAACAGAAGTAATTAGAAAGATAGAAAGATTGAAATAGCGATTAGAAGTATATTAAATATACACCAACAAAACACAGGACCACACACCCAACATCTGTCCGCTCACCTGAAAAATAAATGGATAAATACATAGAGGGCATATATAAAAATATACACATACCCATACATATATAAGGATATACATACATACATGCCTACATTCATAAATATTGTCAGTATATACACACAGACATACATACACATTCAGTGACCAGTCAGAACCCCCCGGATCAGAACACCTGCCTGTTAGCAGTTGTGAACATGCGTGTATATACAAGATTTCTCCAATGGAATATTTAATAGTGACTGTGGAGGATCGGAGACCCAACCCCCAAGACACGAGGCAGACATAGGGGAGACCAGAGCCCAAGGGCCCGAGAGGAATCCCGAGCGCAGAGCCCCAAGGGGCACCCGCACGGTGCTCTAAGCTAGCAGTTAGCACACAATGGTAGACTATTTTTCAATCATCTCTCACAGCATTAAACCGCAACCACCCTAACCAAAGTCAACTTCATTTAAAGCGTTTAAGCTAGTGAGAAAAAAGTTTGCTGACTTAACTCAATGTTGCTTTCTCAGGTTAGATGGTGAGTTTTGGAATACTGAAAGGTACTTTACCCGTGGTAAACAGAGAAGACATTTGAACTGAAACGTATTATTTTTAAGTCCTAAAACCTCGAACATTGAACTGAGATATGGCCATGGGTGTGCTGGTTTCTCTCCTTGCGTTTCCTCAGTGGTCTCCATTGCATCTTCTTCTTCTTTTGTCTGGTTTTGCTTGAAATGAAAGTAAAGTGATGGGAGCGCGCGCTCCGCTACCGAGAGTTAACGAGTGTGACGTAGACTATAAGCTACGCATGTGATTGGTTGCCTTTGTGACGAACATAGCTTGTGGCCAATTGCATTTCATGAAAAGAAAAACCGGAACAGCGGATTTTTTTTCCTTTTTTTTTTTTTACAGCGGATTGTAAAGCTATGCTGATCTAAAAGGAACGAGTAACKACAAGCTTCCTAGAAATGTAGTGGAGTAAAAAGTACAATATTTGTCTTTGAAATGTAGTGGAGTAAAAGTAAAAAGTTCCTAAATAAATAACTACTCAAGTAAAGTAAAGATACTCAAAAATGTACTTAATTACAGTAATAAAGTAAATGTACTTCGTTACTGTCCACCACTGACTGTTTTACATTAACTGTGTTGCTATTAAACATTTTCAGCTCCAATTCAGCAGCTTTCAGCTAAGCTTTTTAGCAAAAAAGGCATTCACACCAGCATTTTTTGCAGGAAATGCTATTTCTCTAGTTTGTTTTATTTTTGTGTAACCAGGCTGTGTTGCAGGTTTCTGCCCAGGTCCCTTTTGCAAATGAGATCTGGATATCAGTGGGGTTTTACCTGGTTAAATAAAGGAAAGAAAAAACAAACTAAAGCTCCATTCAATAACTCATACAGTCTTGAAAAAACATGTTCTTCCCATTACTGTGCTGCACTGCGTCGCCTGCTTTAAAGCCTCAACAATATGGAGTGTTAGGCTTCCAGCCTGCAGGCCAGGATTTCAGACGGTGAAAACACACTGAGGTTACACAGAAACAACAAAAAGACCAAACACAGGAAACGTGAGTCAGCTTGTAGTGGCTGCATGAGCCTCGCTCTGAGTTCACCAAAATATCCTGCAGATGAATCAAGCTGATTTCAAGTGTTCTGTGTGTGTCAGTGCTGATTATGTATGTGTTTRTGTGTAAGAGTGGGAGGCAGTGCCAGTAAGCTTCCTAAGATGAGTTCCAGGTAGTACACCATGACTCAATAGGAAAGCTGAAGAAAAAAWATTAAATCACAGCTTGTGCATTTCACTTTTTATTATTTCTGCCACTCCAGTGATGCCATCCTTTTTTGGGTTGTGACCTGAACCTGCAGTTCAAGACAAATATCCTGATGCATCTCAGTAATCCAGGTAGAAAAAATATCAAAAAGAAAAAAATAAGTAGGTCCTCTGGATGGGTTCTTCTTTAGTGAAACGTTTCATCTCTTGTTCAAGAGACTTCTTCAGTCTGATGAGTTTCAGGTGAACTCAGCCTTATAAGCACTGTCTCCACATGGACAAACAGGTTAGTCAACATGCAAAAGAGGGCCATCGCCTAACAATAGGCTTGATTAGCTATTTAGTCACATGCAAAAGAGCTACCGTATTTTTCGGACTATAAGCCGCACCGGACTATAAGCCGCACCCCCAACATAAAAAAAAACAGTAC
>NW_013952470.1:465793-500025 GCF_001266775.1 Austrofundulus limnaeus
GCGGCTTATAGTCCGGTGCGGCTTATAGTCCGGTGCGGCTTATAGTCCGAAAAACACGGTAATCAAGCTAAGTGATGGCCCTCTTTTGCATGTGACTAACCTGTTTGTCCATGTGGAGGCAGTGCTTATAAGGCTGAGTTCACCTGAAACTCATCAGACTGAAGAAGTCTCTTGAACAAGAGATGAAACGTTTCACTAAAGAAGAACCCATCCAGAGGACCTACTTATTTTTTCTTTTTGGTATCAAGACAAAGTTCTGAGGTTTTGTTGAACGTGTCAACAAATATGCCTGCCTGCATGGCCTCAGCGGAAAACAGAGTAAAAAGGGGGAGCAGTGGATTGAAAAAAGAATCCCACTGTTGCGAAGGATTAGGAGCGCCGAGGCACCATGACACAGGTATTCTGCTGCATAAGGCCAGCATTGTGCAGGGAAATGATACATGCTGGCACAATACATGACAGGAAGGTCCCCCTTTCTTCCGCWAAACCTGCAGACTCCTTGGAACCTCGTTTAAGCTCACCATCGATTTTGTTTTGCTGACAATTACATATACACAAAGTAGTTTTAGTTTAATTAAGCGAGACATCAAACTAAATATTTCGAAGAGTTGGGGCAGTTTTTTTTTTTCATCAATTGTTTTGTCACGTTTTTGTAGGAGCAGCATCTGATACCCCACCCTGAGCAGYGACTCTGCAGGAACTTGGTGGGCCGAATGGGATCATCAGATTAAAAAACACCTGGTTCGGCTGGTTTCAGCAGTGGGAGGGAGTCGCGGGATGGTTTTCATTATGCCCACTTGGACTTCCTAGCTTTCCCACTTTAATTTCATCATCATAGCATCCCAAGGAGAAAGAGGAGGAGGCCTCTGGAGAAGCACAGCATAAATTTGAGTCAAACATTATAAATAATTAGTTGAATTGTAGTTAGGAGGAACACAAACAATTACAAAACAGAGTTAAGACGGACTCCCCACCGACTCCTTCAGCTACAAACAAACTGCTTCCTGAAATGCCAGAGAAAGTAAACAAAATTAACATGTCTTTGTATGTTTTTTTACAACAGGCCCAAAAGGCACTTTTAAACAGCAGGAGATTTAAAGGAACATTTCGCGGCTGCTTTCCTCTGCTTCAACTGCCACAAAACGTCCAATAAAAAATTTCTATTTTCTTTCTTGTCCTCCCAGTACCCAGTAAAAGCAAAAACGAGCGGCACTGATTCTGTCGTGACCTCAATGAGCTTTTCTCTGTCTCTTTTAACAGCTGATAGAAATGATATAATTACAAGAGAAGAGATGAAGATGTCTCCCGAAGCATTGCTGACGGGACAATTCTTCTTCCGAATCGAAACAAAAGGGCAATTCTCACATCAAGTCAGCTGAAAGTAATGCAGGATTGTATTAGTTACAGACAAGTGCGGGGAGCATCGACTGAGCCGCATTAACCATGAGGTCACGTTGATCTTTGCGAGAGTTGGAGAAAAGCAGCATGGACAGCTGCAGTCTTTGCTCGAAGACGAAAGTCACCCTCAAACAGTTGAAAGGAACAAACAAAACTTGAGTAGAAGCCCTCGTCAAATATCATCAATCGGTCAAACACTTTATTAAGAAAAACAAGTTTATTGAATTTTCTCAAGATTGAATATTGACATCTCCCAGATTGAGACTGGAAAGAGAAAACCTCGGGCTAAGTAAGTGTCCAAGGTCAAACATGTCTTACACATACAGAAACAGACAGAAACAAGGCTTAAGCCTCACTAACAGCCCACCTTTAAGCATCCAGCATGCTCCATCCAGAAATTAGCTCTCATTGTCGAAGTTGTATGTTGAAAATCACATCATTTTGTTCAAAGCTTCGAGTCTTCCACCCCTTCTTGTCCCAACCCGCCATGAGAACTTTTCATTCCCCTCTACATAAGAACTTATATGATTGGTCAGAAGTTTGTGGGTGTTTGTTTATGCTGAAAGTGCTCAGATGCTACATTTTGCTTCAACTAYTCGCTTCCAGAATCCGACTGTTTTACCCAGAAGTAGACATTTATAAAGATAGTCAAAAGGCCAAAAACTCATGGATGGAAATCAAACAGACCATCTGTCGTCAGATGAAGTATACTGGGCCCTTAACAGCAAAAACAAACAATCCCACAAACTTCTGACCAATCACACAATAAAGTTCGACCCGTGGATTGCGACAAGAAGTGCCAAAATGTCGACAATGCGAACAGAAAGACGCAACTTTTGTCATGAAACTGCAACAGTTCAGCAAGATTTCGGCTCTTATAAGCAGTCTTTGGGGTGAAATTTTGCTAATCCATGATTGGGACTTCCACCTCACCTGTTTGTGTTTGAAGGTCGCAGACTGGCCGTGAAGACTTTTAGTCATGCATATGCAAATTCTAAAGGTCTTGCGATAAAACAAGAACATGATGCACACCATAAACCTTATGTTAGCCTGAGCCAAGTCAGGAGTGCAGCTTGTAGGGGCATTGCAATAACGATCACTGTAGAATCTATGCACTGCCTGGCCAAAAAAAAAGTTGCCACCAAAAAAAGGTCACACATTGTAATATTTCATTGGACCGCCTTTAGCTTTGATTACAGAGCAGATTCTCGGTTGCATTAATTTTTCACCAAGATCTTGTATTGATGATGGTAGAGTCTGACTGCTGCACAAAGCCTTTTCCAGCACATCCCAAAGATTCTCAACGGACTCTGTGGAGCCAGTCCATGTGTGAAAATGACGTCTCATGCTCCCTGAACCACTCTTTCACAATTCCGGCCCGATGAATTCTGACATTGTCATCTTGGAATATGGCCGTGCCATCAGGGAAGAAACAATCCATTGATGGAATAACCTGGTCATTCAGTATATTCAGGTGGTCAGCAGACCTCATTCTTACTGCTGAACCGATACCTGACCAACTGCAGCAACCCCACATCAAAAGGGGAAACTTTTTTTGGCCGGGCAGTGTATGTCTCAAAGGTAACTACACAAGTACTCCTCACTTGACATTTGTGTGAACCAAAAGTCAAAAGTATATCTGACTTTGTACCCCTCTACCACTCTTCCTCCATCTCAGCTGTTTCAGGGTTTCATGAGGATGCTCATCAGGATTTTCTCCTTTCCACCCAACAATGGAATGTTGGGTTAATTGTTCCACTGTTTCTCAAATTTCCCATTAGTGAGCACCAGGACCCTGAGGCCTGGCTGTAAGCCGTCAATCCCTGTCCAGAACACTTATTCTGGGTGTGAGCTCGGTTTTACAGTAGACAAACTCCAGTAATAATCTGTAGTCCAATAATCTGCCAAACAAAACGGAAGTTGCATTCCTCTGACTCATCCCCCAAACAAACAGGCACAGTCACCTCAGGAACTGGTTCAATCTGCTCCATCTAGAATCATTGCTTGCATAGTGCTTTGTGTTTTTCTTCTTTTACAACTGGGACAGGACCACACACACACACACACACACACACACACACACACACACACACACACACACACTGTGACCATGGCCACAGCGATGTGTCACTCTGGTATTGTTCATGTCTTGGTTGCTACGGTGCCTCTGAAACAGAAAGTGGCCACAAATTTAAAGTTGAATAGCCTCAGTTCAGTCCAAAGGATTCTTACGTACACACCAAAACATATTTTATCACTGTAAACACAAATTAATGGTTCGCTTCCTGTTTAATGTTCTGAGGTAAAACATTTTCAGGTAAAAAAATTACATGAAGGAAAATGTTCCAATGTTTTTTTTTTTGGTTTTTTTTTGGTTTTTTTTGGACAAAAATTATGCGTGACAAATCCAGACAAAATCCTTCTCATTAGGTATTCAGATGAAGGGGATTAGGAAGAGGATTCAAAAGCGCCTGAATTATGTCAGCCATGTAAAATACTCCTAATCCTTTTGTTAGGCACTCATCTGTTAGTCTGTCCATCGCCAGAGCAAAAATTAGACTGTTAAGAAATTTTAACTTTTATTTTAACAGTGTCTTCCATTAAAATAAATTTAAACTGTAGAGTCAATGACAGAAATGACAGAGTGGTTTTGACACTGACTTTTAATTAGGGCTGTGTATTAGCAAGAATTTGGCGATACGATACATATCATTACAGAGGGGTCACGATACGATATATCCCGATATATTGCGATACTGTAAGCAAGGCAATATATTGCGATATATTGCGATTTTTTTGTCCAAAAATTATATTAAATAAAAAGCTCTTACTGAAAAAAAAAGAAAAGCTAATGTTTACTTACAATGCTAATGCTTCCCTTACTCTCTGGCACTCAAGAGGTAGAGGAGCCAAATGGCTGGCTCACTGCTGCCAACTAGTGGTCAGAGGCTGAACAACATAAAAATGAACGGTTGGCAAGAAGTTTGACATTTTAAACCTTAATTAAAAATCGATACAGGGCTTTAGAATATCGATACAGTATCGGGAAATGAAATTTCGCGATATTTCAGTGTATCGATATTTTCTTACACCCCTACTTTTAATACCGTAGAATATACTGTAAACGATAAGTGATCTGAACTTAGGACTCTGTAATTTTCTTTTAATTTAAAAAATGCATAAGGTTGCTTTTTCATCCATCTCTGTTTATGCTTAATAAAGACATTGCTAAAGAGAAAGAAACCAGATCAAGTCCAAACAGATTATAGACAAATCTGACTTCTTTAAAGCCTGAAACAATGTCTCACCAGATGCCTTTATTACCAATTATTCCTGATATCATTAGCAGCATGTCAGTCAGTGTAATGCTAATGAGGGTTTAACATGACAATAAAATTTTCTAAATGAGCAGTGGGGCGAAATGTAGCATTYGTTTAATTACACAGCAGTGAGCTGTAAATCCCAACCTCAGCATGATCTGAAGCATTACACCAGTCACGTCAGGAGTTTGTTTCCAGGGTGCAGAGGTGTTTTCAGGCACAGGTTTCTACACTTTGTTCTTTATTGTACACTCAGTTTGCAAACCTTTCCAAATAAATCTAATTGGATTTGCATATGAAAAATACTGAAACAAAGAAATTAATAACATAAATTAGGAGAACTTCAGTACTGTAAATTTGAGAAGTCAACCAAGAAACATCAGAAACTCTGTGCTGCTGTTTACAGTATTAAAGCGAAGTGGGAAAAGTAAAGTAAGGACCTGTGAGGTTCCACCTGATTCAGTATCTTTTTCATTCTGCAGATGTCTGATTGGTGTCTTCTGTCAGCAACRTCTGCTGCAGATGCCAGTTGAGTTCTTTCTTCACTTTTAAAGCAAATCATAGCAAAGCAAAACAGAAATGTACAAATATGTCAACRCAATTTTACAGTAAAGTGTCAGAAAAACACCCACAATGACAATTTTATGTTCCACTGAAAAACAWTTAGAATTTTGTCACAAAATAATCAGTTCTAATTGTTTGTTAAAACATTCTAAAACTTGCAGTAACATGTATATCAGAGGTCTACAACCCTGTTCCTCATGACCCACACACCTGCATGTTTCAGCCGTTTCCCTGCTTCGACACACCTGATTCAAATAATTAAACTCAGAATGTCAGAACGTTCTGCAGAAGTCTGTCAATCATTCATTAGCTGTGCCCAAAACGGAAGACCCGGGTCCTCTGAAGGACCCGGCCTTCCCGGTCTAGGTGGGCCGGGTCCTTGATAGATCGTGAAGACTGGAAAAAAATTGTCTGTGAATTTGGACGGGCGAGCCTCCCGTCCTTATCCCCGTGTAAGTCATGTTGCCTAGCAAAAGTGATGACTGTAAACAGAAGCAAAATTAGATCAAAAGTAGACAAATATCAATATATTAGCATTATTAATATCACAAAACAATAAAATTAATTTAAAGGTAATATTTGAAGAACTAATGGACCTGCTGTAGGTGTATGTTTATTTCGCTATGTTATTTTTTTCTGACAAAAATAATTTTTAAAAACATGTCTATACAAATGATAAAAGTATTAAAAACACAACTACTAGCAAAAAAACAAATATCCGGTTGGCCTGCAATGCATTATGGGAGATGGTGGGCCAGGAAGGATCCATCAGACCAGTCCTTCAATTTGGGCCAAAGGAAGGACGCATTTGTCGGCCACATCGGAGGAGTCTTCGGTTTTGGACAGCCTTCGTGGCGGCGCTGTGATGTAAGCGGCCGACAAATTCGCCCTTCGAAGGACCCGGCCTCTTGTTTTGAACACAGCCATTATTTCATTCAGTTGTTTTTGAAGAAGGGAAACATCTAAAACATGCAGGAGAGTGGGTCGCTRGCAACAGAGTTGAAGACCTCTGACACATCATAATTTTAAACCAATTTAAGGGTGTTCAGATGGTCACACACACATTTACACTCACAAACACACATTTCTCTATCTTTGTGGGGGCTTTTCGCTGACTTCCTTTCATTGTTTGGTAATTTTATAGTCTAACCCTGACCATTTACCTTAAAATTAACCTCATAGGTACCTGACTTTAAAACTAACCTAAACTCACACCATGGTCCTAAACGTAACCCCCCCACCCAAAATCACCCTCAGAAGTTATGGGGACCGGGCTTTGGTCCCCACAAGGAGCACTCCGTCCCCACGAGGTTGCATTTTCCTGAAAAATTATCCCCACCAAGCAGCAAAAACAAGGGCACAAACACACACACACACACACACACACACAGCTAAAACCAAATATCCAAATTTAATCCAAAACTGGTGACCAGGTCTGTCAACCTTCCCCTTTCTCACATCAGAGCAAAAAGAGTCAGCGGCTGATTTTCAGACCTTAGTGGTGGTAGACAAGACCGGTGGAAAAGATAAGCTTCTACGACACACAGTTATCTATCTGTTAAGCTAATGAAAGAGATTACAAGACAATGTTTCTTATAATTGTACACTTTAGAGATTATAATCTTCTTGAAAATCCATTTCACAATGCACACTTCAGTATAGGGTTCTGAACGTCTGGCTCAGGCTCATTGGCATTGGTGAGTGAGAACATGTGGGTGCTAAATGATTTCCTGTGTGTAGGTTACCTCCCCATGATTAGAAACACATGRCCCAATGTAAAATTATACGCAACGTAAACAGGTTGAAGTGGGAGCTAAAGAGCCTTCTGTCCCATGTCATGTAATAAAAGCAGTTTAAATGAAAAACTAACAAACTAACAGGTGCCTCTGCGCTGCTTTCACAAGTTGAAAATACAACATTTCCTTTTAAAGCTCAGGGGGTTTCATCGAGTGGGAACATATGCTTTAAGGATCTGTGTCTTATTAGGTGTAATAGCTGCCAGCCTACACTTGGATCTGCTCTGAAGTGCCTTCGCCTGAAGCTATTTAGCTCCATAGCAGCCKAAGCACAGCACCACTCGGTCACCACAGACAGGCGGCTCTGCAGCACTCAGGAGATTTTCTTCCCGGGTTTTAGCTTTGACCGAATTAACCCTTCACTCACAGTGGAGGAAACTGGTGGCAAAATGGTTTTCCAAATATTCAACTTGTCTCCAGATGGCAAAAGAAGCACTTCCTGGGTCATCTGAGAAGATGCGGTGCAAAGGAGACACTATGCAGCAGCTGCTGTCGCAAACAGGATCCTGAAAGGCCGGGGGTTAATAAGGGCCGGTATGGGGTATTCCCATGGTAACTGCCATGGTTACCTACGACCTCGGCTGAAAGATGGATGAAAGGGAGGTTGAATCAATCTGAGTGAAAGCCAAGCTGTAGGAGACCACTGAGAAAAGGGGAAATTTGATTGACTAAAAGCATAAACTTTGCAGGCAATAAACACTGTGGAGAGATTGAACCGTTTTTATTATTTAATCATTGACACAGGCTCCAGGAGATGAACTATTTGTAGAACTGTATTTTCAGTAGCTGGGTATGGTTTGGTATGTGCTCAACTGTCAGTATTTTCTGATATTTTTTTTTGACAAATTAAAAAAAATCCTTACTACGTCACTATTGGAGCTCTTCTCTCTGATCTGGTCCAAAACTAGACGCCAAACCCATGAACTCAAATACATTCTCAAGATGTTTTCTAAAATAAACACAGATAAAAGCAGTCTAAGGATGAAATTATACACATCACTTAATCCCAAATGAAAGAAAAAAAATGTTTGTGAAGTTATGTCTTAAAGTTCTTAAAGAAAGATAAAAGCAAACTTTGGGYCCCACCATGTTTCCTAAACTCCGTCTGTAAACTATAAAAACTCTGGGAACAAGAATTATCTGCTAAACACTGAAAAGTGTTTGTTAGCTGGCAAGGGAATTCAACTTTGAGGGAAATGTGCCTGAAAGATAAAACCTTAGAACCACAGTGACATAAAGGTCTGTATAAATTCTTTTGCAGATCTCCCTCTGGTCCCAATAAGAAGTGTTGTGAAATGATCTATAACTGTGATGCTTGAACTGACAGGAGATATGATGCCTCACTCTCTCAAAAAGCAAGACTAAATCCAAGGGGAAACGAGGAGGTTTTTGAGGTTTGCTTGTGCTGGTTTTATCTTTTTGTTCCACTGAACAGTTTGTCTTTGTAGCACCAGAGGGCTTACTGGACAGCAGCCCGCTCTACTGTCTGGGCTACAGTCCAGACCAATGGTGGTTGTGGATGCCTCCGCTGCAGGCCTTAACCCAATGGTCAAACCTAAGCCTTGCAGCTGCTCATTACTGTGCAGTGGAAGCCCTGGGATTGTTTTATGAGCCCTGGGAAAGTCAGGGGGATTCTCAGCCCACTACAAGCTAAGTAATCCAGTTAGATCAATGCTGGGCTCAGAGACACATGGCCAGTACACCCGAATCCTAATATCCAATTTAAAACATTAAAATATTAAACCCAGATGTCAGAAGGTATGAGTTCTTGCCTTAAACTCCAGTTTGAAGTTCATGGTAAATGGTAAATGGACTGAACCTGTATAGTCGGCACTCCAAAGTGCTTTACACTACAGTCATTCACCCACACACATATTCACACACTGATGATGATAAGCTACATTGTAGCCACAGCTGCCCTGGGGCACACCAACCGATGGGGTTGCCATGTACTGGTGCCACCAGACCCGCTGATCACCATCAATAGGCAAGACAAGTGAAGTGTCTTGCCCGTGGACACAACGACTGAGGGGCTGGAAAGGGAGGTTGAACCGGCAACCCTCCAGTTACACGACAACTCCCCTAACCACTCCGCCACAGCTGCCCCAGTATAGACCAGACCTAAAGATGTTACGGAGGAAATGGAACAGAAAAACCATTCCAACAGATGGGATCTGAGCTTAGAGAGTTCTTCAGCTCCAAGGCAGTTTCTGCATTGAATATTAAGGAACACAAAGGACACAAGTAGTTACCAGTGCAAAACTGTGAACAGAGATTCTAACTTGAAATTTGAGGTTTTCCCATGTTATAAACATTTTATTTTCCTAAAAGAATGCAATAATTTCATAATTATTAGTACTTTTTTTTTTATTAAGAATAAAGTAGTTTAAACTTCTTCATACGGCATGCCAATACTATAAAAAAGCTGAAAAAAGCCCAAAACCAACACTAAAGTGCCACCCAAAACATGCCAAACCCATTAGACACAACTTTCCAGCAGAAACAAGCATGACACAAAAATAAACAATGTCAGTTTTCATTTTTAGACCAATCTGACTTAGTGCTTCCCTTACAATATGTTTGCATATACCAATAAATTTTAATGTCACACACTGTTTTTGTGACAGAAGGGTAAAGTAGTCCGGCTACTTGGCTCAACGAACTGTCATTTTTTAGCAACAAGAGCTGTGCTCACAAAGAAACTGATAATTCATTCTGTTAAAAATGTGTCATTGTCACAACAATCATATTGTTGAGTCTGGTCTATAATAATGTATTGCATTTGGTATGAGTCCCAATATACCCTAAAGTGTACCAGGTTCTCAATTCATGACAGGGTCAAATACAGGACAAGTGTTCAATGCTTGCACATTGCTTTCACATAGGGCCGATATAGAATTGAACAAACTTTGGATGGGAGGAAACTAGAAAACACAAAAGAAMCCCACTAGTGCAGACAAAATGGAACCAAACAAGGACTAAAAATTGATGTAAAACCAATTGGTGATAACCAATAACATCCTGAAGGGTTCTCCCATTTTAAAGTGAGATATTTAAATCACTACTCCTTGTGACTTCAGATTGAGAGCCARTCCAGAGGTAGGACTAAAACAGGCAGTACGCTGCATCCGAACTGCAGAAATCGTGCCGCACTGTTGCGGTTTCATGACAAAAATTGTGTCATTCTGTTCGCATTGTCGACATTTTCAGCACTTCTTGTCGCGACCCACGGGATGAACTTTTTAACCCCCTCCACATAAGAACACAAGAACTTTATTGTGTGATTGGTCAGAAGTTCGTGGGAGTGTTTGTGCTTCAACCACTCGCTTCAAAAAATAAAAAAATAAAAAACCACTCACTTCCAGAGCCGACTTACCAGGAAGCAGCAGTTTATAAAAAGAGTCAAAACGGCCAAAAACTCATAAAAGGGGATAAAACAGATGTTTTTCACGGTGGAATTTGACTGATAAAAACTTTGAGCTTAATCTAGGACCGTTTGTAGATAAACGTTGAGTGACCAGTCTCTGACTTTTTTTCCCCGCATTGTGGAATTCAGCGGGACGAAATCCCATGCAGTGAGGTATGCTGCAGCGGGAGGAGTTTCCCAGGAGCTCGGCGCGGGGTGTCTCATCAGGGAGCTATGGTGTGCGCGAAAACGAAAGCCGAAAAACCACGTGACGGCGAGTTGTCCGGTCGGCTGCCGAGCGACTATACAGCCAGTTTAAGGGTAACACTAAGAAAAGGGAGTCAAGCCTACAATGTGTTTGTCAAGCAGTTCATGAATGCTGGGGTGTGTCAGATCAAGTTCCTTGCAGTCCTTCACATGTGCTGTAGATGCACTACATRCTGATCTATTTAGGTTTTCATGTGAGATTTCAATATCTATTTTCCAACCACAAAAGGCAACAACAAAAGGACAGGACACTTTTCAAGGACGTGGCTTATTTCCAGTTTCTATGAAGATGAAAAGCCTCTCATCAAATGGGCTGCATTTAATATCAAACCACTGATACGGGTCAAACACAGGTTAACTGGTCGCTATCTTCACTGTCTAGYTACACCCACTAACAAAAGTTACAGTCAGTAACATACAGTGGACTCTTACAGAGACCAAATAAAGGCTGCAAAAGAGAAACACTTTAACACATTGTAGAAAACTAGCATTTTAATTAAATACTGTTTTGTTAAAAACACAATCTGCTTTGTCTATTAAGCATTTTGCTTTTGAAGTTACACTATTGTAAATTACTACTCAGCATTAATATCATGCTTCAGATTGTCACACAAACTTTTACAGTTAGGTGTGGCTAGAAGCTRGTCATCCTAAACAACTTGGAAATTTTAGAAACATCAAATTTGCAAAATAACTACTAAACATACTGACATATTTCTATGTCTTTGAAAGTTAAAGGCAGACATTGAGTCAAACTCCTCCGACTCCTTCCCTGTTCTTTATTTTAGCTCATGAACTTTGTTGAGTGCATTTCTTGAACTCTTGTGAATCATTACCCAGCTGCGTTAATGAGCAGGTTGTTCACCTCACTCTCTGCCTCTCACTCTAGACCGTCTTGCTTCTTATCACCCCTACTTGACAAATCCAAATGAGCAAACACCGAGTCACTGCATCTGCATTTCCGACCTTCAATCACTGCAATTTGTCACTCTAGCCTTCAAAAGCCTCTCCTCGATGCACCGRGAGCAGACAGTATTTACCTAGACGAAAGAAATGACCTAAAAGAGATCGTCTACCATGAATGATAGAGTACGTTAAAAGAGGCCCACTTCGACAAATGACACCTGATATTTAAATTAAAGGCAGCATATTGATATCAGCTCRGTGATAAAATGTTTACACCAATACGCTATTTGGCATTTAAGTAAAGAACTGACTTTTAAAAATGGTGCACAAAGTAAAGCAGGTGTTTAAATCTTTGCAAACAGTCAGAAAATGTCATGTCTACAGAAAAATATAGCTGAAATGCCAAGTGTTAGCTAAAGGATTGTACGTTCATGGAAATGGCATTTTCCAATTCTGACAATTATCTTTAGCTTTAGCTCTTATGTCTCTCATAATAAAAGATAAACTTTTATTTAAAGGTTTTTTTTCCTTTTTGGGGGGGGGGGGGTCCAGATGAGAGATTATTTTGCAAAATACTCATTCTTCCGTTATACTGCAAAGAAAAGCCTTATGTCTACAACACAAGTTTTTGTAAAGTCCCCCTTCTTACAGGTAGTAATTTAGAGTTTGTTCATGTGTTCATCTTCAGTTAATTCAGTTAATTCTACCTGTAGTGTTTGAAGTCGAGAGCATAAAAGCATGAATGGATTATAACTTCTAAGCAGGAAGTTATACAGAATGAAAGAGAAAGATATTTAATATCAGGTAGGATTCCGGTAGTATTTGTCTAAGTTTCAGTAAATGGGCAGCGAGTATAATCAGTTTAGGTGTTTTGTTTATAGCATAGTAACGYGTGTACTTAAATACATTTAGCAAAACACATATAGAGATTTATGTTTGGTAGATTATTTCTTTATTGTAATGATGCTTCTTGGCAAAAAATCTTATACTGTTGGAAAACCTGTTAATTTCCCTTCTGAATGGTGCCACATTTGTAAGGAACATGCATTTGTGGGATGAGCAGTAGAACTGAGTATATGAATTGTGCACATAAAACAAAATTGCCAAATAGCTTACTTTGCTGTTATTGATGCTTGTTTTGAGCTTCTGGTACCACCAGGTGCTGCCAATCAGGTACCAATCATAAAATTTACTGCCAAGAAAAACTTTTACACCGAAGAAATAATCGAACACAAAGGTTCGTAATTTTTTGTATGATCAGTAGGACGAAATCTTCACTTTAACATATATATTATCTCCAAATTTGTACATATTTACTTGTTTATACGTAATAAATGACAGATGAAAGCAAGACTGTCCACACTATGGTGCACTTTACACAGTAGTGTTTAATTTTACACCAGAGTGACTCACTGACATGTTTCAACATAAACAAAAAACATGAATAAAGGCAACAATCTGAGAAAACGTACAGAAGCCAAGCAGGCACTTAGTAAAACATCTTTGTGTTTCACAGGTAACCTAAACTGTTACTTATTCCAAAAGCATAATCCAACACTGGAACCTGTTCATCCAGCCTCCAACATGGTGGTTAATGTTAAACGAGCAGACAGGTTGACTTTCAGAAACYGTTCTTGTCTGGCTTTTTTATGAAGCATGAAACTAGGGCTACAACAGGAAAAATCGGACGACAGGAGTTAAGCAATACGACAATTGGAAACCTAAAGGTAATGTAACCAAAGTGGTGCAAAAGCTCTGATGAGAATAAGAATGTGCTGCTTACATGTGATTGTGTGGAGACTGAAGATTCAGGGACAGGTGAGGTTATCCTAACCTGCACAAGTCAACTTATACTCAACTTCAACATTCTGTTCTGCCATTGTGTTGATTTTCAATTAGAAATGTTAGATTCTTACATTTTWATTTTGCAGTAAGGGCTTTGCTGTTCTAACAAAACAAAAACAAAATAGTTTGATTAACATACAACCAAGCCTTCAACCTCTCATGTATGAAAGTGTTTTACGACTTGTGACAAGCATACTTTGAAGTCTAGTCAAACCTTTCCTCTGGTTTCGATTCTTTGCCAGCAGCAGTTATTTTGCTCCAACGCTCGTATAACCTAACGTTCACTCGGGCTCATCCTCTATATCTTGCTCCTGCTTCCACTCCACTCTCACTTGTTCGATTGGTCTCAGCMCAATCAAGTGCGCCCGTCAGCGTTGGGCATTTCATTACCTAAGTGCCAATTCCTAAGCAACCAAGCAGGTACAAGAGCTCTTAGGCACAAGCTGGAATCTGAATGCTAATTAGAAGGCTCAAGCTAGTGCCTAGACTTTACACAGCATACATTTGGTGCACATTTGAAGACAGAAAATCTAGATTTTGAATATGGGTTTGTACTAAAAACAAGTTAACAGCTAGGATTTACATATGTTAAATAAGTGGTTAAAAGTTTGTACAAATGTTTTATTGTCATTGTGGTAGCTGTATTGCTTCTTTTCTAACCTTTCTTTCACCAGGCAAAAACTTAAGAACAGATTCTTATTTACAATGTTAGCCTGAAAGTGCTAAAACACTTAAAAAGGGGGAAGATGGAAAAGGGGCAACAACATAGTGAGCAATGCATTCAGTTTTTAAAACAGTTACATGACTCCTTAAAAAAGTCTTTTAGTTTGTGTTTAAAAAGCAGGAAGAGAAATCAAAGTGTCAAAATGCAGTGTATTATGATAAAAGTTCCAATCATTTGCAGCAGTGAAACAGAAAGATGTAGGCCAAAAAGACTTGGTTTTAAGAATTTTCTGTCTAATAAGTTGGGAGGAACGGGTATCTGCAATATTAGTTTGTAAAACAGCAATCTCTTAGGTGGTTGCAAAGAGCCAGTTGTCTTATAGAAGCCAAAGTAAGCTTGGGGCTTTCAAATAAAAGGAAAGTTAGTCAGCTCCAGTAATTAAGTTATGCYTACAACAAATCTGACTGGCGTCTTCAGGACTGGACAAACTTTCTGCTGCTGGTTGTCCTGGTGAGACAAAGTGAATAATGTAAAAAAGCATCTGAATGGGGCATTTTATTTAGGGTGAATCAATATGTCTAAGTACTTCACATAAACAATAACAGTCTTCCTGGACCTCTGCCAGTGGTCCTCTGCCGGGTTCCTTTGTCCTATAAATGTCACTGTAACTTGATTTAGAATGACTGATGGGGACATATCCTTAGCCCGGGGCACAGTCGATTGATTAAGTGGATCTGCGGGGCTATATGAACTACACCGATGTTGAACTTTGGGATCTGAAAGTTGTACCTCGATTATTCCTGCAGTCATGCCACATACCTCAGCTCTGAATCAGTGGATTTGGGTGCAGGCATTTGTGACAAAAAACATCCACTTTGTTCAAGTGGTTTCAAACAAGACGGTGAATTTCTGCTTCTGGATATCTACACTGCAACTGAACCCTGACCTCTGACCTTGGTGTGAAATGGGGAGGAGGGGGCAACAAAAAAAGTCTTCAAAAATGTTCAATAAAGTGTTAAATTATCCATCACATGGCAGATAAAATRAATGTTTCTCTTTTATTCTGTGGCATAATGCGGTTAAGAAAATGATTAGTGCTGCCCTTAAAAAGGAGCTTTTTTTTTCCAGTTCAGAGTGACTACTGATGCATCTCCCATCCCCCAGGCAAGAGATGGGAGAAAGGCCATCATCAGGTAAAATGATCTTTAATGCCCGCTGAATAGCGCAGCTAACTTTACATGACCAAGTCATTAGGGAGACAAAAGGGCTGACCAGGGCCAGGGTACACCCCCAACAACCAGACACCACACCCCTTCCCCTAAATCACAGAAAGCCTCCGAAAGCAGTCTGCCCCTGCCGCATGAGCACTTKTCTCACCACGATTCTCATCACACTCGAGTCTTCTGTGAGCGACAGAGCAGAACAGGACTTTCAAAGATGGAAAGGAACAAAGCAACGTGACAAATCTGGAATGGAAAAATAAACTGAGAGCGTTTGGCTCTAGTCCGGATGAAGTCATCTAAATAAACGGTCGTGCGCTCAACTCGATAATATTCCTGCACAAACAACTGCCACTGCTGTACGGGAGAGGCTGACAGTCAATCACATCGACTATATTAATGATGTTTGCAGAAGACTTGGAGGTCAGGAGAGGCAGAGGCCTGAAGAGGAATCAGAAAAAAAAATGAAGGCAGAGGCTGAGTTTGTGTGGATTTCACTGTGGATATGCTGTACACAAACACACAATAAGAGTTCCACCTTACTTTACAGACTGTGTGTTTAATAAAGTCACGGTTCGGGCATCCAAGTGATGAGGTGTTTGTGCATGCGAGTATTTACAGCCCTTCTGAGTGAGCACAGAAATACTTCCACATACTGACAGACCTGACGCAAAACAGAAAGCCAGGCATGGAGAGTGCAGATATTCAGAGTTTGGGGGCTTTCAGACCAAAAGTGGTGTGTGTTGAATTGTGGTGAGCTCTGGGAATTAGGGGCAGTTTTTAAAGCTTTGAGCACACAGTGCTCCTCAGATAGAACGTTTCCTTATTGTTCACATGACTGTTTTGTCATGTGAAGAGAGGRAGTTGAAGAAAATTATTGGGGTTTATGTTACTTACTAATTTAATTACATTACACATAGTATGGGTTGTTTTATTATAGAACTGTAATGACTGTTAAATGTGACTTTTGATGAACTCGATGATCAATAGGTTCATGCCTGATAACAAATACAACACATCTTGGATTGAACTTTTAATCATTAAGATAGATTTCTTTGTAAGAGGACAGGACTCTGACAAAGACAGGGTCCCCCTTCATTGATGGCGTAATCAGTAGGCGAAGTCCTGCCCTGAAGCCAATGTTAAATACTCTTGTTGTTTCCAGATTGGGCCTGATTTTCTGGTACCATTAAACCGAACATCAGCAGAGCTCTGGTTTTGTATGGCTGTTCTTTAAGACTCTCCACATTCTCTGTACGGTTTCGCACACATCTTGGTAACGAACACGCAAATCATGGAGAATACAAGCCGCTTACATCGTGAGCTGCTACTTTCAGCTAGGGCTGCACAAWATATCGGAAAAGTTATCGTCATTGCGATAACAGCCTGTGCAGTAGGCATACCGCAAAAACTGCATAAACTGCAATAAATAGTTGGCTCAAAAGCTTGCATTTATGAGTTTTGTCACTCAGACAGAAGCTTGAAGTCTTTCACCCATGGAGCCCATTGTGTATTTGGTCAACTGGATGGATCTCGAGACTTTTTAAAAATTCATGCTGGAAGTGATTTTTTTATTTTTGTTTTTCTTTTTTTTTTTGCTCTAAACCCAAAGCAGAAAGACATAACACTACATACTTGTGTATTTGTTTATTTATCGCAAATCATATCATCATCGCAATATTAAGCACTGGTATCTCACATCTCAGGTTTTTTTAACATCGTGCAGCCCTACTTCCAGCCGTTAGAGTCCAGTTGGAGGTCTGTTGCCTTTACGAGTGTGAACAGTGTCACAGCAACTGCAGTCCAAGTTCAGCCAAACTGAACCAAGTTCAAAGTTCAACTAAACTGAACTTTTCAATGTGGTTTACTTGGTTTTTGGTTGAACTTTTACTGCGACAAGTGCAACAGCTGAGATCTTAGTGTTTGATTTAGCAGCCAAAGACCAAGTTCAGTTTAAAGTTCAAGGCCACTAAATATTTATCTCAAACTTAAAAACTGTTTCTGTGTATGTTGAGACCAAAAACAGCCAAGTTTCTACAGAAATGTGCTTTTCAGTTTATCAAAACTCTCTTCATGCTTTAAGCAGCCTCCAGTAATACCATGATTCTCCCCGAAACTTCTCCCAACAGTTTTCTCTTCCTTCCATCACAACAAACACATTTTCCTTTGTTTCTGCTCATTTCGAAGGCTGGAAAAGGAGAGAGTGGAGATTATGAGGTTTAAAGTCTGGAGGAGCAATCTGCTCATCTTCAGAGCTTTGATGATCAGCTGACGTTGGAAGACAAGGGGCTATTTTAAAAGGCAAGAAGTCAACAACAAAGACCCCCCACTCCGTATGCCCCACTAGAGGCTGGCCTCTGAGCTTTTGTTAACGCCGATTTAAAAAGAAGACGCTCCTGCATCGGCCTGAGGGTGATCATTTCTAATCTGCTTCACCGCTAAGAGCACAGACGAGAAGGACTCACGAGCCGAACTCCGGCTCATTTTCTGCCCTTAATGAATAATCTGAAAAACATAGCAGTTGTGTCTCCAAGTTTGGTTTTGATGGGAAACTTCTTCATTTCAATTCTTCTTAATTTAACCGAGCAGCGGCAGAGAGGAGGGAAATTAAAGAAGCTTAATCTCAGGAGGTTTTATACTTTGCCCCTGCGACTGAAAGAAAACGCCTGGCAGTCCCCTTCATCTCGGTGAGAATGCAAATACACCGAAAAATTTGAATCTACACGAAGCCTGGAACACACACACACACTCACACACACACACACACACACACACACACAAATCAGAGTGAGACATCGCACTCTTGTTTCAGCACCGTCATCTATGAACATCATTAGGCCGGAATGGGGGGGGGGGGGGGGGGGGGGGGGGGGGGCTCTCTCTCTCTCGGGGAAGAACTTTTAAATAAAAATTCACGCTCCATTCGTTTTTCGCGTAGGGCGCGGTGCAGCATCATCCTTTATCAGGACTGTGACTTCCTCTCAAACAAACCGGGTGATTAGTATGGGCGAATCTAATTTCGGCTCCTTCTGAGGAGCGACGGCTGAGTTAAAGGGAGCAAAACCAAAACACATCAGCTGTGAACGACTGCAGATAACCCACCAAATGTAAACTTTTGAGAAGAACCTTGCACAACCAGCAGAGGAGGGCTTTGGTGTCCATTCATCCTATTTATCTTGTATTGAACATCATTTTGAAGCTTCGCAGTAAAATGTAAATTTGCTTACGCTGGAAAGCCAGCTTTATTCCATTGTGTTTAATTATTTCTGTCCTGATTAACTGAACTGACTGAAAGAGGATGATATAACTTCTTTGGCATTTCCTTATACGTGTTCATTTAGGCAAAAACAGTAAGATCCTCGCTTTGCCTGAAGCCAAACAGACCCCAGTGAGTTCAAGAATAATTGATTTAAGTGTCCATAAATAAGAACAAGTCAGAAGTTGGTTGAGCAGCAGCTGGAAGGTCGTTAATCAGTTTTTGGCTTGCAGGTCGAACATTTCAAACAAAGCAGCTAAAAACGTATCCTTCCCAGGCCAAATAAAGCAAACAACGAACTAAAGTTGTTATTACAGCGGTTTGAACGATCAGGTACTGGTTTCTGCTTCACGGGATCATTTCTGGTTTGTTTGTTTATAGTTCATCCTGAAACATCGAACGAGTTCCCGGAGCCATCGTGAGCTCTGAGACGTGCACGATGATTGACGATCGCTCCACTGAACAAGGTGCAGAATGTGAAAGATTGGTGAAATTCAAAAAAATTAAAAAAAAAAATTTAAACCCATAATGGAAGTTTTCATGGCTGGGTTCGTTTTTTTGGATTTTAGTACAAAAGCGGACCTGAAAATTCAGATTTTACTTTATATGAATGAACAACAACAACATACACAATATATTTTTATTTATTTCTGTTTGAAATTAAAGTTTTGCTATTTTTATAATTAAATCAAATAGTTGCAATTAACTATTTAACTAATACACTGCAAAATAATGCCCATCCAGCAAAGTCTTACATTTTTTTAATCAGCCAAAAAGTATTTTTGATCTTGTTTTGACACTGAGATAATAAGCAAGAACAGAATGTGTAAGAATATTATTCTTGTTAGATTGGAATTTTCTCTTATTTCCAAAAAAGCCTTACTGGCAGATTATTTCACTTAATCTGAGAAGATTATAATCTCACATTTTTCAACTTACTTTTAGATGGCCAATTTTTGAAGTGTATTTTATTTTTGGTTTTTCTATTCTCTAATTTTATGTTGTTTTATTACGGTTTACAGTTCTAGACCTGGGAAACAAATTAGTTATGTTTTACAGGCCTGAATAACAAATCTTAAACCTAATCAGACTTAAGTCTCATGACAGTATTGAATAAAGAGATTAAATTTAGTAAATTCATTTAGTCTTTTTTTCAGTGCATCACTTTAATCCTTGATGATTAAATAAAGCTGGATTAGAAAATTGTCTCTACCATAATAACGATGACAAAATAAATTAAGTTCCTTTAGAATAAACTTCATTCTAAGAGCAACTTATTCTTCTCAACTGAAGTTATTTAAAGAACGAGCCTGAAAAGACATCGTCATGCCAAAAAATGTTCCATTTGAAAAAATATTTAAATCTTTAAGCTTTTGTTTGTTTATGTATCTGAGCACATTCTGTCAAATGTTTGAATTGCAATTTCTGAGCATGAGACCAGAACTGATGCCAACTGAAGCTTATGTTACGAGATGATACAGCGTGGTCATATGTGCACAATGCCGTTTAGACGTAATGAATAGGCTGCAAAGCATAACGTTGGCTCTGCCATCCACAGCTTGTTTAAGGGTATCAACCAGATTGTGTTTGTGCACAATGACAAGTGCATGGAGTCCATTATGCTCATGAGCACAGATGAAGTCCAGGAGAATTCAGTTTAGTCTACTGTCAAAGTGGTTCCCTCTTCATCCTTTATTTCCTATCTTCTAAAATAAAGAGACACAATAAAAGGAGGAGGGATGGGGCCTACTGGCAAAGGCACCAGAGAGAGGAGGACACAAAAAAAGAGGAACAGGAGGTTCAAGGAAAGGAAAACAGAGAAAAAAAAGGGGGAAAAAAGCTGAGAAATCGCCTCTTAACTCATACCATTGTTTCGATGTAAATTTGAACTGATCAAGATTCCACCAGCATCCTGAGCAGAAGTTCAATCTGAGCAGTCAGAGACAGAGGGCCAAAAACTGAGGAGCACAAAGACTGAGAGCAGCAAAGTGTTTAAGAGTGACTCAGACATGCAGACTCTCACAGACGTACACAGGAATACTTTAAAGTGCAAATCCTAGGTTTAATGTTTAAGCTGTAACAGTTACAACTCACTGCTTGTTGGGTCACATTTGCATCAACGATTTCAAACAGGCGTGCCCAACCATGGCCCAAAATTAAATAAACATCTTATAATCATGTTTTTGAAGGCCAGTGTACAGTTAAACATCCTAAGGGGTTGACATGTATGTGAATAGACGATTCTTCTGCAGAACTTGAAGAGGAGATTTGATCAGTGAATCAGGTGTTGGAGCAGAGAAACAAGTGAAACAGGCAGGGTAGCAGCCCTCCAGGACCAGGATTGGACTTTCCGACTTTAAAAGAATGTGTCTTTTGGCGATGTGGACACTAATACCACCTCTCAGCTCTAAATCCACTCCCCTTTGACCTCAGGTAAAAGGTAACCGGAGGCTGACCTGTCAATTTTCACTTCCCCCCCACCTCATTTGAGTAAAGCAGAATATCCGGAGGGTGAACATTCGTGCCTTTTGCCTGAACCCTGGATGAGCTGGAACAAGGCTCTGGAAGTCAACAGGTGAGAAAAAATAGGCCCCAAGGGGAATTCCATTGGGAATTTTGTTCTGTTTCAAATCAAGCTCGACCGTTTGTGGATGATTTGTCTCTGGCTGTCAAAAGATATTTCAGATTTCCCCTGGAAGACGGCCATTGTTTGACCAATACACAGTAAAACTAAAGAACATATCCAGTCTTCACAGATGAGTTTGTTTGACTTTTGGATCCAATTTACTCCTTTGATTTGACTGAAATGATACAAAGGGGAGAAGCAAGTGTTTGTAGACATTCAGTAAAAGTCAGGACCTCACATTTTCTCAATGAGCTCACACGCCGAAACCTTTTTTTTCCCCTTCATGAGTAAAGCAGCATTGATGACCGCAAGCTGAAGAATGGCCATGAGTCACATTCATGAATGTTGGTTTTGTTGTGTGATCTCAAGTCTGTGCAGTGATACTATTTGTGTTAATTATGGGTCATTTTACATGGTTTTCACTGGTTTTACAATGTTTAGGTTTCTTTGGGGGKTTTTTTTGTTTGTTTTGTTTTGTTTTGTTTTTTGTTACATACCTGGCTTGTTCGATTTTACAAACGAACTTGAGACACACATTGCAGAGTCTAGATCCCGGAAAGACTTTGCTTATCAAACATTAACATGAGTGAGATCGTTTTTTTTGTTCTGTACGTATCTCGTTCCACATTTTTGTGATATTTGAACAATTTACATATCACTCAGTAATTTATACTTTTTGAGATATTAAGCTTTTTCAGCCATTTTTTTCTCTGAAATCGAATGGAGACATCTTCAACACCCTTAAAACCTTCAAAATATTCAAAAATTTTCACTGTACCTTTTCCATTATGTTCTGGTTTGTCTTTTTTAACTTACTGTATCAATTTCAGCTTCTATTTTGCTAAGTTGACCTTTTTTCAGTTTTTTAAGCTAATATTCAGACCTWTTATGCTATTCTTCTGCTACTTTAAACTTTTCTTTTGTCTCTTTCATTTCCTTATTCCCTCCAGCTTCTCTGCCCCTCGAACCGTTTGTTTTCAGTGTGGGTTCATCTACCGGTAATTTTGTGTTCAACCTCAGGCCATCAGTTAAAATTTTAAAAGTGTTAATAGTTCAGCTTTTAAAAATATTTCAGCTTTTTCAGCAGTTTTCAGCTAAATTATTTAGCAATAATAATTCACACTGCATTTTCAGAGGAAATGCAATTTCCCTAGTTTGTCATTATCTTGAACAAGCACTGATGGAGAAAGAGACACTGAACTGAATAAAAAGGCTGTCAAACACAGACGGAGTTACAAAACTCTTTATCTAACAGCACGTCCACGAACGTCAGACGAACTGCTGATAGCTACAATAACACAAACCCTTCACAGCAAACGTCTCCAGTCTTTCCAGTCCTAAAATATTTCGCTAAGAGCCCTCTCAAACATGTCTGCTTCAAGTGCTCTTCCAGACAATCTCTATACACTCTCAAAGAGCAGAAGTGTCATGTATCCAAAGGGGGAAAAAAGGGAGGAAACATTTTGTTGGTGTTGCATTTATGGTCCAAAGAGGACTTGGGGACATTTTCTACACAGATGTATAGTGAAGCAATTCAAGGGGCTTCAGAGTAACAGTGAGGAAGAATTCAGAGACGATCATCAAGGCTTATATGGGAACATCTTAAAGTGAAGTTTTACCTTCGGCCATGTTCCTCTGAGGAGCCATTGCTGCTGGAAAAGGCCCAAAGCTTCTCCCGCAGCACTAAATTAAGTCTGGGCCTGTTTTTTTTTTTTTTTTTATAAATTCTGTTGACATCTTTTGATTAAATTGTAAATAAAACATTTCTGAACGCTAGAAAATGCCAATTCTCTCTCAAACCGGAGTGGACCGGTCTGGAAGCCGGAGGGGGCGGGGCTTGAAGCACCTTAAAAGGACAGTATTAAATCCAGCTGCTTTGAGGCACACACCAGAAAAGGGGAGAAAGAGGGGCTGGTAAAGTTAGAATAAGGAAGAATTCAGACCAAAGCATTATAGTTCCACTTTATAAATACCCCCAAAAAAACCTGAAAGATTTAAATGTGAAACGAAAGGATTTAAAAGCATGATAAGTCTACTTTAAGGAATATTAGCATGTTTGTTCCTGCCGGTTAAAGCTTGTCAGATCAAATGTACATGTGAAAAGCTGTGTTTAGATAAAATACATGTCTGTGATGTTYGGTTTTATGTTATGTGAAAGGTTTAGTGTCTCAAAGTCTTCCCAGGTTCTCATCTTTCCATTTCCTTTCCCAGTCGTTTTAGCCAACAAATCATTTCCACCTCTCCTTCCTACTTTATTCTCAAATAAACTTTTCCTGTCTTTACCTTTGTTTTAACGCTCTCACTCCAAATGTTTTAATCCCAGGCTTTGTTTTGTTCTCCCCGACTTAAATATCTCTACATTATCTTTGCTGCACAGACGATCTTCCTCCTAACAGTTACAGTAAGATAATAAAACATGTTCTACTACACATGCCCTTATGAAAACAATTATTTTTATCCACTGCACCAGCTCCTGTATTGTAAGGCCAGAGCAGATTCTCATGCCTGGTTTGGACTAAACGATAACCAGGTGCTCCACATGTTTCAGAACCAACAGTCTTTATCTTACAACTGACCAAAAAAAAAAATCACTGCATGGAGGAATTTACAAGCACAAATATGTTTCCCATTATCTACTTCTGGTGTTTGCTCTAGTAGCCAAAGATTTCTTTGAAGTTTATATTTTTTTACCTGTAAGTCAATTACATCATTTCATATGATTAACCTTACAGATTATAGTAATTGGTCCCAGTCAAGTTATCCTGTAATCCAATCAAAATCAAATCAGTTTCACTACAAATTTTTAATGAATACAAATGATAATTACCAATGTGTCACTTTATAAGCAGCAGCAGTCACAACGGCTCTTTGCTGCCATTACTTCTAACTGCTGCTTACATATTACAGCTGCACAAAATTAAATGTTACGGTTATTATAATATCAATGTCTGAAAAGATGATAAAATATTTATATTCAAAGTGTTCTGTGTTCGCTGAAAGCTAATAATCCTATCTGTTTAGTTCCAAAGGCTTGGGGTTCTTGATGCCCACAGTGTCAACAAATCTTATCTCCTTATTTTTATTTATAATAAAGTGTAAACACAAAGCTATGGTTAGCCCAGAAACACATGAACACAGTAAGTGTGACACAGACACGAGCTGCAGCTCAAGCTAGTGGGATATCATTTCCCACACATTGGTTTGTCTCTGAAAGCCGTTATGTCCCTCCTCATTGTTGGTTAAACCAACAGGAGCAGGCCGAGAACCTGAAAAAAATCTGTCGGCCAGGAGGGCGAGGGCACAGCGGAGGGTGGGTGGATCTTCAGTTGTTGTTTTTTGTTTTGTTTTTTCGGAACACACTTTAGTTTTGTTTCAAGAATTCCACGACAGGCAGAAAGCAAGCATCTTTAAATTATATTAAATATGAAAATGTTACTTTTTTGTTGCATTTTTGTCTACTCATCATGGCTGCGTATAACGGTGAGTTTTAGTTTAAAGGGGATATCAGGCAAAATCAAATTTTTTTAGCCTTTAAATACATTTTGTTGTGTTCTCTGAGTCTCCAAGAGTGCAGAAAATCTGAATTAAACTCTCCTGGTGCTGCGTGTGTATCGCTATATTCAGTTTGGGTCATATTTTTCACCCTTCTATTTTCTCTGATCAAAACAGAAAAAATCAGTAGGTCCTCTGGATGAGTTCTTCTTTAGTGAAACGTTTCRTCTCTCCTCCAAGAGACTTCTTCAGTCTGATGAGTTTCAGGTGAACTCAGCCTTAAAAGCACTGCCTCCACATGGTGGACAAACAGGTTAGTCACATGCCAGAAAGGGCCATCGCTTAACGATAGGCTTGATTAGCTCTATTGTTCATAGAGTGTCATGTGCTCCATCACCTGACTTATTGGTTTGGATGCTGTGGTTATTTGGTGTTGTGTTATGTGTATGTAGTGAATGCAGGTGGGGCTCAACGTCCCCTTGTTTTGTTTTTTCCTTCTTTGTGTTGGTATCATTGGGGTCCTGATTCACATCTTTTGCTCACAGGGGGCGGAGTCATACTTGCAATAACAGCGTTGTAGGAGGAGGACAACTGGACATGAAGGCCTCCACCTCTGTTTAATGGCGGATGGTTTTTCTTCACAAAGATGGCTTCCTTTACTCCTCTCTCAAAAGTTCCTTTACTCCTCTCTCTTTCACTAAAGAAGAACCCATCCAGAGGACCTACTTATTTTTTCTTTTTGATTTTTTTCTACCTGAATTACTGAGATGCATCAGGATATTTTCTCTGATGTTTTCTGAACTATTACCTCAGTTTTTGCAACGAATCTACCAAAAAAAAAAGGTCTGGACTACCAACTACAACTCTTCTCCCTCAGAGAGTGCAAACCACTATATTTCTTTTACATGTTTTGTTTATTATCAGAAAGGTGTTTTTTTATGCGTAATCTCATAAAAACTTCTTCATAAACTACATGTTTGTTTGGGAAGAAGCCAGCAGAGAAAAACACAGAGTGAGTCACGTGGAAATGGGTCAGAGGCTGAGCTARGTGCACCTGGCAGTTAAGACTTTGACAGTTTTACACAGCCTGGGATTCCAGCCTAATTACAAGTGGAAGTAAAGTGAGAAGGAAAAAAAAATATGATGGATGTGAGAATGCAGCAGAGGGAGGCCTGAAGAGGGGAGACAGGTGGGACAACAACTAAAAAAAACCTTTAAAAAAGGTAAGAGTGAAGATTTAAAATAACAGGTCAGCAGGCTGACAGGACGGTGTGACAGAGATCAGCCAGATTGATACGAGACACATGTTTCAGTCATCATTAAGAATGTGAGAACATGACTGAAGGTCACATCTGAAAGCAGGAAGCAAAACAAACACATAATGGCAAATGCAGAAGGAACTGTAGTGGAAACGGCACTGGAGGGCGGGGGACAGGTCTGCACCTTCACGACGCTTCAACGGAGAATTAAATGAAGGAGAAGAGAAGGAAGTAGCGAAGGCAGAGCTGGTGTCCTATAGGAGCAACATAACAGGAACAACCCTTGATTTGTTTGGGAACCTGAGACCTAAGGCTGCCAAGTTTTCCCTACTTCCTGCAGGTGCAGCAATAAAACAAAGAGTTCAATCAGGTAGAGAATGGAGGTAAATCTTCCAATCCAAAGTTCTGCCAAAGCATATTAAAAAATAACCACATGATAAAAAAATACATACTGATGAAGGTTTGTAACAAGTGTACACCAAGAAACATCAGAACTGTTCTGACCCTTTGAGTTGGTGGAAATGAAGGTAAAACTCAGCCTGTACCTACAGTTAAGCCATGTTCCATCACAACCAATAAAGAGCTAAACCTTAAAGAGGACGTACCACGCTTCTAAATCTTTCTTTTACACATTTAGATCCTTCAGTTGGGGTCTATATAAAGTGAAACTGCAATGCTTTGGTCTGAATTCCTCCTTATGGTATCTCCACAAGCCCCTSTTTCACTCCTTTTCTGAGTTGTGTCTCAAATCAACTCGTTTTGAGGCTGTCTCTTTAAATCCAAATGAGGCCCTACAAGCCCCGCCCCCTCCAGCTTCCAGACTGGTCTATTCCAGTTCGATAGAGGGTTTTATGACTATAAAGCTGCGCAGAAACTTTTTATTTACAAATCAATTAAAAGACGTCAACAATGAAAGACTTGTCCACCCAGCCTCACATGTTGGAGCCAGAGTCTGACCCAGAGACAGAGGAGAATGAAGACCACCAAACTGTAGCTGGTAAGTCCAGACCATCAATCCATCCATTATCTGTACCTGTTTATTCCTTTTCTAGGGTTACGGGGGTCCCTGGTGCCCATATCCAGCAGTCAGTGCGAGGGGCGGGGTACACCCTGGACAGGTCGCAAGTCCGTCACAAGGACACACATAGAGACAAACGAGAGAGACAACCATTCACTCGATCACTCACACCTAGAGACAATTTAGAGTTACCAATTAACCTAACAGTYAAGTTTTTAGTCTGTGGGAGGAAGCCAGAGTGCCCGGAGAAAACCCACGCATGCACAGAGAGAACATGCAAACTCTACCCAGGGAATTTGATTCAGCGACCTTCTTGCTGAGAGGCATCAGCTCTACCAACTGAGCCACCGTGCTGCCCGGTAAGTCCAGACCTTATTTGGCAATTCCTTTGCAAATACTGTGATGTAATAGTTGATAAAATGTCATAGATAATAGAGAAAATATATATGTTATGGCCAGAGGTCTTTCTTCTATGTTTATACTAAAGCATGGAATGACATTCCTCAAAACATAAAGTTCATTTCAAAACCACAGCCCTTTAAGAAGAATCTTATCTGCCATCTGCTGGACACTTTTTGTTGTGCTCATATTTAGACGTCCTATTTTGCAAATGCTACCTTCCTGAAATTTGGTATGCTTGTTTGTCTTTGTGTCTATGGTGTATAATGATGTGATTGTGATGCTGTATTTCTCAGTGTTTTATGTGCTGCAGAACAGGAACCTGCTGTAAAACAGCAATTATGCTGATTCAGGCTTGATTTTTAGTAATCTTTTCCTGTTAAATMAATAAATCAAATCAAATCAATATGCAGCACCAGACTGAGTTAAAATTTTCTACACTTATAGAGACTCCAAGTACACAACAAAATGTATTTAAGGGCTAAAAAAATGGATATTGTATGACACATCCCTTTCAAACTGGAGGATTTTTTTTCCAAATGCCACTTAAAACATAGAAAAGCTCTTCCGACAGTGTGAATAATAATACTTAAAAAACAAGTGCAAACTCATGGTTCAAAACGCATCATGTAATGCTGATTACTTTTTATTCATCTTGGCAAAAACACAGAACTTTCATATTGAGTGTTTCTCAAACATTCTGTGCCGTGATTCCCTTTGGAGGAAGAGGATGTTTATCTATGACTAATAACCGGCGTATGAAGCATCTGATACGATGAGCCGGGAGTCCCAGGTGAGAACAGCATTTCCCACCTCCACCTTTATCACTCTGACAGTTTGTCCCTGATTTAAAGTGGCACCTCCACAAACCAATACGGCCTCCTAGTCCGTAGATAAACTTTGTCAAACTAATTTCAGGGGAAACATTTATGAAAGACATAAGTAACAGGACAAGAACAAAAACCGTTTCTTCTCTTGTTTCTTGATCTGAGAAGCTCTGGAGTTACAGCTGAGCTGACCTAAATACAAATTACATTTGGGCCCATGCTGCCATCCCCTCCCCCCTCGCTGCCTCCTCAAAACCTCTTTTTTGCCCCCCCTAAACCTGATGTTTTTGGCGTCACGACAGTAAGTAGCCGCACTTGCCTCGGCAGCTGCCCTGCTCCAGAAATGCGGCCTCGGTATGAGGATTTTTGTCACGGATCCAGTTCCCCCGGAGGGAGCCCAGTTCTCATGCAGGGGCCGCTCCGACCGCTTTATGTCGAGCATAGAAGAGGGAAGTTTCCGGGTCATCGTGCATCCAAGTGTTCCGCTTAGAGTCCCCCAAAGTCAATTTCAATTCCCCGACCTCAACTAAAGAAGAGCTTAACTGCGACTTCGACGCCAGTGAACTTTACATCTTCCTTGCAGTTTCATTAGCTTTAAAACCGCACTGTTTGTTCAACTACAATTGTTTTATGTTAACAATCAACGTGTTTTATACTTTGCAATTATTGTATGCCGTTCGTAAAATGAAACAAAGGGTTACTCATGAACTGCAAGGAAAAAACAGGCAGTTTTTTGTTGTTGCTTTAAAACAAGTGTCCTTTTTCAGCTAATATAAATGATACCGAGACAAGTTTAATGTTACACTTTAACATAACACAGTCTGTAAGTGACAGGCATGTTGCTACATGTGAGATGTGACATGCTTGGAGTGTACCATCGATACCATCTGCGACTCTTATCAGCGGCAGCAGAYACACTCATGGCTCTGCTGGGAAAACAGCCAAGGCGAGCAGACTGCGGTTAGGAGGTCCATTCCTCCTTTGCTCTCTTCCATCTTTCATGGCTTTTTCATTTTCAGAGTCTTTTATGGCCATGCCAAGCAGACTCTCGGCTCCCACCGTTTTAATTAAAATCTCAAATCTGCAATAACTCCTGACGACTACGGGTTTGCTTTCAAATGGGTCCAACGATCTTGTTTCTCCCTCTTTAAGTCTTTGTTGCTTATTTTATCAAAGCCTTCTATCAAGCTTTTCCATTCACCCACTTCTACTTCACAGCATAACTGCTCTGACATAAGCCAAACAGGATACTGATTTACCGAGGGTGCACCTTTAGAAAGAAAAATAAAAAAGCAGTATGGCAAGCAAATGAGCTCTCACTCCTAGTCAATACTCTAATCCATTCAAAGAGCCTGAGAAAAATCCAATCCTTAAAGTCACTCTTCTTGACTTCCCATGACTCCCTGAAGACAAAAGGCTGCCTGTGTAGACATGGACTGGATAAAGACCCCAGTGCCTTAAATTCAGTCATTTGGGTGCGGCTGCATCGTGTTCTCATACAGTTTCCACGGGCGCAGTACAATAAATTCCATCTGCCCCTTTTGGAATTACCCAAAAGCTTTACGTTCCTCTACCTGGACCATCTGCGGTTCGTCGAGGTTCACCCTGCAACACAAGTGATCCCAATCTATCGGGAGACTTTCTTGGGGAGATTAAACTATGAGCAGGTGGTGGAGAAGCTTAATATTTTAATTATAAGGCGGGAAAACACGCAGCAGGTTTTCCCAGAGTGCTTAAAAGCAGAGGCGGACCACCAACACGCATGGAATCAAAAGATCTTCCACGAAAGTCAGAGGAAATGAAATTATTCAGACAACACCAACTGCAAACGAGGCTGAAATAGAAAAGTCTTCATTTTTATTCAGAGTGACGTCAAAGAAAATGCTACAACTGAACGTTAAACAAACGCAGAGGTCCACGTTAGAAGAGTTCAGAACAAGAAATAAGAATCAGGTTTCAGTTAGTCTTTTGCTACTTCTAGCTGTAAGTTCAGTTTTACTACTTTTAGCTGGTGCTTTACTGCTTATGGCTAGCCCTCTACTACTTTTAGTGTTGAGGTGTGTGAAGTACTTTATTAAAAAAAACAAAAAAACAAATACATTAATAAATATAAATGACTTTCAGGAAAATTTTTCAGAACCTTTAAGGAGACAATGCTTTTAAATGTTTTTCATATTTAAATCCTTCAATTGGGGTCTATATAAAGTGGAACTGCTTTGGTCTGAATTTCTCCTTACTGTAACTCCACAAGCCCCGCCCCTTTTCTGGGGTGTGTCTCAAATCAACTCATTTCGAGGATGCCCTTTTAAATCCAAACGAGGCGCTTCACACCCTGTCCCCCTCCAAGCTTCCAGAGGGGTCCATTCTAGTTTGATAGAGGGGTTTACGGCTATATAGCTGCGCAGAAACCATTTTTTAATTGCAGACTATTTAAAATGTCAACAAGAGAAGACTTGTCCATCCAGCCTCACATGTTGAAGCCTGAGTCTGATCCAGAGCCAGAGGAGAATGAAGATCACCAAATGTTGACTTATTTGGAAGTTCCATCATAAACACTGTGACGTAATAGTTAAAGAAAAATAATAAAACGGAGAGGATTGAAAAGCATGACTCAAACAGATATCTACACAGCACTGGGAGAAACTAAATTTTCTACACTCCTAGAAAGTACACAATGTATTTAACARCTAAAAAGAGAATTTTGCACATGTCCCCTTTAAAGCAATGAATGTTCTGTTTTAGCTGTGATTTTGTTGCAATTATGAATGGAAATTTTGTTAATTGTTCAAATTTCAATAACCCACTACATAATAAAGACACTTTTAATTTAAAATGCATGGTTATGTCATAAAACATAGTATTCTGAAAAATAAAATCCGGGAAAAAAAAATAAAACATTTTCTTGAGCCTTATTATATTAAAAACATTTAAATTCAACTACAAGCAGAGTTGTAAAGTAACTAAGCACAAATACTTCTTTACTGTACATAAGAAGAATTTTTGGGTATCTGTACTTTACTTGAGTAATTATTTTTCAGCCTACTTTTTACTTCTACTTCTTATATTTTCACAAAGTTATCTGTACTTTCTACTCCTTACATTTTTAAAAAAGGCAAGAAGTAGAAAGTTGTTACTTTTATTTCTTTTCGCTTGTTTTCATTCTGGCTTTTTATTGTAAAAAATAAATACTATCCATATTAATTATGCCTCTAGATAGAGTGAATTTCTGATACTGTATTAATTTGTACACCAACAAATCATGTCACACTCCAGCAGGACATAATCATTAAAATAAAAAGGACTGTACTTAAGAAGTATTTCATGAATTATATTATTGCATTTGGCCACAGCCCTAGGATAGATTTTCCTTTTGGGGAAAAGGTTTGATCAGCCTTGATATATGTATATAAACTGAAACAGCTGGACTAGTGCATCCTAAATTTAACATCAATTAACATTTTAATATGACAGTTATTTCTGCATTTTTTTGGGGGGGTCACCTCCTAATAAATATCCTCACAGAAAACCTAACTCTTCGTTTTAAACCAATACTTTAGTACAAAAAATAACAGATACTTTAAGACTTTTACTCAAGTAATATTGCTAAAAGAGAATTTAACTTTTACTAAAGTAATTTTTTGGTAAGATACTTTTACTTTTACTCAAGTATCACTCTGTGGTACTTTATACAACACCGCCTACAAGTACTCAAATGTACCTGTTGAAATATTAAGTCCGACCCACTTCGTTATCTTCCTGTTATCTCTTCACATATCAAGAAGGTAACTGGGGGGAGGAGGCAGCCAGGTTAGGAATTCCTAGCCTCCTCCTTGCACAAACAGTGGGGAAGAAAAAAAAAAGCTCAAAGTATTCTGCAAGGCCATGGCTCATTCATTGAAAAAAGCAGTGAAGGAGAAGTAGGAAGAGGGGGTCACTCAAACAGTCATCCCACATGCCACCCACCCCGTGAAGCATTCCACAGGTCTGTCTGCTCACCCATCATTAAGCAAGACCACCTGCTGGCAAATCAGAACCCCCATCATGTTCCCGAGAAGCCCGGTTAACCTCATTACTAGTGAGCCTCTGGACTGCAGTTCACACACACACACACACACACATCATATCAAGTCAGTAAAACTCCACTCAGTAACATTTCAGACAGACAGCGTGCACACTAGCCGCTCTCAGCTTTGTGGATTTCAATAGACACAACACAAAAAGGACAAAGAAATGATTTCTGATACAGCTGTTGCATGACCACGCACGGACTTCTGACCGACTCGCCTCCCTCCTTGTAAAAAGTTGGGAGATAAAAAAAGAGAAGGGGAGGAAAAGATCAACAATGAAGAAAGAAGCAGTCCCTTTGTTGTCGTTTTTGTTTTCTCTTTTTCAGGGCCCTCGGGGAAAGACTTTGACATCGCTGAAACAAAAGCAGCTGATAAACGGAGCGAGGCAGATACCATCTCCCTGCCTGCTCAACACTTCTCCATCAAGAGCGCTTCCTGTCTGAGGAACCAAACTCCTCCTCTTTTCTTTTTACTGTAGCAAAAACTGAATGGGAATGATAACAAATACGGCCCAAACTTTTCTGTCGAGTCTTCCTTGGCTCGTGCAAAAGCTCGTGTTTAGTTATGTTTCCAAAGAGACACTGAGGGACTGTGCAGGATTCTGTTTGACAAACTATCTGTCAGCTCTGAATGGCAAAAACACCATTCTGCTGAAAGCACGGAGGAGAAACGTTTCATGCCTGAACAACCCTGAGCAGGTGCACGGGAAGGCGATTTTCTAGGGGAGGGGCCTCCAAGTGTTGCAACCCCCCCCCCCCCCCCACCCCCACCCCAGGCTCTACTCCATGGCTTCTTGTGTGCGTGTTTATTTTTCAGGTTCACATGTCACTGGGGGTTTAATTGGTTCTGGGTAGGGGTGTACGAAATTGGACAAAAAGAACATTGCGATTTTCTTTAACCTTGCGATAGACATTGCGATATGAAAAAATTTGGGGTGCACTGATTGCAGTTTTCTGACCAATCAACAATCTTTAATAAAAAAGTCGGACCTGTTGATTCTGATTTTGGCCAATACAGTTTTTTTTTTTATAACAGACACTGTCAAGTGTTATACGGTCACAATACACCTTCAATTATCAAATCTTATTTTACTGAAAAGCACTGAACAATGCCCTTGAAACAATATAAACTTGTTTTAACTGGACATTAGGTAGTGCTCACGGCAGAGCAAAAACGGGACAGTGGCTGATTTTCAGACCTTTGTGGAGGTAGATAAGCTCTTTTCCACCTATCATATCTAAGTATCAGCCGATCTTCGGTTTCCCAAAATAAAGAAAATCTGTGCCGACAAATTGGTGCACCCTAGAAACATACAGTAAACATTCAACAGATGCTTTGAATAGTACTTAAGCTTATGCTGTCATCTTGTTGACGATGAACCATTTTTACCTCTTTTTTGTAAACGTTATCAATGTTCTTGGTCTGTTTTTGAGTTATTCTTGTTATCTTTTATTGCTTGCTTTTACAGTRCTGTAAGTTCTTTAATGTTTCCAAGAAACAAACCGAACGTGTTGCCTCTCTCCATCTTAGTTTCTATTTCCGTATCTCTTTCATATAGCCATATTTTACCCCTTTTCCTCCAGCCTGGTGATAATAAATCAACCTCTTGTTCTTCAAATTGCTCCGTACAGAGGGCCTGGACTCTCGGCTATTGAGAAGCGATTTCTTGCTGGAGGCGTGGCCTCTGTTGGAAGTTTAAAATTTTAGGAACCTAACCGGAAATTGTGTGCATTGTAAACAGCCATCCAGTTGGTACCATGACTTATGCTTACACGTTGATTTAATTTTTCCCTACCACGTCATAGGACCATACAGCGGGTAAAATAAGTATTGAACACGTCAACATTTTTCTCAGTACATATATTACTAGAGGTGCTAATGACATGAAATTTTCACCAGATG